>NC_134427.1:7277727-7580757 GCF_030867145.1 Opisthocomus hoazin | reverse complement strand
TAATCTACATGCAGCGCATGCAACGAGCAGCTAAATTACTGTAACATGTTTCCATTCTCCTCAGTGTTGGCAAGGACAGGCTGACAATATGAATAATACACTTCGCACCCTGCGCCTCTTTCCTATGGTAACGCAGGACAAGACTCTTCCTCTTCAGCCCTCAATGAAAGAATAAAACCTTCAGATTCGAAACAGATGGATTTTACTCTAGTTCTCCCTTTCCGGCCCCTGCAGAAGAAACTTCTTTTATCATTCAATCCTTCCACAGAGGATATTTTAAGTGGCACATGTGTGTACGATGGGAGGAAAAAGGACTTTTAACACCACAAGAAGATGAGGACTACGTATTTTCGGGACTAGCTGAGCTGTAGAACAGAACCTGTCCTTTCCAGTTACCAACACTGGAGCAGAGTGGGGCTACATTTGGAGCACGGCTCTGCAAAGACTCGGAAAGCATTTCTAAAAAGAGAAGAAAAATCCAAGTAAAGCCAGAACTACAGTGGTAACCTTTACTGACCCTCACGGCTTGTTTACAACAGTACATACAGAGATGCTTTACGCTGCCAAAACAAAAGAGACCAGTAGCCACACTCCACATGCAGCCGCTCTTGAAAAGCATCAGTATAGGCGTCTCGCCTTCTGAGGAGGGTTCACCAAACCCACCAGCCCATTCTGGTGACTTCTGAGTCTGTTCAAACACATGCTCATCGTTTTCTCCATTACACGTCCCAAAGAGCATCCTCCTCTCCCCACACTGACACTTGTACCTGTTTGATAGCTGTGACGGTGATGACAAAGAAGAGCGGGAGGCCGCTGGTCACCGGGCTCGTCGGGGTGTCCACGATCACCTGCAGAGAGAAAAAATGTACTGCTGAAAACTGGTTTTCAGGCAGCAGAAGAAACAAAAACTCTTGTAATGGGAAAAAAAGGGTGCTCAGCTCACTGTGGGTAAGTCACAGCCCAGCAGAGGAGGAAGGGAAGGAATGGGCACATAAGAAGGACCAGCACAGGGATCCTGAGGAGACTATAATCCCTCCTCCTGAAGACCACAGGATGTCCTCAGGTGGGAAAAATACTATCAGAAGTAGCTTAAAAGCTAAATTTGACCTTGCTCTAGTGGGAAACAAAAGCCCGGATGAATGGACTGCTGGGGATGGGCTACATAAATGCAACTGCTCAAAGCACAGATGCCCACAATTCTGCTCCCACCATGGGCTGTGCTGGAGAGGACCACCACGTGGAAGGAGGAAGGGGCAGAGGCAGCAGCAATGCGTGAAAACCCCCCTCATTTCTCAGTGAGCCACAGGAGGGCCGATTCTCCTCTTTCGCAGTGAAGACAGGGCACATCTGAACCCTAAAGCACAGCTGGTTATGAGAGGGAGGACACCACCAGTCGTCTTGAACCATTGACACTCAGAGGCTAAAAGTAACGTGCATCAGCCCAAATGACCTATGAAATAAAAATCATGCTCCACTCCGCAACATCAGTAAAACAGAAATCCACACGTTGTCTTTACGCTCTCAAATTTGAAGTTCAGAGCCTGATTTAAGCACAGCGACCGCACAAGGGCCTTGGGGTGGGTAGGTGAATCCTTCCTGAGCTCGGTACGGCGCTCAAGTCAGCGCCACAGCAAAGACCAAGTCTCTCCATCATTAATTAAACCTTCGGGCTGTGGGAAACTGCTGTTTATTCTGACTGTATCATGACATGGCCTGAAGGGTAAGAACGGCAGAACAGGTTCACAACTAGGAGGGAATAACGTAAGCGTCCTTGCCCCACCTTCCAAACCAGGGCACATAAAATCGGCCTTCTTTCCTGCCCTCCCCAGAGAGGACGGGAGCACCAGAGGCAGATGGCGAGGGCTGTGCCGAAAGGGATGGGGAAGCTCAGCAGAAAGGCTTTGTGTCCCCACAAAGGGACTTTGTTTCCCTCCGCTTGTTTGCGCTTCCCTGGCACGCTCACAAACCACAGCATCTGTATATTTATTGTTTTAGGCTGTCCGTAAAATGCTGTGTTAAGGACAGGACCGCTCTTATCAGCTGGGAGGAAGCTACATTGAAGTTTTTAACTCTGTGAAATGCTGTACACTGCAATTTTACCCTGCACTAGTGGACCCAAAGAGAGAAGAGATAGAAGTAGAAGAGAGACACCACCAGAAGCAGCCAGCAAAGTGGTGTATGAGTTAAGCAGCATCAGGGTAAACCAAAATAAACACAACAAATATTCCCAGGAAGACAAAGCCCTGGCTCACTCAAATGGGTGTAAAGTGTTTACAAACAGAAAGTCCGGTAGAAACCAGAATTTAGAGGAACAACCTTGAGCGAGCATGGTGCCAAGTGTCACACAGACACCTCACACACAGCATGCATGATGGACACTCATGGGAGCGGCATCATCGAAGTCTTGGCCCATCAGCCAAAAGTTATCCAGCAAAAACTACACAGACACCAGAAATACAAGAGGAACTTTGGCTTTTAGCTGAGAAGGGCAAGGGAGAGAGGACCTCCTGCTGCCCCACGGGAGAGTTCTCTGCACTGGACAAGATGCAGCTGTATTTAAGCAAGCAATATGATTTCTGTCCAGACAAATGCTGTATTACAGGTGTGTGAGCACAAATGTTAGCTGAAGTCCCCAGAATAACTCATTTGTGTATTTGGAGACTGCACTCCCTGCGCATCCCATGGCTGGATACTGCTCTTCCCTTTCGCAGCTGGTGGAAAGCCGAGGGACACACGAGCAACGTGCCAGAACATCAAAGGCAGACTCCTTTGAAGCTATTTTTGAGCTGTTTTAGGACTTCAGTAGCTTAACTTGGATCTACTTAAAAGCAACAAAATCCTCCTGTTACTTAATAGTTTCTTCCTAACTCATTGCTTAAGAGACTGAAGACCACAGTCCAGAAGTCATCCCCACCAATCAAAAGGGAAATTTTTCATTCCTGCCACCTCCTAAATTAGCTTACTGCCATCAGCTTGGTCTGTCTACAAACACATTTGGACTACACTTACTCCAGGCCACCCATTTCCACCAGTTTACCTGCAGTTTCCTTTGAGTGCTGCAACAGATGAATCACAGCAACAGCTACTTGTATGCCTGTTAGTGCACCAATAGGTGTTTTATGTTTAATGTACGCACTTTCTCCTCCTCTCTCTTAAACAAGAGTTGAATTTGGAGTCCCAGAGTAACAGACATTTTGACAGAGGGTTTCAGCAGCAGGTAGAGCAAATACACCAGGCAATCCCCCAAGCGCTGTGATACTTCGCTCCCAATGCGGCACATAGGGCATTTCCATTAAAGCAATTTAAAGAGAAGCACCAACATTCAAGCTGTAGGCGCCATTTATCAAGGTATAACCCTTGGTATTTTAAATGAATGGAGCGGCCCTGAGTGTTTTTTTCAGGCCAGCATTGTCTCCAGAACAACGAGCGCCCGGCGGCAGTCAGTCACTCTACACAGCAGCGAGTGTATTAGTGCTGTCGGGCTGGTTTCTGTTCGGTTGAGTTTGGTTTTTCTCTAATAGAGCATGAGGGTTGTTTCCTTATTTTAGAGGTGCTCACAGAATAAAAACAAGGAGGAACAGCCAGGCTCTTCTCTCACCTGCATACACCTGTGCCTAAAACGGGTAAGCAGCTAAACTGCAACCGGCCGTGTAAGAACAAACAAGGATACCCCACATTCTTCATGGCCAGAGGGTCATTAGATAAAACGTAATACTGTGTCGCTAAATGGCCAGCTACACAAAAAGGACATCCCGACTCCAGGGCATCGCTTCAGTTCAAGGCAAATTACAAATTCAGTCTGACAAAACAGAGCAACACCAGCGGAATCAAGAGATGGAGGCGAGCCAGCTGATGCCGGGGTAAATTGGCCTTTCATGAAACACTGTCAGGAGGAGCCATCCATGGCCGTGATCTTGGGATCCCCTGTTTCTGCAGCAGCCACTGAAATGACTAGAAGCCGCAACTCTTTCAGGACAAAAGATTTCAGGCACTCGTCTTTTGAACACGCAGCCTAGAAGAGAGCGATACCCCAGACGTGACCCACCGAAACCCTGGAGCAGTCATCTATAAGCAGGCAGCTTGCAGTAGCTGCACAGTGCCATTTGATTTGCTGCAGCAGAGTGTTCTGTGCCTATTTTCAGCCCTAGAGCAGGTTGTCTGCTGAGCCCCAGGCCTGAGCACAGGATTTAAAAGGCGAGTAAGTGCACTGCGGTGATTCTCCCAAACTGCCTTCCCCCCAGAGCATCTGGACAGTGCTCTTTTCTTGGCTGATAGAACAGAAAATGACAGTTCAGGTTTGCCCCTTAACCAAAGCCACAAAGCAGAGCAGAAAAAGTTTGTCCATGTACAAAATTTGTTGTTTTGTCTGTGTAGAGCAGCTTCCTGAAGCTTCACATACCCAAAGCTCATGCTATGGATTTTCTGAATTTTACTGAGTACAGCCTCTCTCCTGCTTGCCTTGAAATTCACTGTAACTAAGATATAGAAATACCACGTGACTTGGGAAAATACACAGTTACGCAGCAGAAGTAATAAAGATGACAACAAATTAGATCTTCGTTCTGTAGCATCAAATGCATTTTCCCTGGCTGACTGACCTTAACGGTTAAACCGCTAAGACAGTTTTCCAATTGTTTCATTCAAACAGCATCTCAGACAGGCCCAAATATTTTAATTGTTGTTATACCTTGGATGGTGTGCCAGAATTATAACACAGCTTCCAATTAAAAAAACCCCACACTTCTAAGCACCAGAGTTGGTTTTGAACCCCAGTCCTTGTTCAAGTTGTTCTTACCCTCTGTACACAAATAAAACCCACCCTTGGCACCAAAGCTCTTACCTGCACGAGGAAGATGATGAGGAAGTAGAAGTTGGCAATTCTTCTAAACTGCTCAAAAAGGTTCTTCGGGAGGAAGTTCCAGAGGGTGTACTGTGGGGAGAGAGGGGGCTCACAAACTGACCAAGGCACGGGGCTGACGGGGGACTTGAGCTACAAAACGGGAAGTATCTGCACGAAACAGGAAAGGAGTTTTCCCTTTAACCGGTCGAGGAGCACCGCAGCGAGCTGTCCAAGCAGCCCCGGCGTGCTCCAGGTCCCGGCTTTAAAACGAGGAGCCCGATGCAGCTGGACACCGAGATGCCACCGAGCTCCTGCTCCAGCTTCCAGCACCGGCTCTCTGCTGGCCCGCTAAACAGCCGGAAGTGGCTCACCGTTACGTGAGGGTTTTCATCTCCTTGCTTTAAGGTAGGCAACTATTTCTCTTTTGTCAAAACAACCCAAACCACACGGCTGGAGGTGGTGAAGGGTAAAAGAAGATAAAAAAAACAGGATCTGTTTAAGCAAACAATTTCTAGACAGGCATTTGGAGAGACATGGTTTCATGGAGGAGGTAATGCACAGGGCAGAGATTCCGACCCCCCCCCAAGCAAATTCCAAAAACCATATTAGGGTTGGTCTTCTGTTAAAGAAAAGCCACGCTTCCCATACAAATTTGTTAAGTTGTGCTTCATTATAATTTTAAGAAGGCTGCTGAACCATTCATTTTGGAAAACACGTACAATTTAAGAACAACATGGAAAATACTGGGTCTAATATCTGCTCTTTCTGTCTGCCTTGAATAAACAAAGAATAATAAGTAGCCAAGTCTCAAAATCAATGTCCACTTAATTATAAAAAGAGACCAGTCAGGTAAGCAGACTCCATGCCTAGCAAATATAAATGGAAAAGAACTGCAAGGACACAACATTCAAAAATAAATCAGGGAAGAATTAAAATTAGTGCATTTTGTTAGGGAGGGAACTGAAACAGGGAAAGGCGTCCTCTCTGAAGGACCTTCTTGCATGCCAAGGAAATGTCAACGGCAATGCTACACGAGTTAACCGTGGTTAGACTGAAAACTTTTCCCCAATACAAGCACGTAGACATAAAACCAAACAAGATCTAAGCTGTATAAAGAAGGAAACTCCCCCCTCACAGCTCAAGCACAGTAAAACCAAGCGTAACTGTATGCTGAGCATCATGAATCCGAGGCAACGTAGTACGTATCCAGCTGTGTTGACAATGTCGGATGCCACTTGTTTGGTATTTTACTCGAATTGGCTTGAAGCCTTTTGAAATAGCTTCACCAATGTCATGGAAAAGAGCTAAGCAGAAGGCAGACGCGTGTCATCACAGTTTTCCACCATAAACAAAAGCTGCATTAATACCGTATGAATGTTTTCCCTTTCATCCAAAGGGATAAACAGAATGATTATTTTTATCCTATCTCAAGAGAGAAAAAAGCCCATGGAACAAAAAAAAAAAACGGGGAATCATATTTTTCTGTCCATTTATAAAATAATCTCCACTCCCTTTAGCAAATCTGAGTTGCTGTGGTCTCATGCTGTATTACACTTAACCTGTCCTTTCTTCACGATGGGAATGCCAGAAAACATTTTTAAAAGGTCACCCCAAAGATAACACAAAACGAACGTGTCCATGTGCTTTGCTCTCATCCAGCCTAGAAGCAAGAAGCGTGCACACACCCCCACTGGGACTGATATGAAGAAACAAAGATTAATAGAGAGACTGGAGCTGGGGTTCAAGGTATGTACCAGGCTGCTCCACTTCCAAAGGGACCTTTACCTCCATCCTTGAGGAATTCAGAGTTTCTCAATTCCAAAACAACCAGTAAATAAGATCAGGGTGAATACACGAGCAAGGAATACACGCGCGCCATGCACCCGGATGAGCAAAGCAAGCTCACCTTGGAGGAGACGATCCTGTTGTCGCAGAACTTCTGTGCCACGTACGCATCTGTTTCCGAAACCGGACGGTGCCCGACCACCACAGTGCGCGTACCGACCCGCTTCTCTTCCCCAGCACACTGTCGGAGCAACCACGAAAGGGAAAAAACAGCTTTTAGATCAAAAGAAGTTGAGTATTTGTATTAACAGCTTCCAGCTTCTGAATGTGCACATTTTCACTGGAAACAAGGCAGCTAGAATCTCAAAAATTCACTTTGCTGAGCCAGCAAAAGCACTGAGAATGAAGAAGCCCACATAAGGTCGTTTAGCAAAACCAAGGCAATGCCGAGTCTGCAGCCTGGGGTTTCCCAGTGCTGCTCAGCCACCGATGCCCCAGAACCATGGCCCATCCCACCGGGACAGGTCACCGCTCGTGTCCACCGCCCTCCTGCCTGTACCTGCAGCCTGCACCCACCAGTCAGGCTATTTTTCCTTCTTGAAGGAGAATATCTTTATCCAGCACTTGAAGTCATTAGGAACGTAATTTCTCTTTTACATGTCTCTTCCTATGGCCTCAAGTCGCGCCAGAGGAGGTTCAGATTGGATATTAGGGAAAATTTCTCTACTGAAAGAGGGATCAGGCATTGGAACAGGCTGCCCAGGGCAGTGGTGGAGTCACCATCCCTGGAGGGGTTCAAAAAACGTGTAGATGTGACACTTCAGGACATGGTTTAGCAGGCATGGTGGTGTTAGGTTGATGGCTGGACTTGATGATCTTACAGGTCTTTTCCAACCTTAACGGTTCTCTGATTCCTAGTCCCGACCCAGAGTCCTTCAGCCTTGGGTTCCTAGCGCAGCTCCAGGCTTCACCCCAGGACCCCACAGAGTACGATGGAAACTGCACCCTCCTTTACATTTGCTCTCCTGTCAAACCCTCCAGTGCACCCAAAATGTTTCACCACTGCACTGGTACACGCAGACTTCGGATTTAGCTTTAAAAAAAAAAAAAAAAAAGGGTATTTCTGCCATTTTAAAATCTCATATAAAACCAGAAATAATGAAGCAGAGAGTTTCACATTGCAAACTCCTTAAAAAGTCACGCAGGGTGCTTGGGATGTCAGCTTGTCTTGCTGAGGGTTTATTTTAAAGCAGAACAAGATGTCACAAGTGAATGACAACCTGGTAGCAGAGGGGCTGTTGTCAAGCCCCAGTGACACTCTCTCTCCCCCTCAGCAGAGACCCGGACCTGCTGGAGCAGGGCCCTGAGGAGGCCACAAAAATGATCCGAGGGCTGGAACGCCTCTCCTACAAGGAAAGGCTGAGAGCGTTGGGGCTGTTCAGCCTGGAGAAGAGAAGGCTGCAGGGAGACGTTATAGCAGCCTGCCAGTGCATGAAGGGGCCTGCAAGAGAGCTGGAAGCTGGAGGGGGACTTTCTGCAAGGGCGTGTAGTGACAGGACAAGGGGCAACAGCTTCAAACTGGAAGATGGCACATTTAGATTAGATACAAGAAATAAATTCTTTACTCTGAGGGTGGTGAGGCCCTGGCCCAGGTTGCCCAGAGAAGCTGTGACTGCCCCCTCCCTGGCAGCGGCCAAGGCCAGGTTGGACGGGGCTTTGAGCAGCCTGGTCTGGTGGAAGGTGTCCCTGTCCATGGCAGAGGGGTTGGAACTGGCTGATCTACAAGGTCCCTTCCAACTCAAACCGTTCTTTGTGACTATGACGGTGGCAGCCGTGGGTCTCACCAACCCATGCCCTGCAAGCAAGAGGCAGAGCCGTTCATCCACGCCACGGCAGCGCTGGGGAGCAGGGACAGACTGTCCCCAAGCCTAAAGCCCTCGTCGGTCCTGGGGCAGAGCTGGAGCCGGGCATGCCAGGTGAGCATCCCTCCAGCACGGGGAGCAAACAAGAGCATCCCCTGCCCGCGCTGCCGGCAGAGCGGTGGGAGGGAGCAGGGGTGAGGGTTTGCCAAACACACACCTTGGCACAGAAGCAGCAAAGCTCTGGTTAAAAACCTACACAAGTATTTACTCTGCAAGACTATCCATAGCTCACCATGGAAAACCTAGAGCACGTGAAGCCCCAGAGCAGAAAAGACCCCGAATCGCAGGTGTGGTGTGTTAGCTGACCAAGCCCACCGAGTCATCACCACCAACTTCCCAGCTGGGCTTCCACCCCCTAGCTCCCCTTCAGTCATTTTTTGAACCATCTACAAAGATGACAGCAACCCCCTCCACGGTGCAGCAGACCTCTGCGGCAGGGGCAGAGGGAGAAGTCCTTGCTCTGTGGTCTAACCAGGCTCCCACCGCTCCTGTTGTTTCGTTTCCCATTTCCCCGGCCATCCCACGGTGTCACACCATCACACAGCCACGCCAGCGGCTGCAAGGCTGCACACCACATCTCCCCATCTTCTTCACCTCCCAGAGCGCGAGCGCACACCACGATGACGCCCACAGCGAGAGGCGCCGGCTCAGCGCAGCAATTAAAAGCTCCGATTCTGACAAGCCCACCTCAGACAGCTCCCCGGGCTGCTAACAGATCGCGAAGTCTTAATAACAGCTCTCAGCAGAGACTTGAGAGGAGGTTTAGGCGGTAACTGACAGGCTTTTGGGAAAATTATGAAATGTGCAGATTAGCAGGGAGACGATTTAGATGACTTTTTCCCCAACTGCCTTTCATCGAAAAATATAATTCTGGTGGCAAAAAAGACAGACAATATTACTCGGATACAGTTCAAACGGCTGCCTCGTTGCCTGGTGGGGCACGGCACAGAGCCCACGGTCCGCAGCACAGGAGCCAGCTGGTGCCAGCAAAATCCAGAATTTTTTCTGCAGCTTAGAGCCAAGCATACCAAAAGGATTATTTAAGAAAATAAACAATTGCTTTCCCCCCCATATGCGCTTTATCACCTCCATCTGCCCGGGGTGCGGTGTTTGCGCTGGGAGAACCTGCGCTATCCGTAGGGATTTGCGGTGTCAGACCACTCACAGCCTGGGAGCTGCACCGCATCCTCTCACCACGCCGTGAAGGTCTGGGGATGCTGGCAGGTGACCCCAGCTCCCTCGCTGCCGTACTCTACCCCAGCAACCCAGAAGAGCCCCCAGCAGCTGGCAGACACAAAGCAGCACCCCAGGGGACACCACACACCCCGGGAATCAAGCGGAGGAGGTATTTTTCAGAAGAGCCTGTTTGCATCACTTGAAGACCAGCCCCAAAGACGCAGGGGTCTCCCGCAACGTTTCAAGCTTCAGGGCTCCTGCTCTCCCGCCCCGGTGTCCAGCCAAGCCCATCAGCAAGTCAACTCCCCAGCACGGCCCCCAGACCACATTTCTGCTGAAGGAGCTCAGCTGGAAGACAACAGCCGAGGCAAACACAAACCGTAGCAGACAAAGATGAGGCTACTGACGTTGCTCTGCCAGGAATGTCCTTCTGACTTGGCAGCTCACACTCTACCTCCGCTTCCCACCGCGGGCACGACCAGGTGCCCACGCTGCAGTAATAAATAACAGCATCGTCACGACCGGCGCGGGCACGCACAGCAGGGCAAAGTGCTGCTGCTGCGGCACGGCCCTCCTCATGCCACGGAGAAACTCAGATACAGAACATTTGTTAAATATTTTGAGGTAACCCAACCTTCCTGTACTTTCAACTTTGCATAAAGCCCACCTACCGCCGAAGCAGCAGTTTTGAAAGGTGGCATTAGGGACAATGGCCGTTTCCTTACATTGTCCAAATTTAAGCAGCCTATCTGCACCCATCAACATGCCCATGGAAGGCCAGCTGAGGCTTGGCAGCTTGCTATAAACTTTTCTTTGAGGAGTTAGGAACAGGTACAATTTGAAGGCATCAGACCAGGGCTAAAAATGCCCACGGATCCAGCTAATGACCCGACAGCATTTACGACTTGAAGCCACTGGAGCATTACATTGAGACAGAGCAATTACGTTCACAGTCCACAGCACTCCCCAGAATTCTTCACCTGAGTTTGGAGAAGCCTCCCTTCATGCCCCTTTCCCTCTGTCTGCTTTCTCCCACAAACATGTCCTGCCCTGGCATAACTGCTCCCGCCTGCCTCCCGGAGAGGCTCCTCTTCACCCGGCCTCCCAAATTTCTGGGAATCCATCACAGCACCACGTCCAGGACCCGGCTGGCACTCCATAGAAGTTGCAAACTTGGGTAAAAATTAGCAAGTCTGGGTAAAAATTAATGGAGTTAGGCTGAGTTCAACAGGAGAGGTGAACCCATGCTCTGCAGCCACCGTTGACAAGGAACCACTCTATGTGGGCTATTTCTCAGGCAGCTGCAAAACACAGTATTTAATTACATTCTCCCATATGGAAGACAAGTGTCTGTGCTATCTGCTGGCCCCATTTCCAGAAAAAAAGCAGCAGCAGAAAAAACCACCACCATTTGATTTACAACAGTTTCAGAAAGCACCTAAACCAGAACTAACTAATCAAAAGAAACTCCTTTCATGTTTGCTGAAGATATGGTCAAGCCACAAAGTAAACACAAATAACTCACAGAAAAAAGATCTACTAAAAACCACAGGCATTTTTTAAAAAGTCATCTGCTAAAACCAGAGATAATTATACAAGTACAAAGCTCAAACATTTGAATGAAATGACAGCTTATATTGAATATATGCAGAAGAAAGATAAAATCAAATTACTTGGCTTGGAGCTCATGAACAGTTTAAAGTCTAATCACTCCTGTAACTGTTCCATTTATAATAAAGTAGTAGAGAAGACGACCTGATTTACAAGAAAAGCCAGCAAAAACAACACCTCCCAAAACAGTCTGTTCTAGCTCCCGTTTCGTTTAGCCCCAGAAGAGCAAAGAAAAATATGCCAACAATTTTAAAAAGCCTCCCCAAATTTACCATAACTTCCCCAAACCATCCATCAGTCTCAAAGCTGCTCCGCACACCGGTGTCATTGCCCAACTGATATACATTTAACTGAAATTTTTCTTGTTAGTTTTTCTGCTACGCTTTGTCCTTAGTTATTTCTATGCAAATACAAGCAATGCTTTGAGAAAACCTTTAATAATTTATCAGTTCAGACTATGCTTACCCACACCGACCACATTTTTAGGCAGATCTTCTGATTTATAGCGAGAACTCCACCGATCGGGATCAACCCCACCGTTCTCCCCTATGTTTGCGGGAAAGGATTGATAACATATGCACAGTCCTCGGGAAAAATCCCAAAACCATTGCATTTAAAATGCTAAGAGCCCATAGGTCCAAGAGAATGGGCTAAAGGTGAGCACCGCTCCACGCTCGCTTCCCACTGGAGAGGGCTTTCGCTGCCCACCGCTAAGCAGAAAAGGGAAGGCCGGTACCTTGGGAAAGCAAAAAGGTTGAAATTTAAACCAGTCGCCCTTCTCCTAGGTTGAGGCTGGAGCTCCCACTGATATTTCAAGCAGAGAGAACCAGGTGACCAAGGAGCGACCGCCGGGGGCAAGGCGAATTCAGCCGAGGTGCGGGGGGCAGCAGGGGGTAACCCCACGAGTCCCCAAACCACACAGAGCAACAGGCAAGGGCAAATGAGGAGCCATGGGAAAAGGACCAGTACTATTTGTTAAGCCATGGTCACCACATGCTGGGGTTGAACACCCAGACCTCCTCCCTGGTCCCTGCTGGGGATCACACAGCGGTGGATGATGTGCTCCAGCAGAGCATCATCAACCCAGATGGCACCATCCTTAACACAAGTCAAGGCATGCCCAGCGACACGAAGGGCCCCGACCAGAGCCCGTCCCCATGTCCCCTCCATCCCAAGGATGTGCTGCCTCACCATATGGGCTTGCAGGAAGGTCACCCCCACCAAGGACGACAGGCTGGAGAACAGCAGAGCCCAACCAGGCTGAGTTTCCTGGAAAAGCTGACGTAGCCAACAAAGCCACTGATAAACGCAGAGACAGACACGGCAGGGCAGGGAGAACAGAGGAAAAGGCTACTTGAAAGATTTAAGAAGGGTGGAGAGAGGAAATAAGGATTTTTTTCTCTCCCCAGATAATAAATTTACAGGAGGGCCCAACCCTCTCCCGGACTCGGGGAGTGCCATGCACAGCGGTGACAGCTGAAAAGAGCTTTTTTGGTGTGGGTTTTGGTTTGTTTTGGTTGGTTGTGTTCATCTTTTTTCCATCCGAAGGCAGTCTGCCCCCTAAATCATCCAGCACTGCACCTTCCCAGCCAATACACCACATCGGCCGTAATCACAGCTTCAGTTCAGCCGCGCTTTGCAGAAAGTCAGGATCACACGTGCTGGAGAAAGCCAAACCCAGGCCGAAGCCAGCAGGTATCGATTGGGATAACATTACTTCAGTGCTGCTGCTCCATGGAAAATCTGTTGCTCTTGTTCAAACACCAACCTTTGGAAGTTTTCAGGATCTCAGCTCTTTTCTCGCTGCCCTGTTGGCAGCCGGGGTTATGAAACCATCGCTCATCTGGAAATGCGGGCAGCATATTTTTATTTTTGGCAGCCCAAAAGGAATAGTTCGACCAGCATGCTGCCGGCAGAGAAAATTCAGGCTCAGAGGAACACTCTGGACTCAAGAACAGAAAAAGCACTTTGAATGAGAGCCCAAATCTTTTGCAGAGGTCACAAAGCAAATACAACAAGGTGTTCCCATCTTCAAACCTCTTCCTCCCTCCTTCCCCCAGCCCAAGCTGTGCACATACGTCTGCTCATCGGCAGCTATTTCGGCAGGGCAGCAAGCTCTTCAGAGCAGTGATTTGCCCTGGCAAAAACTAAAGTAAGAGCAAACTGGGAAAAAACCTCCAAGTCTGTAATTGTCAACGCTTGCATCAGCCAGCAGAGCTATAATTTGTTGGTTTTCCCACTGCTTTCTGGTCCTCAGAAACTCTGAGCTCTTCAGTTATGGAAACAAAAAACCCCCTAAATACCATGTCGTGCATCCCAGCTCAGCCAGACGTTACTCTGACCTCTGCCACCTATGCCCCTTTCTAAGTTTTCCCAGCATTTCAGAGACCCGCTGCCGGCAAGGAGCCCGTTTCCCAGCACAGCTCCCTCCCTTTCCCCCGGGAAGCGAGCCTGCCCGGCCGCCCACTCGCCAGGGGCAGAGGCTGCAGACCCCTGCCAGGGCGAACAGCACTGCTGCAACACCCAGAAGCCAGGGCTGGTACCCAGGCCTGCCGGCTGCATCCCCCAGGCCAAGCTCCTCCCCAGGAAAGGCGTCCGTCCTCGCCGGGAGGGACGGGAGGGCAGGCCCAGGCTGCAGTGGGTGGCTGTGCCCCACGCTGGGCATCACGGGGTGCCCAAGCCCTGCAGCAGCATCACAGGGTGCCCTCAGCCCCTGCAATGGGCACCTGAGGTCCCAGGCCCCCCACGCTTCTCACTCATGCTGGTTCCATTTTCCACTCCAAAGAAGTAAAAGCTATAGTTTTCTATCCCTCCCCTTGATGTACTGCAGAAAAGTGTTTCCCCAGAAGTAGCAGGAGATAAAAGGGGGGAAAAGAGGGAGAAATTAGCTACTTCACCCCTTGCTCCGCAGCCAAAATCAGCTCCCCAGGCCCCAGACTCCATCTGGAGTATTGCCATCTCTGGACACTACAGTAACTGACAGCTTTATCCTCGGGGCTACAGGCAGAGTTACACTAGGATACTGGATCAGTGCAACCCACCCAGCCAGGAGAGAAATCCTCAACACGTGGCCTAGAATTGTTTATCTTCAGGAAATCCTTTTGGCTCACGTTGCTGCCAGGCTGGGTAAAGCAGCAGCTCCAGCAAAGCACTCGCTGTCCAGGGCTGACCGGGCACCGGCGCTGACAAAGCCAGCGACACAGCAGCCACGTTTTGCACCGGGAGGGAAATCCGTGTGTCTGCAGGGACCTGGAGATGAGGTCTGAGCTGGCCCCAGGACGCCGGGCTTGGTACACGATGGGCTTTGGTGTGGTCCATCCCAGCACCGGCAGCAGCGAGCCCATCCTGTGCGGAAGAAGAGGGCAGCATCCCGGGAGATGACTCACGGCCACGCCATCCCGTCCCACCAGCCGCCCTCCCCAGACAGGCACTGGGATCAGGGCGTTCCTGCTCTCGCAGTTAGCAAGGCGAGCGCCTTCACCCGAGGCTTCCTCTCTCTGCACGTCTGAGCTTCCCACCGTGCGCTTACCGGAATGGCACTTGTCAAGGGGAAAGCCCCGCTTCCATCCACTCAGCTGCGATGGAAGAAGCCGCCCCGCAGAAGCGATGTACTACACAACATTAATTTGGCTGATACCAGGATGACAGCCCTCTGGGCATCGCAGGTAATTTTACTGCACTCCTCCCTGAGCAAACGTTTCTAAGAAAAGGTGAGCTGGAAGCAAAGGGAGCAGGGGGGCAAGAAAATTTAAAAAAAAAAACACTAAAACCCCCACAAAAAAACCTTCCAAAACTCAACAGTGAACAAAACTGGCATGCAAAACACCACCCTCTGAGTCACCAAAAAAAAAAAAAAAAAAAAAAAAATCAAGATTGCATTTTAAGCTTGGCTCTGCAGCCCCTGTAAGCGCGGGGCTGCTGCTGAGCGGGTGTCCCCACGGCAGCCCGAGCCCCCCCAGCCCCGAGGGAGCGCTCAGGACCCCACATCACCCCTGGTCCCTACAGGCAGCAGCCACTGGGCTTTGTGCGAACGCTGGGGAGGAATTACACAGATATCATAATAAAAGACGGCAGGACTGCTCACAAAGTGGATTTTTTTTTTTCCCCTACGTTTAATTTCCCAGCAGTGAGGTTTTTTTAATTTTTTTTTCCTCTTAAGCCAATTGAGACTCAGGCAACAGAGCACAGCATCACTGCAGTCTGGCAGTACTTAATTTTTATTACTGCTGAAAAGATCTTGGACTGCAGTACCAAAGAAACATTTCAAATTGTCTAGTCTTGCCTGTTACACATCTTACTCAGCTTTTCTAGATCCTTTACTGCACAAGAAAAATAGGATCCCCCTGTTCTGCAAATCAGTGCATTTGTCACAATATTTCAAACAAATAACATCTATCAAGTGATCATTGCTTCTGTTTTCCACTTTAATAGTCTTCTAAAGAAATCTTATTAAAGGTATACAGCATACTTTAAGATAGGCCAGATGTAAAGACTACTTCCTGACCCTTCGAAAAGACACAGCTCGAAATCACCAAGCCCACCGTGTACCACCCTACGAAAGCAAGGCTGCGGCCAGGCCAAGGGCCCTTTCACCTACCGATCCTGCAACGTTCTGCTGAAATCACAGAGCCCCCAGCAAAGCACTGCTCACCCGAGGCCACCAAAGAGGGTAACAGGAATCTTGGTCAAGTTGTGAACACAAATAACAAGCCTGATGTGCTCTCAAAATACCCAGGTACGACAGCCTCGCAGGTGCTTACCCCTCCTTTCTGCTGCAGCAGGAAAACAGAAAGCCCTTTACAAACAGCCAGATCAAAAATAAGTGCATTAAGCTTTCATTAAGGAGAAGAGGACAAACGTCTCTGAACTACAAACGCTATCAGTTACGCCTGGATGTCAAGAGCGGGCATGCTTTTAGACTAAACTGGCTTCGGCTGCAATTCCATCTCAAACCAAACAAAGTTTTGGGAAAAAATGCCTGGAGTCAGCAAGACACAGCAAGCGTCGAAATGAGAGATGGACATACTGCAAACCACACGTGGAAGGAATTGCAAAAGGAGCTAAAAAAGATTTTTAGAGTATTGGTCCTGAGCAGCATCCATGGAGAGGAGGAAAAGCACAACCCAGGACTGCTTCCCTTCCAGCAGCAAGCCCCTGGTTAGCGTAACGACCAGCTCCCCTCCCCACCCAGCCCCGCTGCCCTACCTGCGGGCACGCAGCTCGGCATCCAGACGCACTCTGCAGCCACCGAAGCGGCACCTCGTGCCAACCACTGGCCGACAGCTCCCCGGATTTTGGCTAAGGCCAAGAAAGATCACACAAGCAAAAATAAATATATATATTTAATGCAGCTATATATATTGTATATATGCATATTTAATGTGTATATATTGTATATATGCATATTTAATGCATATGTGTGTATACATATATTGAAGTCACTGCAGCCTCCGGGCAGAACAGGCTTTTCCTGACCCAGCAGCCGTGCCGCTGCCAGGCAGGAGCCGGGCAAGGGCAGGAGCCAGAGGAAACCTTTTAGAACAGAGAAGTTTCGCTGTTTCCCCAGGCTACAAGTTCAGAAATTAAGCTTGAAAATGGCCTGCCACCCGCTGTGGTGCACAGGCAGCACCGGCATCGCTCTCCTACCACGGAAGGGTGATGGCAATCCCCCTAACAGCTCCAAGCACGAGTCTCAGAGTCAAGGTTATCACAAATAGCAAAATACTAGCTGTCCATATCAAGTATTAACCAATTCAGGCAAACACCTGCGAACAACTCGCTGGTCGGATTTGGATAATTCGAAGCAATTCAGCAAACTGCAGCGCGACGGTTGCACCGAGAGCAGCCGGGGCTGCCTTGTGGTTTGTGGAGCCCACCTGCGAGCAGGGCGTATGGAGTCAGAGAGGGCAAAACTACAGGAGAAAAATGATTTTATAATAATTTAGTAATAATAATAATAATAATAATAATGATAGAAATGGCTTACAACCATCAGCAACGTGAGCAGCAGTGTCCTTATTAGCCTTTTCCAGTGAGTAGGACACACTTTTCGACTGGCACGGTGTCCCTAGGGGCATGACGCCGTCGGAGCACAGCACGCTTCCCCGACGTTGGCAGCAGGCGCGGCAGGAAGGACACCACAGCCCAGGGACACGGGGCTCTGGAGCGGCAGCGGTTCATCGCCAGTGGCCAGCGAACAGCCGCAGCCCGGCACCCCGAGCTGCCGGGGTACCCGCCCTGCCTGCAGCCCGGCGTCTGCAAGGTCCCCCGCAAGAAAACTCCAAGCAAACAAGGAAAAACACTGAAAACCACTGAACTTCAATATCACTTGGCAATTAAAACCGGGGGGAAAAAGATACTGTCCACTTGCAAGTGATGAGGGAGCCAGGGAGGGAGGCAGAGGCTGCAGGCGATGAGTGACAGGGCTCTCCTGGCTCCCACACATCATCTGCAGAGCCCAAAGGTTTTGGTCAGAACCCAAAGAACCCAGGTCTGGATGCTGGGGAGCGCACTGGCAAAACCTGCTGGGCAAAAACCAGCCCATCCTTCCCAAGACCAGAGCTTGCAAGCACAGAAATGTTTCTAAGCGGAGCAATAAGAAGCAGATTCTAGTCCAAACCCGTAGGTATCTTCTAAGATCACCTCAGGACAGCCTGTCCCCGTACAGTGCAAGAGCTGCAGCCCGCTCCCCACCGTAACCTAACCCACTGCCCCAGGCAGGGCTCAGCAGGGGACCTGGGGGACACTTTTTGGGCAGAAGGCCGCCGAAGCAACCAGTCAAGCCACTCGGGAACATCTCCCCGCTGCCCTCCAGCCTCAGCACCCACTTCCTACACACAGTTAAATACAGGAAATTCCCTTGAGAAATCACCCAAGCGAACGTTTTCGGGGAAAGGCAAGTGGGTTAACAGTGCACTCCAGTCACCCGGTGTCCCAGGTTTCTTGGAAAATTCATCCTTCCCAGACACCCCAGCTGGGCCGAGCAGCTCGGCGACTCCCTCACCCCTGCGCTGCGCTGCCAGCTCCTCCCGCGGGCAGATCCTGGCTGTGGTATCACAAGGGATGTCCCCCCCTGCGCTTTCCCAGCAAGGACAGCGGGTTGAAGTCCCAAGGGACACAGAGTCCCACACCCCCAGGAATCAGCAGCCAAAAGCTGTTTTCTCTGTTGCACACTGCTTCAGATAAGAGATGTAAGCATGGGTACCATGGGAGGAGGATGCTCACAGGGACTCAACCCGCGTTGCCAAAAACATGGTCACTGGCAGAACAACTCCTTTTGGTGCGAAGGCTGCTTCTGGCTGGCAGACTCCAGCAATGCTCTCCAACTTTGCTTTTAGCTCACATTTCAGAAAAATCTCTCCACTAGAGAGGACATCAATGGTTATGGCCAGAAAGCAGCACAGGATGTGCATAAACCAAAGGCAACAGGATGAAATTCAAGGCAAGACTGAAAAGCTTGCTATTAATAGCTGGCCTGTTTGCTTTTACAGTTTTTATTGTTAAAAGCAAATTGCCACGCTGTCAGCTGCAACCCGAGTCAGTTCAGCTCCGAGCCCTCCCCGCACAGCCCAGGCAATCATTATTATTCTTAGAAAAATAGCAACTGGAGACCAAAATGGTTTCAAGTGAAGAACAAAATGCAGCCTCAAGATGCATGCAATTCTCCACAGAAAAGTTTCTGCACGCCACGGGTTCAACTGGCAACACCATTTGTCATTAATGTTTGACCGGTGCTTTCCAGTCCCTCCTTACAACACTTTCTAACCTCTCCAAACTTCAACTGCAGGCGTGAACTTTTCCATGCTGCTGCTTGTCCGAGGCTGTTTTCTTTGTTTGATTTTTATTTATTCTTAGCCAAACAGTTGAGCTGTTTCTGAGAGTACGGCTGCAGTCAGGCGACCGCTGTGCAACGTTCAAGAGAAACGGTTACAGGAATCTGAGAAACTCCCGTGTCCCCGTTTTCCAGGGTAGGGGCGTCGATGAGGGATCGCAGCCCTGGGGAAGAGCCTTTCGCAGCTCCACGTTCCCAGTTTGAGCCTCCGTCGTCTTCTCTGTGGCAGAGCACGGGCTGCCCTGCGGCCGCTATAGGGGAACCGGCCCCGAGCGCGTGAAACTCCGTACCACGCTACAGGCACATCACAAAGCAAATTCCAGCAACTTTCATGAAAAATTCAAGCCCCCTCATTAAAACCCAAGCTCTTTTGAAGCGTGGGATTTCTCCAAGCGGAACTGCCACCCAGCGTCACGGAGACACCCCAGCCCCAACCTTTGCTACTTGCAGGTTTTTGTCACAGTAATGAAAGCAAAACACTTCTCTCAGAAGCTGGCAGCCGGGGACAAGGTACTTGACACGCAACTTCACTCTCAAAGCGTCAGCATGGTTGGATTGGGGGAAAAAAAAGCTATTCTCAAGGCTTCCTCCTCCCACCTATGCTCTTCTTTCTTATGAGAATAGGAACGGCAATCACACACTGTAATGTTTGGTTCACACTAAAAAAAAAAGCAAGTGTGAAAGAAAAATCACAGATGTGCTCCATGTCCCAAAATAGACTTTATTACACATTTGCTGCAAAAACTAAAGATGGGAGCATAAATCAGCATCCTCCACCCCAGACTCAGTCACATCTCACTACAGGTACTCCAGCAGCCCCCCGAGCCGGGTAAGGACTGGGTGGGCAGCAGCCAGTGGTGGTCAGCCCTGGGGGCTCTCCCCACCCGCCCCTCACCTACTCCCCACTGCCAACCGCAGGCAGGGGGAATTTATTTCCCTTCTAAAAAGTGACTTTTGGCCACTTCTCATTTTCTGCTATTTGAATAGGTCTCAGTGAGGGTATTTTCCTGCAGAGCACCAGGCAGGACCTGCCTCGCACCTTCCCAGGCTCGAATCATCTCCCCAGCCTCTGGCACACGCCTCGAGTCAACACAAGCCTTCTCCGAGCCTCTGCTCCTCCCCAGAGGGCCCAGGCAGGGCTTTGGGGACACGAGGGGACAACGCACCACGTGATGGTCCTGCTGACGGCTCTGGGTGCAGTGCAGCATTCTGACCCAGACCCCTCCCTCCTGGGCAGCACCAGCCTCTACCCCTCAGTGCGGGGGCTGGGGGTCACTTGGGGCAAGACCACCTTCAAAAAAATCCAAAGAAGCTTTGCAAAACGACCGCAGAGGCCAAACTGAGCCCCGAATCTCACAGCAGGCACTGCTCGTGTGCCCGTGAGCCCCCACTTGCAGGGACAAGGCCCATCCCACCACCACTTCGGGACAGGAGGGGACTGGGGAAGGCAGTCTGTGACACTCACAAGCGCTTTAAAGGGCAGAAGCCCTTCCCTGCTGCCCGCAGAACACGCCGGGGATGCAGAGCAAGCAGCAAAGCAGCGCCCGGGGAGCCTGCCTGGGGCAGCCCCCCCAAGGTGACAAGCCACAGGTGGCATTTAGGCTGTCCCCTGCAGCCCTCGTGGCAGTCTGCACACAGTTTTGATTAGATGGAAAAGCTCCACTCGCAAGCAGCACCAAGCACGCAGATTCAGTGACGGTCGGTTACAGAGCAGCCTGGTTTCAGGGCCGCACGAAGCGCTCCCCCTTCGCTTCGCTCGCTGACCCTCCGACGTGCAAGCCCGGGGCGTTGCAACGGGGACATCGAGGGACACGTCCTGACCCAGGGGAGCCGACAAGCCCCGGGGAGAGGAGAGCAGCAGAGGGCAAGGGACCTCACGCAGCCCCATGCCCAACCTGGGGGTGCCCCCGTTGCCGGCAGCACAGACCCGACAGAGCCCAGCAAGGGAACCTCACGGCCAGCCTAGAGCAAGGCAAAGGCACCGAGCCACCATGCGGGTCCAGCCCAGGGACAAGCACTGCACGCCCGTCTGAGAGGCCTCTTCTTTCCCCCAACGTCAAACCAACGCTCTTGAGAGCCGGGAGCTCGGGACCAGCTTGGCACCCACAAACACCAGGGATTTGCCAGGGCACAAGCTGCAAAGAGGATCAGGCCCCAAGGTATTTAATTAAAAGGGAATAACACAACTAAGGTCCTGTTGTTAGGCACTGCACAAACACAAAATGAAGAATTTTGCTCCCAATTAGCAACTGATTTTCTTACCCTGGATTTTCACAAGAAGGAAAATACCAGAGCAAGGACCCACGCTAACTGCAGAGGCAAGAGACCCAGGCAGCAACGCTGCGACGGGTGAGCACCAACCCACAGGCTCAGCCGGCACCAGGCACCCCGAGAGCAGGGAGAGCACCCCAGGGTGCCCTCTCCTCCCCTCCCCAGCCTTCCTGCACCGTGAGCAGGGCGACGGCTCCCAGGGCTTGCTTTCAGACCAGCCTTAAATAAAAGCAAATGCAGGGGAAAACAGAAAACAACGGGGGCATCTTAACTTTCTGCATTTCTTACTTAGCTCTTACAGCAGCCCAAATCGGCACCAGCCCCGGCATCGGCAGAGCTGTGGTGCGTAGCTCGGCCTGGAGGTACGACTGTCTGCGTGCTTTGGAAGAGTCCAGGGAAAGTAATTCAGGAAAGCAGCGCACTGTCTTCGATATGAGACATGGGGACCAGCAATTCCGACTCCCAGGCATCTGCCAAGCGAGCCTGGCAGCGTGCAGCGCTCATCCCGTTCCTGCAAGGAGCCCAGCCCCAGGAGATGGACCCAAAGCCTCCCCGGTCACCGACACGTCTCCCCGCTCTGCTCCCGCCTGCCCCCCGCAGCAGCCGTACAAGCAGCAGGCGACTCAAGTAAGACTCCGATGCCAGAATCCGTTTCCAAAAGAGAATTAAAGTTATATCTCAGGTTGACAGTATCTCCTGAAAGTGGATTAACCGTGGCAATTCGATCCTGCCTCCCCGCAGCAATCCCGGCCCGACTCCCCTTTCGGCAGGGATGACTTCAGCCGTGCAGATCGAAGTTCAGAATCCAATTTGTTTCTGCAGAGAGCGTCAGCCTGAACCCCGGGGCAGCAACGCAGACCCATGTACACCACTCTGCCCCTCTTGCTCGCTTTACCATCCCATCTCTTCCCCTATCTGGGATAAGAAAGTTTATGGGAGGGAGAAACAGAGCCACATAACGGTCACATTGATAGGGCAAGGCACATTCATCATGCCTAAGCAGTGAAGTACATCTGAAAACTGGATTTTTAATATCCGTTGGTATTTACGAGCCTCTGGCAGAGACCACGCAGTGGAGAGGTGACAGCATTTGTCCGAGTAGCCCTGTGGCATCTTAAGTGTCAGATAATCTGCAGCCTTTAATAGCTGCAGTGAATTTTCTGCAATGCCACTGCCACAAGACGAGCATCGCTTGAAGCCCCACGCTACCCACACGGGAGCGAGGGGAAGATGGCAGCCGGGGGATCCCTCTGGGGAGATCAGCATGGGCTGTCCTCTGCTCCCACAGAGCAGGAGGGGGGACTGACCCAAACCTCCTGGAGACCCCACGGGGCCGGGGCAGAGCCGCAGCAGCACGGCGGGCACTGCTACCTCCCCGAAGCCAGAGGGACCACCTCCACCAGCCTGACAACAAACACAGCTCACCGCTGCTGGAACGCTGCTTGCAAAGCCACCAGAGGGAAAAAAAGTGTCCAACCACGCTCAGCAGCACCACAGCTGCCCTGCCGCCCTCCAGAGCTCCCAAGCAGAGCTGTTTCTCTAACCAGAAAATTACCCCCAACTCTCCAAACACACGCTGCAACGGCGCAGCCCTGAACGAAGCGGTTAGCAATACCTGGGCTCAGCGTTTCGGACAGTTTCTTCTCCACCAGACCCCGGCAGTGGTGCATGTCCCCTCCCCACGCCAAGGGACCATGAGAGGTGGCAGGGAGCTGGTGTGGGACCACCAGGACCACCGGGCAGTGCAAGGGTCAGGCACCACGCACAAGGTGGAAGCTGGAGCCAGAGCCCAGCCAGGCACCTCCCTGGTTCCTGCTCAGAAGAGACAGTCACCTAAAAACGCTTCTAGCTGAGCTCAGTGGAGACATTTCATACCCCAAATACCTCCAGATAAGACTCAGAAAAAGCCTCCTGCGAGGGCGGGGTAGGAAGCACATAACACAAGGCAGAGCTAAATTCAAAGTCATCAGAGTCAGAAACTCAGGGCACCGAGATTAGATCCGATACGTTTGTCCCCAGGGCTGCAGAACAATAGTTGCAGTAGGTGTGTTCTCTGCAGGGCTAACCCAAAGCCTGCCACAGAAACACAACCTACAAACGGCAAAATTAACCATTTTGTTTCCCCAGAACTGCTGCACAACTACCTCCAGGCTTTAAAAGCAGAGTCCCTCATGCCGAAAGCCTGGAAATCTGGCACAAATAGCGCTCTCAAAACCAAAAGTGAGTATGAAAATACCTCTCCCAGCGGCTCTGGCCCCGCGGGCAGCCGCAGGCAGGGCCCATTATTCCGGCAGGTAACGGGGAAACAGCTCCTGAGCCTCTGAGCAGGAATCCGCTGGACGAACAACGCCTGCTCCGGCTCCTTCAACTCGAGGAACTTCGTTAGCTACGCACTGCGCAATCACCGGCACCGCTAAGCAAGCGGCAGCTCCCGAAGCGCTGTCAGGAGGCTGCCTTTGCGCCACAGGGAAGAACCGAGTCACGACAGGGCTCGGGCCAAGCCACGGGGGCACGGCGAAGTCTGAGCAGCACCTGCGCGGCACCAGGAGGGCTCTTCGGGGAGGCGAGATGGGCGGGAAAGCAGCGGGGAGCACGCGGGCAGCCGCCTGGCCTGCGGCAGCCACACGCGGGGCGCACGCTGCCAGCGACCAGGGAGCCCCCTCCGCATGGGGGCTGGGGTTTTATGGGGGGAGCCCCCTCCGAGGAGGAGGTTGGGGTTATTGGGGGGAGCCCCCTCCTCTCGGGGCGGTTGCGGTTTTTTGGGGGGAGCCCATTCCTCCGTGTGTGGGGTTGGGGTTTTTCGGGGGGAGCCCCCTCCTCGGGGGAGGGGGGGGTGTTCGGGGGGGGAGTCCCCTCCTCGGGGGGGGTTGGGGTTATTGGGGGGAGCCCCCTCCTCCGGGGGGGGCTGAGGTTTTTTGGGGGGAACCCCCTCCTCCGGGGGGTAGTTTGGGGTTTTTTGGAGGGGTTGTTTTTTGAGGGGGGGGGATGGGGGTGACGTCTGGGCTCTCAGCGCAGAAGTAACTTCTTGCGAGGGGCCGCGGCGCGGGCAGGGCGCTGCCCGGGAGGTTTCGCAAGGGAGGGAGCAGCCGCCGCTCGCAGCAGGAGCCCCGCCGCGGGGATGCGCCCCGCGTCCCCCCCTTCCCCCCCAAAAAAAACCCCAAACCCGACAAAAAGAAAATAATAACAGTAATTAACTTCCCCCTCCGCCCCCGGCCCCGCACTCACCAGGCGGCTGAGGCTGCGGCGGAGCATCGCGGCGGCGCCCCGGCCCCGCCGCCCTCACGGCCGCATCGCCCGGCTGGGCAGGGCAGGGCTGGGCTCCCGGGCCGCCGGCGGGCCCCGCACCATGCCCGCCCACCGCCCGGCTCGGCGCGGCGCGGCCCGGCTGCCCACACTTCCCCCGCGCCCCCGCTTTTGTCCCGCCGCCGCCCGCCGCGGGGCAGGCCGGGAGCTGTAGTGCCGAGGGGGGCGGCGCCGCGGGGCAGGCCGGGAGCTGTAGTGCCGAGGGGGGGGCGGCGCCGCGGGGCAGGCCGGGAGCTGTAGTGCCGAGGGGGGCGGCGCCGCGGGGCAGGCCGGGAGCTGTAGTGCCGAGGGGGGCGGCGCCGCGGGGCAGGCCGGGAGCTGTAGTGCCGAGGGGGGGCGGCGCCGCGGGGCAGGCCGGGAGCTGTAGTGCCGAGGGGGGGGCGGCGCCGCGGGGCAGGCCGGGAGCTGTAGTGCCGAGGGGCGGCGGCGGGGCCTGGCCGAGCCGCCGGCCCGGGGAGCAGCGCGGGGCGGGCCCGGCGGGGAGGGGCTGTGGCAGGGGCCGGAAGGGGGCGGCATCAGCGCTGCAGCCCCCGGAGCCTTTGGGCGAGACCCGTGCCGTCCACCTTCCCAACGCCTAGCTGGGAGAAGAGACCAACCCCCGCCTCACCACACCCTCCTGGCAGGCAGTTGTAGAGATCGATGAGGTCTCCCGTCGGCCTTCTCTTCTCCAGACTGAACAGCCCCAGCTCCCTCAGCCGCTCCTCGGAAGACTTGTTCTCCAGACCCCTCACCAGCCTCGTTGCCCTTCTCTGGACACGCTCCAGCATCTCAATGTCCTTCTTGTAGTGAGGGGCCCAGAACTGAACACAGCTCTCGAGGTGCGGCCTCACCAGTGCCGAGTGCAGGGGCACGATCCCGTCCCTTGAGCATTTACAGAATCACAGCATGGTGGGGGTTGGCAGGGACCTCTGTGGGTCACCCGGTCCAACCCCCCTGCCGAAGCAGGGTCACCTACAGCAGGCTGCACAGGACCTTGTCCAGGTGGGTCTTGAATATCTCCAGAGAAGGAGACTCCACAACTTCCCTGGGCAGCCTATTCCAGGGCTCCATCACCCTCAGAGGGAAGAAGTTCTTCCTCATGTTCAGGTGGAACTTCCTCTGCTTCAGTTTATGCCCATTGCCCCTTGTCCTGTCACTGGGCACCACTGAAAAGAGTCTGGCCCCGTCCTCCTGACACCCACCCTGCAGATATTTATAAGCATTTATTAGGTCCCCTCTCAGCCTTCTCTTCTCCAGGCTGAACAAGCCCAGCTCCCTCAGCCTTTCCTTGTAGGAGAGATGCTCCAGTCCCCTCATCATCCTCGTAGCCCTCCGCTGGACTCTCTCCAGTAGCTCCTCCACCCTGGAGCACTTTCCCCAAGTCACGACTGACCATGGACGGTATTTCAGGTCTCTGGGTGTTTTTCCCTACCACAAAATCTTCCCGGAGGCTCCGTTCGCATCCCCAGGAGCTCACCTCTCAGGCACTGCCTTGGGTGGCCCAGCCCAATGCCCATCGCAGCCCTGTGCCCCTGAGCCCAGAGCTGCCTGGCTTCCCCAGGTGTCTCCCACCTTTCAGCAGCATGCAGGCCAGCCCCTGTCCTCTTCTCTCCAGGCCGGACAGCACATGAGTGGAAACGACGCTCCTGTGACACCCTGCTCCTAGAGCATCCCCCCAGTCCAGAGGGCATGGAGCAGAAGTCACCAAAACTGAAAGAGATGGGACGTAACCTAACAAAATCTGCATTTTCTGTTGCGTTTTTGACAGTGTTCTGACCTGGTGACAAACCAGGAGCGATGCCCTCTGCAGCAGCACAGGGCAGGGAGTTTTCCTGGTGCTGCCCGTCACCCCAAGGACCTCCGGGAGCTGCTGACCCCGCCGGCCAGGAGCAGCTGCCATTTCAGCAGCCTGCATTGCTCGTATTTTAAAGTAGGCTTCTCCCTGGAAACTGAGCAAAACTCACCTTGTTGCACCACAACGGGGCCCAGAGAGAAGCTGTTGGCTTCCAGAGACCTGGAAAACACACAGAGATTTTTCACTTGGCATTTTTAAAGCAAGAATAGTACCATATTGATTTTACTAAGGCTAAAACCAGTCACATTTGCTCTACTTAAGCACCGTCTGGCAGTTTTACACAGTATGATAATCTCTAAGCTCACACAGAAAGCCTGCCCTGGACAGCAACAAAATAGCAGTCAGGTGCTGGACCGGCAGGAGCCTACTGTGGGTTTTTTTTAACCCCAGTTACCCCAGGACAGGAGTAGGTGGGTCAGTGAACCCCATCCCTGCTGCGCAAGGCAGTGATCCCGAGGGGACAGCCGGCACTCCTCAATCCCAAGCGCAACTTTTCCACTATTCTCTGTGCAGCTGTGCTGTTACCTTTCCACACAAAAGCTTAACCACAACAGAGGAAACCAGAAAACAATGCTAGGCAGTTTTAAACACAATTTAATATAATGAATGGAAATTGTTAAGCATCTTAAGATAATACCTAACCAGTTCAGCTCTAGACTTCCCTCCCCCACAAAACAACAGAGAATTAAACTTAGATCAACACTATACTGCAGCTTCTGCACTGTGTTTTTGATACTTTTCTGATGTTTTTCTAGCTGGTTAATGCTGGCTAGCAGAGGGAGTAGTTGTTCTCAGACATTTTTCCTGTTGCAGCGCCCTGTGGCGGTTGTTGAACAGACCAGTGACGCCCAGTGAACCACCAGCCTTCGGGGCCAGGCACCTACGTGCTTCCAACAGCCAATGCAGCCTGGCTTATCATGCCCATAGAAAAAAGAAAAAACTATATTTGTCTCTTAAAAATATTCCTACAGGTATGGTTACTCTTCACCTTTCACCTGCATTAGCTGGTGAGAAGGGAACTTGGTCTCACCACCAGAAGAGGGGATCTGCTTGTCTTTATGATTCCCATGCTGTACAAATCGCAGCCCCTACGCAGAGTAGTTTGAAATGTTGCTGTGTTTTTTAAGTTTGCTGGAGTTAGAATTAAAATGCAAGACTTTGACTGTGATATGGAATTAAGCATTAGATAGGTAATTCTCGTTAATGTATTGCCAACGGTGGCTGAGGCTAAGGTGTCAGAGAGGCCCTCTGCCAGGGAGCTCCGGGATGAAGCAAGTCCAAGGCAGTCAGCACAGCTGGGAAGCAGCTACAGGCAGGCATTTGGTCTCCCATACTCAGCCAGAGCAGTACCATAGCCTCCTGCCATGGGCCAGACTGCTGAAATCCATCCATCTCCCTACTTACCCTGCACAGCCAAAGGCATGATTTCACTGGAGAAACCAAGGCAGCCGTCATCCCCCCTTTTGCTGCTGACACAGTGGCCTCGGGGCAGCGAAACCCCTATCTCAGCAGAAACCATCCCCACAGAGAGGAAGCAAAACAACCCTGACTGGGCTTTTTCACACCCTGAAACAACCTGCACAATTCAGCTGCTGATCTGGTAGCAACTGCATCAGCTCACAGGGCTTCTACAAGGGAATCTGGCTTTAATGCACCTTCTAATGCCACCAACAGCCAGTCCCCGTGTGGATAACACACATGGCACAAGCAGTACCTAAGGGGCCTTCTGCACGGGGACGGCAGGGACTCCATCCCACATCCAGCCATGCCCTCCCTGTGGCAAGGGACCATGACATGCAGGTCCCAAGGAGCATTCTGACCAGCACAGCTCAACTGGGACCCACCACCACTTCAACTAGCATCAGAAACTAGTCATCCAGCACATCAGCCAAGCTCTTCGCAGACTGCCAGCCAAGGCGTGAACAGAGCGACCCAAGGGATTGCTGTGAACTACTTGCAACTTAGGAGAGTCCATCAAATCCTTTCACAAAATAGTTTTCATGTCCTGTAACCCTGGTTTTTAGTGTTCACAGGAAGAGAGGCTTTTAAATCTCAGTCTCTGGCAGGCAGCTTAGCATGAGGGGGGACCCAGCCGCCCCACTAACCTGGGGACACAAGCTAACCCTCACTGCCCTTGGGTTCGTTGGTTGGCTGGGTGTTTGGGGTTTTTTTTAACAGTTATTCTTGCAGTGTTCTTTGCTGCTTCTGCCATCGTGTGGCCAGTTCGAGGATGAGCGCTGTCGCTGGCAGAACGTGCAGTCGGCTTGCCAGGTTTTAAAGCTGTTTGATGGATTTTTATAATATCCAGTGGAGTATGCAGTCAATGGTGATGTATTACTTCTCTTCAAGATCCATCCCGCCTCCCGATGAATACTGCAGATTTATCTTTAATGTTGTGCTGGCTTGAAGTAGATCTTGTTAATCCAACAGATTAGATTGACAGCTAATTTATCGTAAGCGCACGCCCTCCCTTTTGACTTGCTGCTTGTGGAGCTCCTCCTCATGCTGGGCAAGAGGGCTGGAGAAAGGACACTCACTGGTGACCACCACTGCAGCTACCCGCTTTTGAATTTAATCATCCTCCCCGAGAACCAGCCCAGTACCGTCTCCATCTGGGAAAGGCTGAGTTTGTGCTCAGGGCTGCTGCAGTCACAGCACTCTGCAGAGACTGGCAGAGCTCTGTCCTTGCCCACAAGTACCTCGATGTGTACCAGGACCCCTTACCCGACTTCCTCGGGGGGATGCCGAGCAAGTGGCAACATCAGGTTTCTTCCTCCCCTTCTCCTGAATGGGGAAGATCCTTCACTGATTCGGTGACAATGTTGTCTATAAGAAATTAGAAAGTTTTTGCCAGCAGATTCCAAGGCAGAAGCCCTGTCTGTTCACACCCAAGACTTTCAAAGCCACTCTGCAGCGATCTTCGCTTACCCTGCCAGCACAGGGCTGACCAACAGGCACAGGACCAGAAGCTCGCTTTCCAAAAGAGGCCAAAACCACCAAAACCCTGTGTTTGGGAGCCCTGCGTATGGCCTTTAGCCACTGACATCTCTGGGTATTTCTCAGTGCCTCTCACCAGGGCGGGGTGTAGGCTTCCTCCTCCTCACATGCCCCTCTGCCTGGAAAAAAGCAGGTCTCGGCCCGTGTGGGCAAGAGAACGCCCAGGTGATAGCACAGCTTTCACTGGCAAGAATTGCATCATACTTGCAAAACACCCACGAGGGAAGGAAGCCAATAACTCCTTCTGCAGAGGGGTTTGCATGGAGACCTGCCTCAGTCCTTCCCTCAGAGCCTGTGCGTCCCGTCCCCCGCGGATCAGCACCAGTGAGCATCGCGCAGTGCCCGTTCCCAAAGCCCTCCTGCCTCATGGCCTGTGCCAAAACCACCTGCTCTGGACTTACAACTTCCTCTGGGAAGTCACAACCTGCAGCGGGGACCTCCCAGAGAGGGCCCTGGGCTTTCCCCAGCCTTCCCGGAAAAACGAAGGAAGAGGCAAGTTCGGAGCCTGCGCCGAGCACTACCGAGTTGACTCAGCAGCAGCAGCCCTGCTGCGGTGTCTGTCAAGCAAGGGGTTTTGCACGTGCTTTTCTCCACCCACCAGCCCATTTTAAACCAGTTTGTCACTCCACCAGCAGCTTGCTTTGCTGGAGCAGGGTGCAGAGCTCGAATGCTGGTAGCTGCAATCCTGCCCAGCAATTGTACCTTGCAGCCTACAAACACAAGCCTAGCAAAAAAAAAAACCAGCAGAAGACGTGCAAAATCACCCCCAAAACCTCTTCCTACAGCTGCACATGGAAGGTGGCTTGTAAAGTCTGCTGCAGAGCGCGGCTTGTGTAGGCAGAACAGTGATTTACACCACCAGGTCAGGGATTTGTGCTAGAGTCTTGCTAAACCCAGCTGCACTGAGATATAAATGCAGTTTAATAGGTGAAAGTTCTCTCACAGACAAGGCCTGGGCTCTGATTGCCACCAAAGGCTTTAAAATTGAAACTTTTGGTTAATAAACTGGCTCTTGATCCCATATCCAGTGATACGCTGTAGCAAAAGCCCTTCTAATTAATACACTGATAGTCCTTCTCAAGGGGTACTTTGCCCTTGTAGTCTGAAAAAAACTATTCAAAGATACAGTGACTTACAGACTGATAATTTACAAAAGAGAAAGACTACCAATTTTAGTTAACAGAACTCCCCTTTTAAAAATCAAGCTTTTTATAAAAAGGGGAAAAAAACAGTGAGTATGTTCGGTACACGATGTGACAAATTTATATACCTCAGACCTCAGCACATTCCCTCATGCCCAGAGACAAATACATCCATTATATAAATTTGATTATATCCATTCCTCCTCCTGCCAGCAGTAATGTCTCCAACAAGGCTCATTTAACTTCGAAAGGGAAATTTTTCAGATTTTCTTAATTTCCAGTCCTCGTTATCTTCTCTTTCCCTGCAAAGTCTTAATAGCCTCTTCCATAACAATCAAGAGAAGCTTGGGGAGTTACTCATACCTAATTAAGCCTTGATTTTTTCTAAAACTTTTGCAGAATACATGACAGCAAACACTCCAGCTCTCATTTTTAATGTAATACAACAGAGGATCTACAACAGATTATGAAAACACAAAAGAAGCCCCGTGCGTGGTTTTTCATTAGCAACGTATGCAGCCTCTGAGAGCTGCAGGGTGTAAAAGCTGCCCAAAGTCACACAACAGAATTTTTCAGCTCAGTATTTTGAACAATCTCATGGAAGTCAGCTGTGCCCTAGTGCACTTACCCAGAAGAAAGAAAAGTATTTCCCAACGCTTCCTTTTTCTGACAGAGCTAGGAAACTGCCACCAGAGCACGCTGGCACCCAGCCCACCTGAGCCAGAGGGCAGGAGCCGCAAGCGTGAGAAAGGGCACGTAACAATCAACTTCTCAAGCTCAAAAAAAGCAAAGCCATCCACTCCAGGCTTTTATCAACCCAAACGCCCATGCTGAGGTTTAAAATCCACTAACCTTGCTCATACATATTTATTTAAGCAGATGCTTACTGTAACCAGCTTCCAGCAGCAGCATGATCTGAGAAAGAGCCCCACACCTTCACGCTGCCTCACAGCACATCTGGGATACCTCCAGCCACATCCCCCGGGATGGCAAAGCCAGGGAGCAGAGGCTGCTCACCACCCCGCCAGTCACCACTGCCCTGGGGCAAGACAATTTTTATTAATTTTTTTTTTACCTTTGGTCCAGAACAAAGAAGAAATAACTGAATGTGAAAAACCTTCACCCTCCTAAGTCCCAGGAGGGCTCTGGCTGTATATATGCCCTACATCACGTGGTGGGATTGACAGGGAGGGTGGTGGGGAATGAGGAGCACCTGCAGGCACCCCACAGGATGCGACCCTTGCATTTGCCTTGCAAAATGCCTGTTAGCAGGGATTGCTTGCACTTGCACTTAGTTGCCTTTACAGCCCTAAACCAATGTTCAAATTCCAGTGTCTGGGATGCTTTCTCAGAAACCACTTCCTGGCTCCTCTGCTGTAATTCGGGGTTAGCGAAGGAGTGGGCAAAGAACCATCATGTTTTTCACACAGTCACAAATCCCTGTCTCTTCGTGAGCTTGTTTTCCCTCGTCAGTCCTGGCCGCTGCTGGGTCCCCCCACCCCATGGCTCCTCGATCCGTGGAGCACCCTGAGACCGGGCTCGCCTTGCCCGTCCTGCCCTCGGGGCGTGGGACATCCTCGCTGCAGGTGCCCAAGAGCACTGACTCCCAGAGGGTCTCTGCATCCGAGGGCTGGAAATGACGGTGAGACGCACAGTGGTTTGCACTCCCCCAGAAAGGCTCATATAGCAGGAAAAATATATACAATTGATTTTTTATTAATAAAATGCAACAGTGGATGTACAGCAGGAGAGATACCTGTGTGTCTTAACACCGGCTTGCTGCGGGGCGACCTCCTGCCCTGCCCACACTTGAGCGACAAGTCGAGCGAGAGATTCTGTGATTCTGTGACTTCAGATTACAACAGGCTGCCCAGAGAAGCTGTGGCTGCCCCCTCCCTGGCAGTGTCTAAGGCCAGGCTGGATGGAGCTCTGAGCAACCTGATCTGGTGGAAGATGTCCCTGCTCATGGCAAGGGGGTTGGAACCAGGTGATCTTTAAGGTCCCTTCCAACCCAAGCCATTCTATGATTCTAAGGGCTCTCAGAGCAGCTCTCAGAGTCAGTGTCGCCTTCCCCATCCACTCCTGGGGGTAGGGGTTAAAAAATAAAGTGCGATTGCTGGCTAAGCCCAGGTAGTGGTCAGAAAGCAAAGCGTAAAGAAGTGGGAGAAAGCAGAGCAGGGCTGTGGCTGCAGCTGGCGGGGCTGGCAGCCTCACCGATGGCACCCTCTGCCAGGCTCTCCTCCAGGTCTTCCCGCTGCCTGGAAAGCTTGGTGATGTGCTGTGTACAGGGGGCTTGGCAGCGTTCTTAGCACTGACCAGGAAATACTCTTCCCATCCCTCTTCTTAAAGGAGCAGTAGTCTCTCTCCTACCCTCCAAATTTCAGCCCACGCAGTTAAATTTTGATAGCAGTAACAGGCATGAGGAAAAAATCAATTGTGCAAAGCAATGTTGGGTATGAGGAGGTGGGACCAGCTGTGCCCCAGTGTACGCCTGTGCCCCCAGGCACTTGCTAAAACGTCTCTGTCTCCTCCCAGCACCGTACACATCACCACCAACTTCTGCAAAGCTCAGAGATGCACAGCCTCCCTCCCTCCCTCCGTCCTTCAGGCACAGAATGACACATGCCATGGAGAGAGCTGCTGGTGGCCATGCCGCCGGCCGTGGGTTCCCCAAGCGAGCACCATCCAGGGGCAATGGGCTGCAGACATGCAAAACTCACACGCTTCTGCGTCACCGGTTTGCAACAAATGCAGCCGCAGCCCGGGCTGAGGCACCACGAAAACGCTTGTGGAAGCGGGAACCAAGATTTGCCTAACCCAGTCCTTCGGAGACAGCCCCTCTGCAAACTTGAAAAGGAAGTGTTAGATAATATAAAAATACTCCAATGCAAAGCGTGATTGTATCACCCGGCTGGCTCCAGCCCTCCCTGCAGAAAATGCCACTGACACCATTTACTTTCTGCATCAGCAGACGGAAGGTGGGTCTCCCCGGGGCGGTTGCTGTTGCATCACTTGGTGCTTCTCAGCACCCCTCAGGCTCCAGCGCTTTCCAACAAAGGAAATTGTCCTCATGGGAGGGTACCACTCACCTCTACATCATTTTGGGGACATCTCCTCAAGGCAAGCGCTGCTGCTGGGCACCACGCCTGGCCTCGGCGCACCCACCAGCAGATCAGACGTGCCAGGACCAGCCTGGGAGGCGTGGCACCTCGCCCTGCTGGCAGCAGGCAGGGCCACCAAGGACCATACCTGCCAGAGACCTCCTCCTCCGGCTGGTTGTTCAGCTGTTGGGCTGTAAGACGAACCCCAGGAGGAGAACGATGGAAGAAGGAGCCCTGCCCACCCTGCCTGCCCCAGGCGTGCAGCCCCTGCTAAAGCCTCTGCTTCTCACTTGCAGCCGGACCAGTCCAGCCTGCTACTCCATGGCACAGGGCAGCCATTAATTAATATCTTTTGGTTTACCTTTGACCACAGAGATCTCAAGATCTCATTTCTGAGATGCTTCTGGCTTTGAGATAGACCATTTTTAACACAGAGTTGTTGCTGCTCACCTTTTAAAGAAGATAAAAGTCGTATTCCCAGCTGGCGCAGACCAGAGCCATCTTCCTGGCTGTAGGAGGGATCAGCTGCTCTACAGCCGTGGAAACACCAGGATGAGGCGGGTTGATTTTGAATTATGTTTGAACCGCTTGTCTGCACCGCTCACTCGAGATCATTACGCCAGGGGAAAGTGCATTAGATCAACCGAACCGGTTTCTGACAGCCGGCTCCCAGCGAAAGCTTCCTTCAGCTGCCCAGCAGTGCCCGCCGCGCCAGTTCTGCCTTTGGACTCGTCTCGCTGGGCGACTGCTCCGGCCCTGGGTGTCACCCGGGCACGCCATGTCCCCGCATGGCTCCCGCACCCGTGCCGAGGAGCCGCACCGCCGGGAGCCGTGGGCAGCACCGGAGGGAAGGAGCTGGCTGCCGGGCGCTCCCGAGCCCGCTCGGCTCCCGCTCCCCACACCGCTCCGGAGCCGCGGCCATGGGCTGTTTTGGGGTGCCGGCTGTTTGGGAGGGCTTGGCCTCCTCCCAGACCCGGTGGGCGTGCGAGAAGCGGCCGTTAGAGGGGATAAACTCTTCATGTTTCTCTCCCTGCGGTCCCGCGGACTTCTGTGGCCCTGGCAGAAGGAGCCTGGGCCAGCCCCGTGGGGACACGCACAGCCCCGTCCCACCCTGGGAGAAGGGCAAGGACTCTCCGCCTCCCCCCCCACCGCAGGGATTTCCACCAGAGACAAGGGTTTACTAAAAGTGCTGTATTTACAGGCCAGTATTAATTTATTGCTCTTGTAATTTACAATCTATTTACAATTGGTCACTATCGTCACTGACAGCTGAACCTAGCAGAGCTGGAACTTTACAGCAGACTGGCAAGGCAGAGCAGCCAGAGTTTCTCTTCTTCTCCCTTTTCAGCCGCACCAAGGGAAGGGCTTGAGCGATGTCGCTTCCCCTGGAGTGGGAGAGCCTTGCCTGTTAACCAGTAACCAGGGGAGCAGAGGTGACTCACGCTCTGCTGCCGAGCACAGCTCAAGTCCCAGCGCTGGTTGTGGCCGTGGAGGGAAAACTGCTGCACTGCTGGCTTCACGTAGCGTGTTCCTAGGGCTGAGGGTTGGCTTCCCGTCACGCACACCCCGCCGGAGCTGGGCAGCACGAGCCCTCCAGCACAGCACGGCCCCGTGAGAGCACGGCTCTGCCAGACACAGCGCGTGTCACAGGTGGGTTCGGTCGGGATGCGGATGCTGCTCATTCTCCCATCTCAAAACTGAGCTGCGGACAGGTCAGGGACTGCCCTGGACTGCAGGTGCCAAGCTGTCAGCCACACGGGAGGATTTTGCCCGGCCTGTGGGTCACCACTGTCCTGGGAGGACGGCAGGATCAGGAGGAACATTCCCCTCCTGGGAAGGAGCCTCCAGCAGCCTCCACCACCACCAGCCGCCATCGAGCTAAGCAAGCCTTGGCTGATGGGCTGCAAGGACACGCAGACAACGCGGGCATCACCCCACTTCACCGCGCGAGAGGACTCCTGACAGCCCTGCCAGACGTGGCTGGGGGCCAGGAGAAGCTCTTCCACAGACCATCCGTGGCTGCTCTCCCACCTTCACCAGCAGGAAATCAAACCTGTCCAGGCAGCAGACAGCGACTGGATGAGGTGCCGAGTCGGCCCCTGACCTGCGAAGACAGCTTTGCCTGGGTGTAGGTCAACTGAAGAGACAACCTCTTCCCCTGGGATCTTTGTTCTGATCTTCCTCTCTTCCACAGGCTCGGCCGGGTTCAGACCGAGCCTTCCACAGAATACTAACACGGGGTCGGCAAGCGGCCGGCTGTTCCCTTTTCAGACGAGTTTGCAGCCCGGCTGCCAGAGAGGCATCTTACCAAGGGACTTCTGGCTCGCTCCTGCGGATATCTGGTTTTCAAGCCACGCAGAGGACAACGGTGCTGTTCATGCCCCCAGGACCCAGCGCCCAGGACGGCCAGCCCTGGCCAAGCACCCCAGAAGCCCTGCGCAAGCACAGGTCCCGCTGCCACCGCAGTCTGGAGTCTCCTGGGACCGCACATTCCCCGGGCTGCGCCTTCCTGCTCAGGGGACGATGGCGGGCTGCTGCTTCCTCTGCTCCTGCCTCAGCTTCAGAGCCAGCATCGCCCGGCGGTACAAATCTGGGAGGAAGGGAGGCGGTGAGGGGCCAGCTCCGGAGCCCGCCCGGCAGCCGGTGCCGGGCGAGGGCTGCAAGGACAGCCCAGGCTCCAGCACTTGCGCGGTCTCCTCGCACCCCAGCTGCAGGCAGCGGCAGCGGCCGGAGCAACGGCCCCCACCTCGCCCTGCAGCAGCACTCGCTTGCGCCCGTGCCCTCCCACCAAGCACCCCGCGGCCAAGGGCTCCCGCACAGCTCGCGCCCCGCTGCCGGCAGCCCAGACCCCTCCACGCTTTTCGGCAAAATCTGTCCTGGGAAATACGAACCAAAGGTGCTGGAGACTTCCTCACGCCGCTGCTCCACGGCAGGTTCCTGCGACTTGATCTTGTTCTTGATTTTCTTCTTCTTTTTCTTTTTTATGCCCTGCCCTGGATGGAGAAACACCAAATTTCAGGCACCACAACCGGGCAAGGGTGCAGCAGTGTGCCCTGGCTGCCAAGAGAGCTAATGGGATCCTGGGGTGCATTAGGAGGAGTGTGGCCAGAAGGTCGAGGGTGGTTCTCCTCCCCCTCTACGCTGCCCTAGTGAGGCCCCATCTGCAGTGCTGTGTCCAGTGCTGGGCTCCCCAGTTCAAGAAAGGTGAGGAGATACTGGAGAGAGTCCAGCGGAGGGCTACGAGGATGATGAGGGGACTGGAACATCTCTCCTATGAGGAGAGCCTGAAGGAGCTGGGCTTGTTCAGCCTGGAGAAGAGAAGGCTGAGAGGGGACCTTAGAAATGCCTATAAATATCTGCAGGGCGGGTGTCAGGAGGATGGGGACAGACTCCTTTCAGTGGTGCCCAGTGACAGGACAAGGGGCAATGGGCACAAACTGAAGCACAGGAAGTTCCGTCTGAACATGAGGAAGAACTTCTTCCCTCTGAGGGTGATGGAGCCCTGGAATAGGCTGCCCAGGGAGGCTGTGGAGTCTCCTTCTCTGGAGATATTCCAGACCCGCCTGGACATGGTCCTGTGCAGCCTGCTGTAGGTGACCCTGCTTCGGCAGGGGGGTTGGACTGGGTGACCCACAGAGGTCCCTTCCAACCCCCACCATGCTGTGATTCTGTGTGATTCTGTGATTTGTCACCACACCAGCTGGGAGGACCGCTGCTGGTGGCTCTGCGGTCCTCCATCACCTCCGGGCATCGGCCCTGCTGAGGTGCTCGGAGAGGTCTCTTCTCTTCCTCGGCCAGACTCCCACGGCCCTGCTCAGCCCATCTGCAAGCAAAGCTAAACCATGACGGCGGGGACCACCGTCGCCAGGTCCCCAAAACCGCCCCGCCGGGAGTCCCCGGGGGTCCTGGTGCCCGCGGCCCCCCGCAGCCCCCACTCACCTGGGTGCGGGGCAGCCGTGCCCGCGGGCGCGGGCTCCTCCTGGCCCACCCTGATGGGGGCCAGCAGCCCCCCGGGAGCCCCGGCTCGGCTGTCCCCCGCTCCTCCCGCTCCCTCCGGCTCCTCGGCTGCGCTTGGCCCCGCGCCCTTCTTCCTCACCTTCACCTTCTTCTTCCTCCTCCCGGCGCCCTTCGCGCCCTCCTCCTGGGCAGGGTAAGGGGGATGAGGGGCAGGCGGTGGGACCCCCCTCCCCTCCTGCCCCGGGGGGGGTCACTCACCGGCGGGAGGAGGCGGCGGGCGGGCGGCAGCGGGCGGTGCTCCCCGGTCCCCCCCGCGCCGTCCTGCGGGGCGGCGGGGCAGGCCCGCAGCAGCCAGCGCAGCCCCCGCAGCGCCGGGGCGGGGGGGGGGCCCGCGGCGGGCGGCGCAGGGCTCCTGCGGGGGGAGCGGCCGGTCAGCCCGGGGAAGCGGGGGGAAGGGGGGAGCCCCGGGGGTGCGGGGCAGGGTTCCTGCGGGGGGAGCGGCCGGTCAGCCCGGGGCGGGGGGGGAAAGGGGGAGCCCCGGGGGTGCGGGGCAGGGTTCCTGCGGGGGGAGCGGCCGGTCAGCCCGGGGCTGGGGGGGGAAGGGGGGAGCCCCGGGGGTGCGGGGCAGGGTTCCTGCGGGGGGAGCGGCCGGTCAGCCCGGGGCGGGGGGGGAAAGGGGGAGCCCCGGGGGTGCGGGGCAGCCCCGCGACTCACGATGCGGCAGGGCGAGCGGCTCCGGTTGACCAGCCGCTCCAGGGACAGCCGCTCGATCAGCTCGCAGGGCAGCAGCGCCGTCGCCGCGTCTTGCTTGTTGGCCAAGCTGGGGTGCGGGGGGAGCGGGGCGAGGCCGTCACCCCCCAGCCTCCGACCACCTCGCAGCACGGCGGCGGGGTGCTCGCTCCCCGTTCAGCTGCAGTCAGCGTCGCCCCGGCCCATGCCTGGTGCTGGAGCCCGCTCCCCAGCCCCTCTCCCGGGATGCTCCCAACTCCCGAGCACCGCTGGGATCCCCGCATCCATCACCCCCCGAGAGCGCTTTGGGCACCGCATCGCCGCAGCAGCCCGCCCGCGCTCCCCGCAACCCCAGCGGCGCGTTCCCGCTCCCCACCTCACCCCAACACCTTAACAACCACGTCCCGGGGACTCGGCCTTACAGTAGGATGGGCTTCCCGGAGACGTCGGGGTGGCTGAGGACGCGGCTCAGGACCTTGCGGGCCTCCTCCACCCGCGCCGGGTCGCTGGAGTCCAGGACGAAGAGCAGCCCGTGGGCCGCGCCGTAGTGGCTGCGCCAGGCGCCGCGGGCGCGCTGGCCCCCGGGCAGGTCCACCAGCGTCACCTCGAACCTGTCCACGCGCAGGCGGGTCTGGCCGGGCTGCGTCGCGGGCAGCACCTCGCCGGCCAGCGCTGCGCGTGGGGAGAGGGCACGGAGCTGGCGCAGCGAGCCCAGAGCATCCCTGTGGCCCGTGCCTCCTCCTCCTCCACGGCCACGTCCCTGCTCCCAGCGCTGCCCAGGGCATCAAATGAGCCCCCCACGCTCCCCCCAGCCCAGCAGCTGTGTTTCAGGGGTTTCGGTCCTTTCAAAGCTCAGGTGCTTGGTTGCGAAGGACCGTAAAGCTGCTGCCTCCAGCCAAGACCGGCATCGGGGCTGTGCTGCTCCTCACCTCTCGCTATGTCCATGATGACGGAGGTTTTCCCGGCGTTATCCAGCCCCACGACGAGGAGGGTCACATTTCTGGGGAGCGACAACAGCGGGTGAGCGTCCCAGAGACAGGCTGTGCTCCCTGGGGAGCGGTGACCGCTGCCGGCCCTGGGCTCCCAGCCGAGGGACCCTGAGCAGGGCGGCCGTGCTCTGGCTGGGAGAGGAGCAGGACGGTGACGCAGGTGCTGGCTGAGCCGGGTGCGAGGGCAGGGATGGTCCCCAGTGCCCGGGGACAGAGGGCGAGGGCAGGCACAGGCGCCAGGAGCCGCGCCGGCACCGTGGGGCAGCTGCACTGCGGAGCCTTCAACGTGCTGCCTGCGGCAAGGGTTTCGTTTCAGGTCATGTAGGATTAGAAACGGCATGTGGAGGCTGAAAAGGTTGTTCCTTATATGCAAACAGTGATGGCTCTTGGTGTCCTTCCGTGTCAGCGAGTTACGGGCACACGCAGCTAGGGAGGGGTAGCAAGGCCGGTGTACAAGCTTCTGCCTGCACCCAGGAAGATTTTCCTGTTGCTGAACACTCCTGTTTGGTCTCCAGCGACGCGCTCCACCCGAGCCACGCACGGAACGTTTTCCCTGCGGCTGACAAGCCACGGTAGTCGTCCCCAGTGTTGTTTTCTTCCTCAAATGTGCAGACCCGGCTGCGCGGACGGTGCCGCTCCGGCTCCGGCATTATGGCAGTGTGTCCTCGCTGGCGGGACAGGACCGTAAGCCCCCTCACCACCCTCTGTCTCTGCCCACGCTGGTGCCCGGCCATCCCCAGGGAATTAACGGGGGTCTCCCGACACATGCAGGCTCGGCTGGCGTTACAGCGCGTCCTCCCCAGCTTTCCTGGGGAGCTGCTGGCGTTGCAGAGGGGGAACCCCACTGTGTTCCTGCGTGCGCACCCCTGCCTGCTCCGCTCCCCTCCCTGCCCAGCTCCTGCCCGCTGGAGGGGCAGCGGGGACACGCGTGGGACTTGCTCTGCGGTTTGGGGACGGGTCCTGCAATGGGCACTGCTCTCACAGTGGCACTGTGCGATGCCCTCACCGATAAACGCGTGGGTAAACGTCGTGCCCCCCGGGAGCCCGAGGAGCGGGCACAGGGTCCTACCTGACGGGCTCCTGTATGGCCTGCAGCCACGACCAGCAGTGGGAGAAGAGGTGGAACATGCTCAGCAGCCCCGCACGGAGGGATGGCCTCTCTTCAGCACCTGCGAAGCGAGCAGCCCGGCGTGTCCCTGTGCTCCGTCCTCCTGCCCGTGCCTGCTCCCCGTGGTGGGGAGCATCTCGCCACGGGGTGCCCCGACCCGTGGCCCAGCACTGCTGCCTCCAGCCTGGTCCGCACAAGCCAAGCCTGGGGACAAACCCCAGCCCCCCGGGCAATACCCCGCAGACACGGACCCCTGGCCAGACCCTGTCCCGGCAGCCCCTTCGTGCACCGCGGGAGCACCAGACAGCCTCTCACCCGCTCGTCCCCGCTGCGCAGCCCCTGCTCGCATCCCCTTTGCGTAGCAGCTGCTTAAATCTAATCTGGATTTAAATTACTTACTCCTCACAGCCTCCTTAATCCTGGCGGGTCGGCACAGGCCGGTGGCCGCTGGGACATGGAGTGCCACGGAGCTGCCCGCCGCGCCGGACGGCACGGCACGGCACTGCGTTACCCATCCGGCTGCGCCCGGGCAGTGCCGGGCAGCCTCGCGCCTCCATCCCTGGCTTAAATGGCTTGTGGTGGGGACATCGCCTGACAGCCCACGTGGCGTTTCCAGCTGAATTAGTGTCTCCTCTTAACGAACGGCGTCCCTGGCTCCTTGCTGCCTAATCCCCGCGCAGATGTTTCTCTGCAGCCCCTGCACGGTGTGCACGGCTTGGCTGCCCGCCCAGGGGTCCCCTCTGCGCCGGGCTGGGGGACATCACCCCTCGCTGCTGGGATTTTGTGCCTCCTGAGGCCTCCCCTGAGCAGCAGCAGGTCCTGTGCTGCTCAAAACAGAATCACCAACCGGCCTGCGCAGGCACCTTGCCCGGAGCGGGGAGGCGGTGGGGACCCTCGGACAGCGGGGCCGGGAGCAGAGCCAAAAAAGCCTCGGCTCCTTGATCTGCAGCCCCGCAGCTCTTATCTGGTTCCTCAGGTTTCCTGCTGCTTTCCCCAGCTGGGGCTGCCCTCCCTGGCACGCTGCCGTGTGTGGAGGAGAAGGGGCCGCGCGGGGATATCTGAGCCACAGGACCTTTGGGTGGGAGGAGTGGGGTCCAGCGAGACAGGAGACCCTCCCAAAGCCACACCGGCGAGCAAACAGAGATCCCACCGGCTCACATCGCTCCGTGCTAAACCACCCAGCGCCCACACCACCACCTCGACCAGCCGAGCCGCAGCCATGAGCCGAGGATGCTGAGATGCTGCCAGGCACCCCGCAGCTCTGGGATGGCCCTGGGGGTGCGAGCCCAGGCTGGGCACGGCCCCTCGCTCCAGCCCCCACCCCGCTGGGAAGCTCAGCGCCTGCCCCTGGGCGATGGAGCTGCCCCGAGCCGCACCAAGGAGCTGCACCAAGGGCAGGGAGCCGTGCGCGGTTAATGATTGATGGAGGAAGTTTCCGTACCAGTATCGTGGCCAACGCAGCACTATTTGGGGTGACTGTTCACCCCCACACCTCTGACGGCGGGGCAGGGGCTGCACCCCAGCTGCTTTAGCCTGGCCCAGGGACCCCAGGGACAGAGCCCTGTCCCCAGCCTGATGGCCTTTCCCAGCTGCTCCCTTGCCCGAGGGGTGCCGTGCCCGTGCCAGCAGCCTGCCGGGACCAGGTTTGCGGGCAGCACGGCTCTGGAAGCCTTTTGCAGAATTAGCCGTACCGGGGCTGAAATGACCCGCTGGGAACCACAGCGGTTGTCCCTGCGCCAAGGGGTGGCACTGCCAGGGGACGGCCGGGCAGGGGACAGGAACAGGCACAACCACGGGTGCTGTAAATCAGGCAGTGCCATGAGGCAGGCAGCCCTGGAGGCAGCGGCATGGCCTCCTCCCCGAGGAGCAGCGAGAGTCCGTCTGCCTCCGGCACCGACAGATTTCTAGAGGTCTCTGAGCTGCTTTTGACACAAGTGTCCAAAATCTCCAGCCAGACCAGCACCTGGGGCTGGGAAACCCGCAGGGCACCGGAGGCAGATCCTGACGCACACAAACAGGGCTCGACGGCTGGGGGAACCTCAAAACCCACCCCAAATCCGGTGAAACCCACGCTCTACTCCGGAGAGGCAGCGCGAGGGCCAAGCCCAGATCGACGGGCGTTTTGCGGGGCCCGGGCTCAGGTTACAGCACAGGCGGCTGGACCTCTGCCCACACAGCCACCGGCCGGGGCGCAGCCGGAGCCCCTCTGCCAGCACCGCGGGGACCCCTCCGGGCACTGCCAGCGGGGACCCGCAGCAGCCGGCCGGGTTTCCTTGGTGACTGTTGCCAGGTGAGAAACCCTAAGGCAGAATTTATTATCTTGGTGGATAACTGGAGATGTTCCTCACCGGAGCTGTTACTGGACCGTGCCCCAGCACCGTGCCGGGCTGGACCCTCTAGTGCCGCTGGTGCCAGCGGGACCCCTGAGGGAGGGCTGTGCCCGGGGTGCGGGGTCTGCTCGGCCCCTGGCGTCGCTCCCCGGAAGGCAGCACGTGTCTGGGGCTATTTCTGCCAGCGAGGGACGGAGGCGAAACCACAGGGACCGCGGAGAAGCGCAGATGGACGTGGGCTGGCGGGCTGCCCGGCCGTGGCTTCCCTAGACCCCGTGAGTACATGTCCAAGGGGGCATCAGGCACACCGGGACCCCCCGCTCGGGATCCCTGGGGTGAGGAGCAGAGCAGGGGGGGATGGCAGTGGCAGGACTGGGGAGCTTGCACGTGGGGAATGACAGCTTGCAAGGGAAAGGAGCGGGCAGCGCAGAGCTATAGGGGCTGCCTATAGCGTTTACCCAGAGCCTTGACCCAGCACAGCACCAAAACCGAGGTGAGGGCAAGGACCTATGAGTCCCGGAGGAAATATTTACAAGCAAGCTGTCCTGCTTTGCTTAGGACCATGGCGTCCCTGCCCAAAAAAGCACCCACAGTGGGGCGAGGACACATACTCGAGCTTTCGGGAGGGACTCGTGTTTCTATTTAACGCATCGGATGATGGCAGCAGCACGGCAGATACGCAAATAGCCGCATCGTCCCTTTAAATCCCAGCACAGCTCTGGTGGCTAACGATAACCCCGGATCATACGAGCTCCTAAATCCCGAGAGCTAATTACAGGCAAACACCCCGCGGTCAGGCTGGAAATGCAAGATAATCACAGCCTGTGCCATGGAGACCTGTTGGTGGTGAATTGGGGCACCGGGAATGTTTGCCAGCAACCATTTTGCAAGCTATTTTGGGCAAGGGAGGTTGTTTTTCTGGGGTGCTCTTTTCTCCCCTGCCGCCGGTACCAGCACCCTGCTGCGGACGCAGAAGCAGGGGAGGAAGCGTGCAGGGAGCTGCTTGCTTTTCACCCCATTTCTGGCTGAGTGCTTTCCAGCCAGAGCGCACATGAATTCCTGGGAGAGGCTTGGATTTCAGTGCGAGGTCCTGTGCCGGGGTTTGCTTCGCTCCCTGCTGCGTGGGGAAGCTGCCAGCTCGCTCCCGCACCGTGCACCCAGCTCTGTGATGTCCCTGTGACTGCTACAAGCCCTCCCCGGGCTCTTACAGTGGTTTTGCTGAGGTTATTACAGTGCTCCTGCTGCTCACCCGCAGCCAAGCGTGGGGGAAAGGAGAGTGTAAACCATCCCTCCTGCCTGCCAGGATGCCGGGCGCGCAGGCGCAGCCTGGCTGGGTGAGCACGCTGCCAGGGCTGTATACTCTTACAGCAGGTGGGACGGGGCAATCAGTTAATTAAAAGTCATTTTAACCCTTCCTGCCTGGTTTAGTGTTGCGGCATCACCCGCTGCCTGAGCCGGGGCTGTAGCCAAAGAGGCATGGCTTCAAAATGTGTAATTATCGCAAAGATCTACGAATTCGCCCGAAGAAGGCCATTCCGTTTTCTTGTTGTAGAATTTCAGCCGTGAGGCAGCAGTGGCGTGGCCCGTGCCGGAGGAGCACGCCGGTTGTGGCAGCACCCAGCCCGGCAGTGGGCTCAGCACCGCCTCCAGCCTGCAGTGAGCTTTAGAGGGGTGAGGTCCTCGGGGCAGGCACCAGTTTGCCTCCCAGCAAGCTAAAGCCGGGTGAGGAACCGGAGCAGCAAACGCAGCCGCGTGATGAAGCGAATGGAAAAAGTATTTCCCCGACCAGAAGCTATTCCACAGACTGCTGGGGCAGGGGAAAATACAGCTGAGTTACTGAGCAAGCAATGCAAAATCCAAACAGCTTAGGCTGTGAAAACCAGTCATTCGCAAAGCTATTTCCAAACTAAGTAAAAAGCTGCCGGCTCGCAGATTCCTGGGGACGCCGCAGCCGCCGGTCGGGGCAGCGCGGGTGCCTGCGTCCCCTGCATGGCGAGCTGGGGAACCCTTCATGGTTTCCAGTTCACCCAGCGCACGGGGTCACTGGGGGATCAGCACATCCCCACCACCGCTCTGTGGGACAACGGCCGAACGTTTAATCCACAGCACAGAGTGGAGAGGTTTCAGCTCCGAAAGGGCCGCGGGGGGAGCGCGGCCGTCCCCGCACCGCGAGCAGCTGCCTCCGTCTCTGTGAGCTGTAGGGCTATATTTGGGCAGCCGGCAGCGTGTGCTTGGCATGTCCCAGCCAGCGCTCTGGGAGCGACGTCCGCTCCGGGTCCTGGTGCAGTGGCAGGGTCCCGGGCAGAGGAGAGCTCGCGGGAGCGTGCCGGCAGCTCTCCCACCGGGGCTCTTTAAGGGCCTTGGCAAGGAGCTCCCTGCCGTTTCCAAACAGCTTTTCTCTTCTCCTTTTACAGGAGCTGAGCCAGGCAGGCATGTGTAGAGCAGACATGGCTATTTTCAGAGTGAGAGCCGGCAAGGGAGCCGTCTCCCACCCCACGTACAGCCCGGGCTCTCACACCCTGGTGCAGCAAATCCCGCATTTCACACGCCGAGCAGCCACCGCTGCCACAGGCCTGCGCTCAAACCGCGTTACGTGAACACTGGGATTAAGAAAATAACAAAGGTTGGGATTAAAAGAATAATGAAGGTTGAGATTAAGAAAATAATGAAGATGGGTTGCTCTCCAGGACAGGGCAGGCGTTTGTGGGAAGGGGAGAACTGACACGTGCGCGTGGTGGCCGGTGCCTTGGGCATCCCCGGGTAGGGGGAGACTCCCAAACGCTGGTGCCTGCAGCAAGGCACGGGGCAGGGTCTCGGGCAGCACCCCGCCATCCTTGTGCAGGGAAAACACTGTTTTCTCCTTCCCTCTGCCTTTTGCTCCTAGTCCAGCTCCTGACTGTGAGGTCTGCAAAAACACATGAGCTTCGAAGCGCTGCTGTCAGGTAAAGAAGCTGCCACCCATCGAAAACCCTGCGCTTTCTCACGTGGCCCTAGAGAGACCAGCACAGTCCCCCTCTGCCTGGCACCTTGGGTCATACCCTGATGGGCACTTCCACGGCAGCTTCTCGTGGCGTTGGAAGTCACCCATCCAGACCACAGCTCCTCGGCGGGCTCTGGGCCAGGGCCGGCCAGAAGCTGCCCGCTCTGCTGGCCCGGGATCCAGCCACCGCACGTGGGATCACCCGGGTGGAATGTTCCCAGCGCCCGGGCTGTCCCTCCCGGCTTGCCGCAGCTCCGGGTCAGCCGGCGGCTCCGTGGCGGCAGTGTCCCAGGGCGTCTGCGCAGCCGGAGCCGTGCTGGGTTTGCGGGCAGAGGCGCAGGCGTCGAGGCAGGGCGTGGCGGAGGCAGCGGGGGCAGGAGCGCTGGCTGATGCTATCTGTGACACCGATCGCGTTCACGGTCTGCTTTTACAGCGCTGAGCTGCGGGCAGGTAGGGTTAGGCTGGAGCGGTGACGCACCCCGTGAACCAGAAAACAGCCCAGAACCAGAAAATGGGATAATAACCAGAGTGGGAAGCACTGTGAGGCTTCGTCCTTCCATTGCCACCGAGGCTCCTGGACGCAGCACTGGAATTCCTGACTGCTTAAACAATTGCTCTGAAGTATTTCATCATGAAGCAGAGGAAGGTGACATTAAAAATACGATGAGTCGGAGCCCAGGCATTGCTCAGCCGAGGGCTTGGTGACCTGCCAGACTCCTGGGGGATGCTTTTAATTTGGGTAAATGGAAATTGCATAAATGGTATAAATGGCACGTTGCTCTTGCTGCTAACACAGAGGTGTGGGCGCAGTTGGCAGCGCCGCACGATGCGCCGTCGCCGGCGGAGTGCCCAGCCAGGCTGCGTGCCGGGGCCGGCGCAGCCGTTGCCGGTGCAGAGCTCCCACCCCGGGCGTCTGCAGGAGCCGCAGGGCTGGTGGGCAGGCGCCTTCGCTTGGGCGCCGTTCCCTTCGCCCTCTGACCTGCTAAGGCTATTTTTGGAGAGGCTGTTTTCCGAAAACGGCTTGAAAATATGTAACTATCATACCAGAGCTGAGCGGTCACACGTAGGTCTCCCGTCCCCTCCGGTCGGGCCAGTCCCTGTGAGCTCATGCTGTCTGTGGTTTCCCAGAGCAGCTGTTCAGCGTTGGAAGGAAAAGCGCTGAGCAGCTGCAGAGACCGGGACGGCTTCTGCGCAGGAGCTGCCGTCGGAGGAGACGCGGTCTCCGAGGTCTCAGACGGTTTTATCCCCAGCTCTGCTATCTGCCTGATAGCCCTGGTAATGCTTCCGGCCCGGTAAAATGGGGGAAAGTGGGATTTGAGGGGAGTTTCATGTTTTTGGCTTGCGCGGGGCCAGGCAAGGGACGGACATGGCATCCCTGCGGTCAGCACAGGCACCTCCTTGTGAGCTGGCCTGGCTGCCGGGCGATGAACACCAAGTGCCTTTCAAAGGTTACCTAAGACTTCCCGATCTGCGTAAACCAGTGGCAACTGGCCGACCTCAGCCACTCCCCGCCCTGTCCCGTCTCTCCCAGCCCACCGGCGCGTGTGCCCGGGCTGGACTGGGCAATCCGGCAGGCAGCACGCGCTCGGGCGTTGCAGGCAGGGCTGGTGCTGGGGGCCACTGCGAGTGCCGGGCAGAGCGGGGACCCCCACGGCCATCGATGAGGGGAGCGGCCCAGCCAGCCTCGCGTTGCCACCGCCGCGCTGGTGACTGGGATGTGGAGCTGAGCTGGGCTCCCCGGGCCCGGACCGCAGGCGGGACAGCCAGGAGGGGACGTGGGGCTGAGCAGCGAGCGCAGCAATGTGAATTCTGGCTCCGTCAGCGAGTCAAATATCCCAGCACCTTGAAGGTGGATGCTTGAAGGCGATGGGAAAAGCACCCTGCTGCTCAGCTGTAGGCCAGGGTGGTCTTCACGACCCCCTACCCAGGCATAGGAGCATCCAGGATGCAGGAACCACATCTGCCCCGCAGCATCCCACCCAAGTCGCTGGACCCCAAGGGGTGGCCCTGCCGCTGCTCGGCTTGTGAGACACCAGAACTTGCTCCCTGCCTCGGCAACACCCTTCGGCCCACAGGCTGCCCCGCGGGGTGCCGGGCCGGGGGGTGGTGGGTGCCCTGGCCCAGCCCCACGCCCCCTTGCCAGGGGCTGGAGCTGGGGCTCAGCCCCCGGAGCTGGGGGGTAGCGGGGCAGGCAGCAAACGGCCGGTGAAAGCCGCGGGGCTGGCTGTGGGCAGGGCTGGCACCCACGCTGGCACCCGCCGTCCCCGGGCCTGCCTGAATTGGGGGGGGGTCCGAGTTGAGGGGGGGTCCGAGGGTGGGTGCTGCAGGGAGGTCCCGGGCTCGCGGACGGGGGGGTCCTGGCGTGTGGGTCAGGCTGAGGGACGGGCGGAGATGGGGAGCCTTGGGGTGAAGGCTCCCGGGCAAAGATGGGGGTGCAGGTGGGGCTGTCCCGGGGCTGGGGGCCCGGGGGGGGCGCCCGGCGAGGATGCCTGGCCCGGGGGGACCCCAGCGTGGAGGCTCGGGGCCCGGCGGGGCGTCTCGCCCACCGCCTTCCGTCGGGGCGGGCCCGGGGCGGCCGCCCCCTCCCCGCCGGGGCCCGGCTCGGCCCGACGGGACCCCCCGTCGCGGCACCTCGCGGCGGGGTCGCGCGTCTGGCCCCGCCCCGCCCCTCCCGGCCCCGCCCCTCCCCTCAGCGCCGCTCCTCTCTCCCCGGCAGCCCGGGATGGCGGCGCGGCGGGGCTGAGGGCCCGGGCCCGGGGCCGGGGCCGGGGCCGGGGCCGGGATGGAGGGCCCGAGCGGGGGCTGCCCGCCCGCCGCCGCCCCGTCGCGGGCGAAGCTGCCGCTCGGCATCGTCTTCTCGACGGCTCTGTTCTGCGGGGAGGGGGCGGCGGCCGCCGTCCTCTGCCTCTCCTACGGCCACACCGACGACCGCTTCTGGCTGGCGCTCACCGTCTTCTTCGTGCTCTGCCCCTCCGTCCTGGTGCAGCTCACCCTCACCTTCGTGCACCGCGACCTCAGCCGCGACCGCCCCCTCGTCCTGCTCATGCACCTGCTGCAGCTCGGGCCCCTCATCAGGTGAGCGCCGCGGGGAGCGGGGACCCCCGGCGCGGGGAGCGGGAACCCCGAGGAGGGGATGAGGGGACCCCGGCATGGGGAGCGGGGACCCCCAGCAGGGGATGTGGGGACCCCCGGCAGGGAAAGCAGGGACCCCGGCATGGGGTGGGGGGACCCCCGGTATTGGGCGTGAGGACCCCCGGCATGGGGAGCGGGGACCCCCGGCGTGGGGTGTGAGGACCCCCAGAAGAGGATGCAGGGACCCCCGGCATGGGGCATGGGGACCCTGAGAAGGGGATGTGGAGACCCCCGGCACGGGATGCGGGGACCCTGGCATGGGGCGTGGGAACCCCCGGCAGGGAAAGCGGGGACCCCAGCATGGGGATGCAGGGACCCCCAGAATGGGATGTGGGGACTCCAGCATAGAGCTTGGGGACCCCCAGAAGGGGATGCGGGGACCCCCAGCATGGGGTGTGGGGACCCCTGACAGGGAAAGCGGGGACCCCGGCATGAGGCACAGGGACCCCTGGCAGGGGATGCAGGGACCCACAGCATGGGATGTGGGGACCCCATCAGGGGATGCAGGAACCCCTGGCACAGTGACCCCCGTCAGGGAAAGCAGAGACACCAGCATGAGGCACAGGGACCCCCGGCAGGGGACGCAGGGACCCCCAGCAGGGAAAGCAGGGACCCCATCAGGGGATGCGGGGACTCCCGGCATGGGATACAGGGACCCCGTCAGGGGATGCAGGGACCCCGTCAGGGGATGCGGGGACCCCCAGCAGCCTGTGGGCACCGGGTGGGAGCAGGGCGGGGTGCTCCGCACACCGGCTGTCGGCAGCGATCTGTCGGTGCCACAGACCCGGCGTGCCCAGGGCTGCTCCTGCCGGCTCCCCGTCCCCCTTCTCCCCGGGGTCACCGCTGCTCCCGGCCCGCGGAGGCCTTCTGCTGGCCCACCCCTCTCCAGCGGTGCGGTGGTCCTGCCGGGGGGTTCTGCTGCTCTCCCGCCGGCTGGACCCTCGCCCCTGGAGGACTCGGCTCTCCCAGCCTGTGGCATCTCAGCTGCCGAAGAAGGGCTGCGGTTGCTTTCTGCAGCCGGCGTTTCCCGCTGCCACTGGGTCTGGCCGTCGTCTGGCTTCGGTTGGGAGCTCAGACGCACATCCCAGCTGGGGTGCTTGAGGGTGGATGGGGACAAGGGTCCTGCCCCCAGGAAAGGTCCTGGGACATGGAGGAGAGGAGCTGGGTGCAGGAGCAGGGCTGGCGTGGGAGCTGAGGGGCCGCCGAGGGGGTGGATGTGGCACAAGCCGGAGCGGTGCCGATCTCTCACTCCTTGGGAATGCTGCGGTGCCTGCCGGGGCTGCCGTCGCCCTGGCCACCCTGCCCGCTGCCAACGCCATGTCTGCAGGGCTCCTTCCCCACGCTTCGGGGCACGCCGTGTCCACGCAGCTGCAGAAGCACCGCGGCCTGCACCGCGCTTCTTCCATCACCGGAAACGAGCCGGGCGCCGGGGTTGTCCTCGTCACCACGGTTCGTCTTCGGTGCCTGACCACGGAGGTGGTCGCGGTGCTGCTCGGCTGCTTCCAGAGCCAGGCAGAGCTGCCGGGGGGGCTGCTTCGGTCGGCTCCCCGCGCCGGGGATGGAGCCCAGCCTGCTGAGAAGGTCTGGCAGGGCACCGGCTGCGCTTTTTGGATGAGACCGTCTTCCCGTTAGGGTTTGCGATGAGCCATGAGCGCTGGCGTGGTCTGGCAAGAGAATTTATCCAAAAACCTCAGTCCATTTGGGTCTGAAACAGCACAAATTCTGCCGTCCTGATGAACGCTCGTAAATAATCGCGTCCCGTGGTCCCAGAGCCAGCTCGTCCCCGGGTGGGAGCCAAGCCTCTCGGGTGGGTCCTCCTGGGCCCATCGCCTCTGGCCCGCACACACCCGCCTCACGGCTGCGCGCGGAGCGGCCGGGGGTCCCGCCGGCCTCGCGGGGGGAGCGGCGCGGGAGAAGCTCGGCTCCCCTGCCCGCGCGGGAGGGTGCCCGCGGGGAGGGCACTGCGGAAGAGCCGTCTTATCTGCCCCTGTCACACCCCGCTCCCCTTCCTGCCGTCCCCACCGAGGAGGAAGCCTAGAAGCCTTCTGCTCGAGGAGAGATCAAAGACGTGTTCAGGAAGTTTCTCTTGCCTCCCCGGGTTTTGTGCCAGGGGGGAAAGCAGAGCCCGAGGGGTTTAACCCCTTCGAGTGGCTCCAGCCCCCCGCAGAGCTGCAGTGTCCCTGCCCTGGGCGCTGCACCCCTTGCCGCAGCTGCTGCACCCCTCACCGGGGTGGGTTTTGTCCCCCTGCCCCACACGCTTCCCCCCGGAGCAGCCACTGGGCATCGCCGTGGTCCCGGTGTGCCCCTGCCCTCGTCCTGACGTCCCAGTTCCCCGAATCCATTGGGCTGCGCCCAGCAGGAGTGGGGTCCGGCCAGCACCAGGTGAGGGGGTCCAGGGGTGCCGGGAGAGGGGCTGGGGGCAGCAGGGTGGTGGGTGGGGTGATGCTGCCGCGTCCCCGCAGGTGCGTGGAGGCCCTGGTCGTGTACTGCTGGTCGGGGAAGGAGGAGGAGCCCTACGTCACCATCACCCGCAAGCGGCACCTGCGGCAGGGCTACGAGGTGGAGATGGAGCAGGAGGTGGGACACTCGGAGCGGCGGCTGGCCACGCACCGCAACGCCTTCAAGCGCGTGGCCGTCATCCAGGCCTTCCTGGGCTCCACGCCGCAGCTCACCCTCCAGCTCTACATCAGCATCCTGGAGAAGTACGTCCCTGCCACCCGAGGTGAGGGTGCCTTGCACGCAGGCTGCCCCGGCACGTGCGGGTGGGATCCCACCAGGGCACGATGGCAGCTCCGTAGCCATAGGTGCCACTGTGGCACCCGAGCGAAACTCTGGGAGTTGCCAGGGACACCCCTAAACATGGAGTGTGACCCGCAGAGGCTGAGCACTTGTCCCCTGGTTTGCTTTTCCCACACCCAGCGCTCTGCTTTCCGGCTTGGAGTGAGACCAGGGAGAGTGGGAAGCGCGGCTGTGATCGAGGCGCCGGGCTCTGCTCCCAGCCCTGGTGCTTGCAGATGTCTGCCCTGCAGAGCCGTGCCATCCGTCCCGTGAAAGTGTCATGTCCCGGTCCCAGGTGCTCCAGTCTGCGTTAGTGATTGGGTTTGTTGAACCTGATGAGGTTCAACAAGGGCAAGGGCAGGGTCCTGCACCTGGGGAGGAACAACCCCATGCATCAGTACAGGCTGGGGTGGACCTGCTGGAGAGCAGCTCTGTGGAGAGGGACTGGGAGTGCTGGTGGATGACAGGTTAACCATGAGCCAGAAGTGTGCCCTTGTTGCCAAGAAGGCCAATGGGATCCTGGGGTGCATTAGGAGGAGTGTGGCCAGCAGGTCGAGGGAGGTTCTTCTTCCCCTCTACTCTGCCTTAGTGAGGCCCCAACTGCAGTACTGTGTCCAGTTCGGGGCTCCCCAGTTCAAGAAAGATGAGGAGCTACTGGAGAGAGTCCAGTGGAGGGCTATGAGGATGATGAGGGGACTGGAGCATCTGTCCTGTGAGGAGAGGCTGAGGGAGCTGGGCTTGTTCAGCCTGAAGAAGAGAAGGCTGAGAGGGGACCTTATAAATGCCTATAAATATCTGCAGGGTGGGTGTCAGGAGGACGGGGCCAGACTCTTTTCAGTGGTGCCCAGTGACAGGACAAGGGGCAATGGGCACAAACTGAAGCACAGGAAGTTCCGTCTGAACCTGAGGAAGAACTTCTTCCCTCTGAGGGTGACGGAGCACTGGAACAGGCTGCCCAGGGAGGCTGTGGAGTCTCCTTCTCTGGAGATATTCAAGACCCGCCTGGACAAGGTCCTGTGCAGCCTGCTGTGGGTGACCCTGCTTCAGCAGGGGGATTGGACTGGGTGACCCACAGAGGTCCCTTCCAACCCCCACCATGCTGTGATTCTGGTTTTTTCCGGCTAGCTACAGGCTCTGCCTTCCCCGTGGTCCCTCCATTGGATCTGTGTCTGAGCCGTTCCCAACAGCCGGAGCTCCCGGCCCAGCGCTCCCAGGCTCCCTCGCCTGCCCGCGGGGTGTTTCTGTGCTGGGGGCTGGATGTGCCGGAGCCAGCTCTTCGATCCCGCTGCGGCACGCCGGGAGCCGGGCGGGCAGGAGTGCTCTTGCGCCATTCCGACCCGGTGCAGGAGCCGCCCTCGCCCACCCGCTCGCCCAGCCCCGGCCTCGCCCGCTGCGCCCGCGGCAGGCGCGTAGGGGGGGAGCATGGGAGATGCTCTGTGGAAAGCTCCCCCCACCATGGCCCCCTGCGAGGGCGTGCTGGGGAGTAGGAGCGGTGGAGGCAGGAGGGTCATAGAATCACGGAGTCATAGAGTGGTTTGGGTTGGAAGGGACCTTAAAGATCATCTCATTCCAACCCCCCTGCCATGGGCAGGGACCCCTTCCACCAGACCAGGGTGCTCAGAGACCCATCCAACCTGGCCTTGGATGCTGCCAGGGAGGGGGCAGCCACAGCTTCTCTGGGCAACCTGGGCCAGGGCCTCACCACCCTCAGCGTAAAGAATTTATTTCTTGTATCTAATCTAAATCTGCCCTCTTTCAGTCCAAAGCTGTTACCCCTTGTCCTGTCACTACACGCCCTGCTGAAAAGCCTGTCCCCCTCTCTCTTGTAAGACCTCTTCAGGCACTGGCAGCTGCTCTAAGGTCACCGCGGAGCCTTCTCCTCTCCAGGCTGAACAGCCCCAGCTCCCTCAGCCTGTCCTCACAGCAGAGGTGTCCCAGCCCTCGGATCACCTTTGTGGCCCCGATGAGCTGCAGAGATGACCCCCAGCACACTCCCAGCAGCAGACGTGGGAAGCGAACCCTGGTTGATGGGTTTCGGGCGATTCCCCTCAGCTCGGGTGTCTCGCCTGGGCCCCGCAGCTCCCAGCTGCCACCACCAGCGCGGCGCGACTGGGACCAGCTGCGCGCTTCCCTGTTTCTGCCCCACGGTTTTCCTGGCTGTGCCGAACGCGAGCAGCCGCCGGCATTCCCTGGGAATGACCTTGGCTTGGCAGCTCCCAGCGGAGGGTGGGTCTTGATGTCCTCCCAGGTGAATGGAGGGCTGCGGTGGTGCGGCTCTTGGCCCAGGTGAGGACAGAGGGATGCTCACAGCACAGATGGTGCCCCACTCCCCCGTGAGCAGCATTTCCTGCAGAGAGCAGGGGGGTGGGCGCCTGGGTCAAGCACAGAATTGGCCCCGGTTCGACAAAGGCTCTTGGTTTATTGGTGTAGGGAGAAAATCCGGGAGCAGAGCCTCCTGCTGCCTGCAGGACCCCCCACAGCCACCCCGTCCTGGGGTCTGTCACCACCAGCCACCAGCTGTCCCAGCAGCGCTCGCACTGAGCCTCCTGCTGCGAGCCCCGGTGCCTGGCACCCTGCACTTTGCACATGGGGCTGGCACCCCACGCTCTGCACCCAGGGCTGGCACCCCATGCTTCGCACCCAGGGTTGGCACCTAATGCTCTGCACCCAGGGCTGGCACCCCAGGCTTCGCACCCAGGGCAGCAGAGCGGCCCGGCACACAAGCCGGTCCCCGGCACTGCCCGATTCCCCTGCCCTTTCCCTCTGCAGCCATCCTCATGGGCATCTGCCTGGTGTCGGTCACCTACGGCGCGCTCGTCTGCAACGTCCTGGCCATCCAGGTCAAGTACGATGACTACAAGGTCCAGCTGCGGCCGCTGGCCTTCCTCTGTATCGTGCTGTGGCGCAGCCTGGAGATCTCCACCCGCGTGACCGTCCTCGTGCTCTTCAGCACCGTCTTCAAGCACTGGATCATCCCCATCGCCCTGGCCAACCTGCTGGTGGTCTTCTTCTTGCCCTGGGTGCAGTTCTGGCGGAGCGGCACCCGCCTGCCCGACAACATCGAGAAGAACTTCAGCCGGGTGGGCACGGTGGTGGTGCTCTGCGCCTTCACCCTCCTCTATGCCGGCATCAACATGTTCTGCTGGTCGGCCGTGCAGCTCAAGCTGGCCGACCGGGACCTCATCGACAAGTCGCAGAACTGGGGCCGCCTGGCCATCTACTACGTGGCCCGGCTGGCGGAGAACACGGCCCTGGTCGTCCTCTGGTACTTCTTTAAGACAGATGTCTACGAGAACATCTGCACCCCGCTGCTGGTGGTGCAGCTGCTCCTGGGCTACTGCCTGGGCATCTACTTCATGCTCCTCTTCTTCCAGTACCTGCACCCCTGCCGCCAGCTCTTCCACCACAACGTCGCCGACTTCTTGCACTGCGTCTGCTGCCGCCGGCACGCGCCGGGGACCCCTCTGCGCCTCCAGGCCCCCCACGAGCCCGGCGTGCGGCACAGCATCGTCTGAGGCACGGCAGCGCCCGGCTCCGGATGCGGCAACTGGAGCGGCTCGTGGCATACGCCATGCCAGAGGCTGCTGGCCCTGCAGTGCGTCCCGCTGCGTCCCCGCGGTGGCAGGGGGACAGGCAGTGGACACGAAGGACTCTCGGGGTGCCCAGACCCCTGCGAGCCGGCTGCCCCCGGGGTGCCCGGCACCCTCGCCCGCCTGCTGCGGGCCGTACGGTGACCTCGGGGCCGCGGGTGCCGGCAGGGCTGTTGGAAGCAGTAAAGAACCTTGGCTGTGTCTGCGCGTCCGGGTGCTGGCGGGCGGCCGGTGACTCACGCCCGGGGTGGGGACCGTCCCGCCGGGGCTGGCGTGGGTGCGCACGCCCGCTGCCCGCGTAGCCCTCGCGTTCGTGGGCACCGAGCCGGGGCTGCGCCAGCGGGAAGTGGGGACGCGGGGCAGCCCCGCGATGCAGCCGATGGGGTGCGGGAGCATGGCGGGGTGGGGGTGGCCTCGTCTGTGGCCGTGGCCGCGGGCCAGGGGCAGCTCTGCACGCCAGCGAGGAGCAATCCTGCCCAACCTGTTCCTCCAGGCGGGAGGCCCCGCACCCCGATCCTGGCAGGAGCCGTGGGTGTTCCTGGCGTGGGTGCCGCAGCACCGGGCACCGCGGAGGAGGGCAGGCGGGAGAGAAGGGCGGCTGGCACGGCGATGGGGATGCTGATGGGACCCAGGGGTCCTCATCCCAAACCAGGAGTGTGACCCTCCCTCAGAAACCATCTGTGGGGTCAGCTTGGCGGGGAGGGTGCTGGGTGCCAGGCCGGGGTGCCCGCGGAGGTGCAGCATTGCAGCCTCTCAGGTGCGGGGTCTTCCTTTGCCCTCCCCGGCATGGGGCCCCAGGCCGGATCCTGGCACCGGCACAGTGCTGTGCCCCGGGGATGCTGCTCCCTTGGCCGTGGTCTTGTCAAATGGGGGCAGCGGAGGCTGGTGAGGGAGGCCAGGGAGAGTCACATCTGCTGAGCCGGGCACGGGACGGATGCTCTGCGACCTCCTCCCATCAGGAAGTTTCTATCTACCTTAAAAAAAGCTGATTTTTGTCCCCGGACACTACAAAAAGCCCAGGAGGAGCAGCCTGATGCCCCGCAGCACCTGGCCACGCAGCTATGGGGACCCCCTCAGCGGGGGGGCCGTACCCGATGGGCACAGGGGCTGGTTTCGGGGCTGGCCGACGGGGTCAGCCCTGCCTTCCTGGAAGGTGTTCTTTGAAACCGCCCGGCATTTCCTCAAAGGCTGCGGGGGGAAAGTCCCGGTGGTGCCGTTCCCGCGGCCGGGGCTGCCGCACCGCCCGCTGCCTCCATAAAACGGCGGGCGGGCAGCGGGCGCGGGGACGTTGCACCATGGGCAACTGGCTGGTCAACCACTGGTTCTCGGCTGCTGTCCTCGTGAGTGCGTGGGGCTGGGGGCCTCGTCTGCCAGGAGGGGCTGGGTTACCGGGGGGCACAGCCTGGAGGGCTCAGGGGGGAAATGGGGGCTGTCCTGGGGCTGGGCTGCAGGGAGCCACGAGCATCGCGACGGCCAGGGGAGGGATGGGGTTCAGAAGACAGGAGGAAAACACGGCTCGAAGGAGAAGGGGAGGGGGGTCCCACTGCAAAGCTTGGAAACGCTGCTGCTTTGCCCACGAGCCCCTCTCCCTGCGTGGGAGCGGGAGGCCCCGGCGAGAGCCCGCGCCGCAGGGACGGCGTGCGGTGCCGCGCTCCGGCATCGCTGCTGTAACGGGGCTTGCCCGGCCGGCACCGCACCGGCTGCTCGGCACCGTGCGGGGAGCTCCAAACGCCTGGGGAAATGGGGCTTTGTGGAAAGTTGCGTTATTTTCATTTTTTTTTTAATATATTTTTTTTTAAAACGAATGCAAAGCAGAGTGGTTTTGGGAGCTCTGCGAAAACTTGCTGGCTGTGCGAGGGGCAGCGCGGGGCGCAGCAGGGTTGGGCAGAGCGCGGCAGCGCGGTGGGGCTTGGCTGAGCCAGCTCCCTGCGAAATGTCCTCCTCCCGGAGTCTTCCCCACGTCGCCCAGCCCCGACCACCGCCCAGCTCTGCCCTCCCGCCGTTCCCTGCCTTTCCTCCTTCCTCGTGCATGGGGGATGCGGGGTGAGGGGGGGTCCCGGGCTGGGGTCCCTCACCAGGCTGCAGCTTGTCCCCCGCAGGCGGCCTGGCTGGGCATCAACATCTTCCTCTTCACCTACTACTTTCTGTTCTTCGACCTGGACGAGCGGTATTTCTACACCAGGGCCATCCTCGGGGTAAGGTGCTCCCATCACCGGGCACGCGGTGCCCCTCGGAGCCCTCCTGCAGCGGGGTGGGGGCTGCCGCACCTCGCGCCCCTTCCTTGGCGTGCCACGTTCCAGCCCGCCATCGCTCCGTCCCGGTCCCCAGCCCAGCATCGCTCCGTGCTGGTCCCTGTCTGGGTCCCTGTCCTGTCCCAGCCCAGCACCACCCCCTCCCAGCCCAGCATCATCCCCTTCTTTCCTGGCTCAGCATCACTCGTCCTAGTCCCCAGCCCAGCATTGGTCCCTCCCAGTCCCCAGCCCAGCATCAACCCCTCCTTTCCTGGCTCAGCATCTCTCCCTCCCAGTCCCCAGCCCAGAATCACTCCTTCCCAGCCCAGCATCATTCCCTCCTTTCCTCGCTCAGCATCACCCGTCCCAGTCCCCAGCCCAGCATCACTCCCTCCCCATCCCCAGCCCAGCATCCCACAGTCCCAGCCCCAGCGCAGCATCGATCCGTCCCAGCTCGGCGTCACTCGTCCCAGTCCCAGCCCAGCGCCGTGCTGGGCAGAGCCATGGGGACAGCCTGGCTGCAGGCAGATGTACCCGGCCGTGGCACGGGACGTCGGCGCTCAGCCCCCGCTCTCTCCCCAGTCCGCCTTGGCGTGGGCCCGGGCATCGGCCAAGTGCCTCAACTTCAACAGCATGCTGATCCTGCTGCCCGTCTGCCGCAACCTCCTCTCCTTCCTCCGCGGGACCTGCTCGGTGAGTGCCCCGCGGCAGCGCAGGTGTCCCCATCCCCATCCCCGTCCCCACCCCGACACCGCCACCTCTCCCCGCAGTGCTGCCGGCGGACGCTGCGCAAGCAGCTGGACCACAACCTCACCTTCCACAAGCTGGTGGCCTACGCGCTGGCCCTGCTGACAGGTACTGCCCGCACCAGGCTGGGGGACGGCGGGGACGGGGAGGTGGCCCAGCGGGTGACTGCCTGTCCCCTGCCCAGCCGTGCACACCATCGCCCACCTCTTCAACCTGGAGCGGTACAACCGCAGCCAGCAAGCCACCGACGGCAGCCTGCCCGCCGTCCTCTCCAAGATGCACCTGCAGGGCAGCCAGTGGCTGAACCCCATCCACTCCAACCAGACGGTGAGCGCCGGCGCCCAGCCCCCCGCCACCGCCCGGCCCCCACCCCCGTAACCCTCCTGCCGCCCCGCAGACTGTCGAGTACGTGGCCTTCACCACCATCCCGGGGCTGACCGGGGTCCTCATCACGCTGGCCCTCATCCTCATGGTCACGTCCTCCACCGAGTTCATCCGCAGGAACTACTTCGAGGTCTTCTGGTACACGCACCACCTCTTCCTCGTCTACTTCGCCGGCCTCTTCATCCATGGCATCGCGTAAGGCTCCTCACCGCTCCCCAAGGGCGGGGACAGCCGGGGCGGTGGCCGCCGACCCCCGATGGGACCGCGGTGCAGCCCCGGCGAGGCTGTGGGCTCCGTTCCCGGCGCTGGCTCACGCGGCGCGGCTCGGCCCGGGACGGGGGGCAGGACCGGGCCCCCCGGGCTCACCCCTCGCCTCCCCGCAGCGGGCTGGTGCGCGGGCAGACAGAGGAGAGCGTGGCGGAGGTGCCCCCCCAGCGCTGCGCCCGCTATCTGACGCGCGAGGAGAAGGACTGCTGGCACGACTGCTGCAAGGAGCCCGAGTTCGGGAGCATCCCCCCCGAGGTAGGGCAGCGGCGGGCTGGCTGCGGGGGGAGCAGCCCGTCCCTCGCCCTTGTGACGCCCCAGCTCTCCCCACCCCTTCGCTCTCCTCTGTCTCCACAGTCTTGGAAGTGGGTGCTGGCCCCCGTCCTCCTCTACGTCTTCGAGCGGCTCCTCCGGGTCTGGCGTGGGCGGCAGCAGGTGGTTGTCACCAAGGTGGGTGGCGCAGGAGCCCGTGCCTGCCGCTGGCGCCTGCCCTCGCAGCCACCGGTACCATGGCTCCTTGCCGGGGCCGCTGCCGAAGCCCCCCGCCCCGGGACAGGAGCTGGGCGCTGAGCCCCGTCCCTGCCCTGCAGGTGGTGATGCACCCTGCCCGCGTGCTGGAGCTGCGGATGCAGAAGAAGGGCTTCCGCATGGAGGTGGGGCAGTACATCTTCGTCAACTGCCCCGCCATCTCCCTGCTGGAGTGGCACCCCTTCACCCTCACCTCGGCGCCCGAGGAGGACGTCTTCTCCATCCACATCCGGGCGGCCGGCGACTGGACGGAGCGCCTCATCGACACCTTCCAGCAGCAGAGGCCGGAGATGCCCAGGTGGGCTGGGGAGCACCCAAACGGGCCATCCCAGGGACCTGGGGAGGCCGTGCCTCTCACCCAGGCCCTCCCTCGGCCAGGATCGAGGTGGATGGCCCCTTCGGCACGGCCAGCGAGGACGTGTTCCAGTACGAGGTGGCCATGCTGGTGGGAGCAGGCATCGGCGTCACCCCCTTCGCCTCCATCCTGAAGTCCATCTGGTACAAGTTCCAGCAGGCTGATCAGACCCTCAAGACCAAGAAGGTACGGGGCGGCTCCTGGGACCAGTCGTGGGTTTCTCCATGGGTTCCTCGATGTTTTGCATCCTTTCACTCCTCCTGCTCTGTTCCACCTCAAGCAACCCCTCTCCCCCTGCACCCCAGATCTACTTCTACTGGCTCTGCCGCGACACGGGAGCCTTCGCCTGGTTCAACGACCTGCTCGCCTCGCTGGAGCAGAAGATGGCCGAGTCGGGCAAGGCAGACTTTCTCACCTACCGGCTCTTCCTCACCGGCTGGGACACCAGCATCGTGAGTTGGCCACGGGCGGGCACGACGGCAAGGGGGAGGCGGGGGGTGGCTGAGCTGGGCGAGCGTGCCGGCCGGAGGTCAGGGCACGGCGTTTGGTGGGTGCTCCCCTGCGGTCAGGGCCTGGAGGTGGGCTGCGTGTGGTGGCCGGGGTCCTCACCGTCCCCGCTCTGCCCAGGCCAACAACGTGGCGCTCCGCTTCGACACCGCTACGGACACGGTGACGGGCCTCCGGCACAAAACCATCTTCGGGCGGCCCATGTGGAACAGCGAGTTTGCGGCGGTGGCCGCAGCCCACCCCAGGTGAGAGCCAGGCAGGGGCGCGGGGTGCCCGAGCCAGGACGCGCCGCCACCTCTCCCCCAGCACCCAGCTCTCAACTCGCTTCTCGCCGAGCCGCCCGGCGCTGACGGCCCCGTGCTCTGCGCAGGTCGGTGGTCGGCGTGTTCCTCTGCGGGCCGGGGGCCTTGGCCAAGAGCCTGCAGAAGTCTTGCCACCAGCACTCCAGCCTGGACCCCAGGAAGGTCCAGTTCTACTTCAACAAGGAGAACTTCTAAGCAGTGGCCCGGCTGGGCGCACAGCGGGCAGAGGACGCTGTGGGTCTGGCCTCGACTGCAGGGCGAGTCGGGGAGGCCAGGGACAAGCACCCGCTGGGGGACTCGTGCACGGAATCCAGGCAAGGCACGGCCGGGTACTGCTCCTCCGGGAGGAAGCCCGGGTCCGGAGACTGCTGCCTTGGCATCCCGGTCTGCCAGGGTCCTCGTGGACGCTGCTGGAGCCGGGGAGCGCCCAGCGGGCTGGGCCGAAGCGCGGGATGGGGACGGGCACGCCGAGCGGGCAGGGGGGCTCGACGCGTCCCTCCGGGTTTAAACGCTCCTTCGCATACAGGGCAAATTAAACTCGGCTTTCCTGGGCAACAGCAGCCAGGGTGGTGACTCGGCCCGGGCAGGGGCGACGGGAGCCCACCCTCTGCCCCCTCCCAGGACTGCAGTGGAAAAGCCTGGGGTGCGGGTGAGCTGTCCCCCTCCGTGGGGACCCGCTGCCACCGCCCAGAGCCCGCCCGCGCCCCCCCCCAGCCCACAGGCCCCTTCAAACGCAGCTCAAAGGCAACAAGTTCTGCTGAAGCGTTTGCAGAGGAGGGGAAAAACCACCCTGACGGCGCAGGCCGGTGTGGTGAGCGATCCAGCGAGCGCACACGGAGCCCTTCCCGCCCGGCCAGCGGGGACAGAAGGCTGAGCTGCCCGCCCGGCCCTTCCCTTGCACCCCCGCGAACAGCACGGCGCGGGAAATCCCACGAGCAGATCTCACCCCGGTGCCGGGGAGAGGGGAGGAAGGCGAGGGGTTCGGACTAGCCTGGAGCCAGACTGCTCCCAGAACCAGGCAGTCCTGTTCCGACCTCCACGAGATGCCAAACACGGCAGCCACAAAACATGGCTTTACTCAAACCCTCCTCCCTCTTTATTTCAAACATCATAAAATATACACACAGAGAAAAAAAAAAGGGTGAACGGGAGGGGAAAATGTCAGGTGGGGGAGGAGAAACCTCTCCCAAATGCAGCAGGTGCTGGGGGCCGCAGCTGCCGTGGAGCGTGTCCCTGTCCAGGCGGACGGCGTCTGCCCCGCGCCTGCCAGAAGGAACGGGAGGAGAGTGAGCCCCGGCCCCCTGGCACGGTGCGGGGCAGCGGGCAGAGCCCGCCCGGAGCAGCTCCCCGCTCTGCGGCGGGGCAGCGGGCACGGGCTGCGGCGGGGTTGAAGACTTCACCTGTCAGGGTGCCCCCGTGGACTTCTGGATCTGCTCCTTCAGGATCAGGATGCTCTGCCGCTGCTCCGGCGGGAGCATGGCGATCTGGTCCGCCGTCAGCTGCAGAACCTGCATGATCAGGGCTGCCTGCGGGGAGAGGGGGGCTCAGAGCAGCCGCGGGGTAACACCAGGGGCTGCCGCAGTAAGGCACGGAGGAAGGGCTGCTCCCCTCCCACCGCCTCTCCCTCTCGGTCTCTCACCTTCTCGTGGTCCTGGGGGGTGACCTGGCTCTGTCCGGGGCTAAAGCCTCCGGGCTGACCGGCTCCTTGGACCCCTGCCCCAGGAATGCCTCCTCCCTGCAGGCCTGCCCCTGCCATGTTAGGAACCTGCGGGCACGAGATGGGGGGTAAGGACCAGGGGGGCTCCGACCTCAGCCCCACAAATGAGGAACCTGGCGGCCATCAGCCGGCTGCCCTCGCCAACAGCCCGAAGACGCCCGAGCAGGGTGACAGACAGGCCACCCACCGCCTGCTTCACAACTCCAGCGCGTCAGGAAGCGGCGGAGCGAAGCCCCGAGCCTCACCTCACCCTCTGCAGCGGGCAGCACCCGGGGAGATGGGACGGGGGCCCCAAGCCCCCCCGAGAGCCGCCGACCCCGGCCGGGGGCTCCGCGGAGCTGCTGCTCTGTGGGACGCCCTCCCCTCCCGCGCTGCTGCAGGGCACGAATGCACCCCCCTGCCCAGCCCCAGCCTCCGGGCCCAGCCCAGCGCTGCGTGTACCTGGCGGGGGCCCTGCGGGCCGCTGGCTCCCATGGTGAGCGGCCCGGGGCCCTGCATCCCGCCGGGCATGGGGCCGCGCGGGTTGGGGCCAGGCCCCCGCGGCTCCAGGCCCCGCGGCTCCAGCACCCTGGCCTCCATGGCCCTGGCCTCCAGCACCCGCGGTTCCAGCACCCGCGGCTCCAGGCCTCGCGCCTCCAGGGCTCGCGCCTCCATCACGCGGGGCTCCAGCCCTCGGGGGTCTCTGCCGACTGCAGGGGAAAGAGAAGGCAAGCTGCTGCGGGGAGTGGGGAGCGAGGGAGCGAGCCCGCTGCCTCCGTTCCCTGGAAGGTGCAGGGCTGGGGGTGGCGGGGACATGCCCGGAGGATGTCCCTTGCCCCGAGGACTGTCCCTCCTCGCCCCGGGTCAGCCATTCCCCGGCCCAAAGCCCCTTCCTACGCCTCGCGCCGGGCCCCTCGTCCGCCGGCGCTCAGCCACCCGCTGCTGCATGCCCCCGCTCTCACCTCGCGCGTCCATCAGGGGCCCCCGCGGCTCTCCCATCAGCGGTCGGGGCTCTCCCATGGGTCCCCCCCTCAGCTCGTGGGGGGGGCCCCGGCTGTCATGGCCGGGCATGTGGTGCATAGGGGCTCCCTGGTGGGGCGGCCCAAGGTAACCTCTGACGCAGAGAGACCAGGAGAGCAAAGCAGGAGGAGGAGAAAAAGCGAGAGAGTGTGAATCAGACGCTGGCTTGGCACGGTCTGGGCAGAGCGCTGGGATCGCCCCCGAAGGTGGCCGCAGGGGAGGAGGGCGAGGCTGGCGCGGGGACGGGCGCCGTCGGCCCCGTGCCATGGGGCTGCCGTGCCATGGGGCTGCCACCATCGCCCCGGGGCTGCCACGTCCCCAGGGAAACGGGCCGGCAAGCACCCAGGCCTCCGAGCAGGCAGCGGTGACTCCCGGACGGCTTGCTTCCCGACTCTCTAGCTAACGGAAGGCTGGCCATCCCCTGTCCTCAGCCAGAGGCCACCCTTGGGCAGGGGACGGTGCCAAGGGCTCCTCTCCTTCCCTCTCCCCTCACCTGGGCTCCACTTCTCCAGTGACCGAGAGCAGGGTCCCTCCGCGAGGGTCATTCGGGGCATCTCCCAAAAGGCCTCGGGGCGGCGGGCCACTAGCGGGTAGAGGTCCACGCTGCATAGGGGCCCTCGGGTCTGGCATGGGCACTGCCAGGGAGACACACAAGAGCTCATGAGGATCCGCACGACCGTCGCCGTGCCCAGGCCGTCCCCCAGCGCTTGCAGGGCCGGGCTGCGGGGCAGCCTCGCTGCTCCCCGGCGCGCGGGCGGGCCAGCCTTGCTGACCACCGGGCCGGAGCGCGCCGGAGCCCCTTCCCTGGCTGCTGGTTTCATCCCTCTCCTTCCCTCTCTGGCTTTGCCTCAGGCTCCTCAGCACCAGGGGGCCAAACCGAGCGTGGGTGACCCCACGGTCATCAACTCCCTGCCGACGCGGGGCTGGGGAAGACCGGGAAGGCTCCTGGCAGCGAGCTGTCACAGGGGCTGGACCCTCGGCACAGGCTCTCTCCGAGCAGGCTTTCCTTTTCCACGGACGCCTCGCCGTGCACGGCGCCAGCCTGTTCTCTCCTAAAGCCCCGGAGGAAACCCTGCCTCCTCCTAACCCTGCCAGGCTACGCAGCGCGATGCCCCAGCCCCCGGCCCCGAGCGCAGCAGGGCGGCGAGCGCTGCTCTCCGCACACCCCACAACGAGCTCCGCGGGAGGAGGGAGCTGGCGGCTGCGGGATACCTTGAACGCGTTCGATAGAGGCAGGCCTGGCAGGTCCCACGGGCGAGAGCTGCAGGTTCCCTGGGCAAGCAGCAGGAAGAGAGGGAGAAGAGCAGACACGTAAATAGCGTACGCACGCACGCACGCGGCCCTGGGGCCAGGCTGGCTGAAGGACAACCTCGATCCCGGAAATCCCCCCGGAAATCCACGGAGCAGACGCTGCCTGCCGCAGGCTCGGCTTCACGAACCCCTTCTGCTAACGCCACCTCTGCCACCGCAGGCGTGACACCCGCTGGGCACAGCCCTTCCCTCGCTCACCCGACGTCCCGCCGGGAGAACCAGTGCTCTGTGGGGCCACCCTGCGCCCCACAGCGCAGCCAGGCAGCTTCTGCCCCTGCCCCGGCGCTCCCCAGCGCCAGCTCTCCGCCTGCTCTCCAACACCCTCCGGGGACCCGCGGAAGCGCCAAGACCTGCTGGGCTGCTTTGGGGAAAACGGTGCCCACCCCGAAGAAAACGAGACTCCGCTTCTCCTAAGACACGCAGGGCCAACAGAGCTCAGAACAAGCTCGCCGTGTTCCCAGAGCAAGGCCTAGGACACAAGTCAAGGCAATGACGGTGGCTGGGAGGACGGGCGCGCCCCTGGCTGTGCTAACGCCGCTGCGCGACTCGGCGGGGCGACGCGCGAGCCGCCAGGGACCCGGCGCCGGGCCTGGGCCGCACAGACCGTGCCTGCGGAGGGAGAGCCAAGCGGTCGCTCACCGGCGAATTCCCCGCCAAGCCTCGCCGTCACAAGCGGAAGTGAAGGCCCAGCCCCCTCTGCCGGGCACGGCACCGGGAGCGCTGGGAGACGCGGCGGCAGCACAAGCTGCTCCCCAGCACCCAGGCAGCAAAGGAGCAGGACAGGGACCAGCCAAGGGCAAGCTCTGCCGTCTGCTCAAGCGCAGGGACAGAGAGGGGCTCGCAGAGAGGTGGAAAACAGAGGCGTGCCCAGCTCGGCCGGGACGGGCAGCAATCCTGGCTTCCAGCGTGCCATCAGCGCAACGCGGCGCGGGACAAGCTGGGAGCAAATCGGCGCGCGGGCTGGGGCCCGGGAAGCAGGAGCGCTGCCGCCACAGCCCTGCGCCTCGGCGGACAAGCCCGGGCGCAGCGCTGCGGGAGCAGCCCCGGGTGCAGGGAGGGGAAGGCTGCAGGGAGCTGGCGGGGCTCAGCACCCGCGGCCCGGGGCTCCCACAGCGCACGGCGCTGACCCGCATCTGGTTTTACCTTGTCCGCGCTCCAAGGCGACAGGCCCTGCGCCCGGCATCCCAACCTGCGGCTGCATCCCACCTGAGAGGGAACAGCCAGAGATCAGAGCCCTCCCCGGCCATCCCCGCTCCACTGAGCGATTCCTTCGGCCCCAGATACCTCCCCCTCCCAGCTCCTGGAGGTTTGTTGTCTTGGTGTTGGGGTGTCCCCCCCCGAGATAAGCTGACTTTCTGGACCACTGCTGGCAGCAGCCACGACCACAGCACACAGTGTGGGACGACGCATGCTCTCAGGGGGCCGAGCCCCCCGGTTAGGGGGAAGGTAGAGGGGGGCCGTCTGCAGGACCCGCGCGCCCAGGGCACCGTTCAGCCCAAACGCACGCACTCACCTCCCGGAGCCAGGGGGCCGGGGCCCTGCACAGGGGCTGCCATCTGCCCCGGGGCCGGCACCCCCCCCTGCATGGGCGGCTGCATCAGAGGAGGAGCGCCGTTCACGTGCATCCCACCCTGCCCAGAGAGAAACCGGACCTCAGGGCAGCCCCAGCACGGGGGCACGCGCGGCCCGGCGGGCAGAGCGGGAGCCGGCGACGCCCGTCCCTCCACCCCGCAGCACGTGCGCCGTGTAGGCTCTTACCATGGGCTGCGGCTGGGACGAGGGGGTGTTCTGCGGGTTCAGCTGGGCGTTTGGCCCTGGCCCAGGCCCCGGTCCCGGCCCAGGCCCCGGCCCCGGCACTGGCTGCTGGTTGCCTGGGATCAGAGGAGGAACGCTGGTCTGGCGATGCAGGATTTTCTAGGGACAGAAGGAGGAGAATTATAAATGCTTACAAATATCTGAAGGGTGGGTGTCAGGAGGATGGGGCCAAGCTCTTTTCAGTGGTGCCCAGCGACAGGACAAGAGGCAATGGGCACAAACTGAAGCACAGGAAGTTCCAGCTGAACATGAGGAAGAACTTCTTCCCTCTGAGGGTGACGGAGCCCTGGCACAGGCTGCCCAGGGAGGTTGTGGAGTCTCCTTCTCTGGAGATATTCAAGACCCGCCTGGACAAGGTCCTCTGCAACCTACTGTAGGTGACCCTGCTTCAGCAGGAGGGTTGGACTAGATGACCCACAGAGGTCCCTTCCAACTCCTACCATTCTGTGATTCTGTGATAGCAGTTGTCTCCCAGCTCCCCTCCACAACAGGCTGCCACAGACATCCCACCGACCCCGGATAAGGCAGCGAGGGACAAACCAGCGCGATCTCCGGGTCGACGATCCTCATGACCACCTGGGCCTGCAGGAGGGCGTAAGCCAGCTGGGGGTTCTGGAGCAGCATGTTCCTGGCTTCCTGGGGGCTGTTCTGGACACACAGCTGAGGAGACACGGGCAGCTCAGAGCTCTGGCACGGCACGACAGGCGCTGCCAGGGCACGGGCAGCGGTGGCAGAGGCTGTGCTGACGCCGAGCAGCGCAGCTCTCCGCTTCGCTCACCTTCATCTGCTTCATCAGCTCAAACATCTGCTCGGGCGGGAGGCTGGCGACGGCCCGGCTGATGGACTCGGGGGCGTCCTCAGGATTGACGGGGTCCCCATAGGGCGACTCTATGATGGGCGCGCCCGTGCCCAAGCCTGCAACAGAGTTTGTGACCTCGCACGGCAACGCGAACCGGCCGCTTCCACCGGGCTCGTCAGAAGGGAAGGGCCATGCCATGACGGGGAAAGGGAGGCAGCGGCAACCGAGAGGTCATCGGGGAGAGGAAATACAGAGCGGAGCCCACGCACCCCTCCGCAAAACCACTTTCAGGCCGGCTCCGCGAGGCCTCCTCCTCGCCAGCCTCGCGGCAGAGGCACGCTTTGTACCACCGAAAAAGCCAGGCCCAGCACGGCACCGGCGCGCTCTCCACCGCAAAACTCAGACTCACTCTTCAGCTCCTCCTTGTTCTTCTCGCTGGCCGCGTTGTCGACGCGCAGGGCCCTCCCGCTGAACTCTCGCCCGTTCAGGTTCCGCATGGCACTGAGGGCCGTCTCCTGGTCTTGGTACTCACAGAAGCCATAGCCCTTCGGCTTTCCCGTCTCCCTGTCGTAGACCAGCCTGCACGGCGAGGGGCACAGAACCACCACCGCTGAGGGCAGCACGGGCATCGAGCGGGGCACAGGGCCCGCAGCTCCTTGCCGCTGGGGAGGGGGCTGTCAGGGTACCCCACACTGCAGCGCTGGGGAGCGGAGCGAAGGCAACGGGGTCAGGTCAAGGAGCGCAACAGTCTGCCCTCAGCCAGAGCCAAAGGGCCTCCTACACCTGACCCGGACAGGCTGGAGAGTTGGGCGCAGAGGAACCTGATGAAATTCAACCAGGGCAAGGGCAGGGTCCTGCACCTGGGGAGGAACAACCCCATGCACCAGTACAGGCTGGGGCGGACCTGCTGGAGAGCAGCTCTGTGGAGAGGGACCTGGGTGTCCTGGTGGACAACACGTTGACCATGAGCCAGCAGTGTGCCCTGGCTGCCAAGAAGGCCAATGGGATCCTGAGGTGCATCAAGAGGAGTGTGGCCAGCAGGTCGAGGGAGGTTCTCCTTCCCCTCTACACTGCCTTAGTGAGGGCCCATCTGCAGTACTGTGTCCAGTTCTGGGCTCCCCAGTTCAAGAAAGATGAGGAGCTACTGGAGCGGGTCCAGTGGAGGGCTACAAGGATGGTGAGGGGACAGGAGCATCTCCCCTACGAGGAGAGGCTGAGGGAGCTGGGCTTGTTCAGCCTGCAGAAGAGAAGGCTGAGAGGGGACCTTATAAATGCCTATAAACATCTACACGGTGGGTGTCAGGAGGATGGGGCCAGACTCTTTCCAGTGGTGCCCAGCAACAGGACAAGGGGCAACGGGCACAAACTGAAGCAGAGGAAGTTCCGTCTGAACATGAGGAAGAACTTCTTCCCTCTGAGGGTGACGGAGCCCTGGCACAGGCTGCCCAGGGAAGCTGTGGAGTCTCCTTCTCTGGAGATATTCCAGACCCGCCTGGACAAGGTCCTGTGCAGCCTGCTCTGGGTGACCCTGCTTTGGCAGGGGGTTGGACTGGGTGATCCAGTCCCTTCCAGCCCCCACCATGCTGTGATTCTGTGACCGAGGCCGGTGGGTGCCCAGGAAGGCCACCAATAACGTGCCGTGCTTCCCACGACCCCGGGGCCCATGCCCCGCTCACGCTGGCAGCTCCGGGGGCCCCGCGGCTGGACCAGTGGCTCCCGGCGGGGTCCCAAGCCCTTCGCAGCCCGTGGCCGAGCTGGGGAAAGGTCCCAGCAAAGCCGCCGGGTGCCCGCACCCTCAGCGCGGCCGCCGCGGCCTGCCCAGCCCCCGGAGCCCGGCAGCCATTCTCACCTGAAGCTGACCACGGGCCCGACCTCCGAGAAAATATCCTTCAGCTGCTCCTCGGTGGCTTCGTAGGGGATGTTCCCCACTGCGGAGAGAGGCGGCGGCCGCCGGTCAGCGCGGAGGCCGGCCCCGATCGGCTGGGGAGGCCCGGCCGGCCCCCCGCCCGCCCCTGCGGCACTCACCGAAGACGGAGCGCAAGGAGCGGTCCACGGCGGGGTCCCGCACCGACAACCCCGCCATCCCGCCGCTGCTGCCCGGGCCTCGCCGCCGCTTCCGGTCCGCCACCCCAAGCCGTCCCCCCGCTTCCGCCCGGGTCTCGCCGCCGCTTCCGGTCCATCGCCCCAAGCCGTCCCCCCGCTTCCGGGCGACGGCGCGGCGGGAAAAGCGCTCCGGGGGGAAACCGGGGCCTGCGCGCCGCGCTCGGTAGGAGCGGGGCGGGCGGGAGACCGGGCCGGGGGTGCCTGGCCTTGGGGAGCCCTTCCCGGGGGCCTCAGGGGTGCAGCCGGCCGGGCCTCCCGCCCTCCGCACCCGGGTACCCCGTCCCCTCAGGCCCCGCGTCCCCGGGGCCTAGCAAGATGGAGGCCGCGGACGCCTCCGTCCCCGCGCTGGCCACGGAGCCGCGGTTCGCCCAGCGCCTGAGGTTAGCGCTGCGGGGTTGCGGGCAGGGCCGGGGGGAGGGGGGTTTGGAGCTCGGGGGCCCGGCCCCGCACCCGGGGCGGGGGGGAGCTCGCGGGGCCTGAGGCGCCGGGGCCTTCCCCGCAGGCAGCGCCTGGAAGCGGAGCGGCTGCTGGACCGGCGGTACCGGCTGCAGGAGGTGCCCGGGGGCCGCGTGGCCCTGCCCGTGCTGGAGGAGGAGCTGGGCCGGCTGCGGCTGCCCCGGGAGCTGCCCTGCGGCCTGGTCCGCCTCCAGGTAGGGACAGACCTCGGCGCCGGGCCCGGCCGTGGGAGCGCGGTGGGCTCTGAGCCCCGCGTTCTTCCCGCAGGAGCCGGCCCCCTCCCGGGCAGCCCGCCGGCGGCCGCCCGCCCGGGAGCTGCGGGACCAGCTGCGGCGGCTGCTGGGCGAGAGCTGGTCGGAGGAGCTGGAGCGGGACGTGCCCCGCGCCTGGCAGCGGCACGGCGACCTGGTCCTGCTGAGCGAGGACGGCTTCGGGGCCGCGCCGTGGGAGAAGCTGGGTAAGGGGCAGCGGGGTCTGCCCGCCCCGAGCCGGCCCGCGGGGCTGAGCCGGCCTTGGCAACGCTGCCGGGACGGGCGCGTTGCAGGTCCGGCGCTCTGGGAGACGGTCGCCTCGGCTCTGGGTGCGCGGCGGCTGGCCAGGCGAGGACGGGTGCTGCCAGACGGGATGCGGTCCCCCAGCGTCACCCTGCTGCTGGGCCGGGACGGCTGGGTGGAGCGCGTGGACAACGGGATCAGGTGGGCAGGAGCCGCGGCGCGGGACGCGGCTGGCGCGGGGAAGGGGCTGCCCTCACCGGGCTGGCGCTGTCTCCCAGGTACACGTTCGATGTGACCAAGTGCATGTTCTCCCCGGGCAACATCACGGAGAAGCTGCGGGTGGCCTCACTGCCCTGCTCCGGGGAGGTCCTGGTGGATCTCTACGCAGGTAACGGGGATGGCGGAGGGGTTTGGCGGGGCGGGCGGGCAGAGGGCAGCGATGCAGGCGTCGATGGCATCCAGGGGGACGTGAAACGTCACTTCCAATCCAGGCTGGGAAAAGCACCCAGACTTAGAGCTCCTGCCCCGTCTGTGAGCCCTCAGCTAACCTGGCACTGCCGTCCCTCCTGTGTCCCTGTTGCCCTTGGACGCTGGGGACGACCTTGTGCTCAGGCTCTGTGGAGCACTGCCGTGTACCTGGTGCTGGTCATGGGAGTCATTTAGATCCAGGGAAAAGATTGGCCCTCAGTGTTGTTTCTGAAAAGCTCCCGTGGATGTCCTGAGCCTGTACTGGTGCGCTTTTGTGATGAGCTGGCGCTGACTGAAGCGTCCTGTGCTGAGAGATGGCTGGGGAGATCACGTTGGGCATCTGTGTGTCTGCAGAGCTGCTGTTTCGTGCTTGGGGAAGTTAGTGCTTCCAGTTTGTGCCGCACAGAAAGGATGCGGCACTCACGAAACTGCGCCGGGTTAATTAAAATGGATGCTAGTCTGGGCACTTCTGCACGGAGGGGAAGCAGAGCGGGGCAGGTCTCGAGCTAACGGCCAAAGCCTGAAGATAAAATAAGCTCCTCTGTAAACATTTTTCAAGACAGATTCTGCTTTTGTGGGGGGAGAGGGGAATGACTTTCCATTTTCCCAGCATCTGGGCTTGTTCTGACCTGGAGCAAAGCAGATGCAGAGAGCTGGGGCGGTGATCTGCATCCTGCCCTGCCTCCGGGGAGGTGCACGGACCCTGCCCTCAGCCGCTGCCACGTCTTCTGCCCCCAGGCATCGGCTACTTCACGCTGCCCTACCTGGTTCACGCGGCGGCCGCCTTCGCCCACGCCTGCGAGTGGAATGACCACGCCGTGGAGGCCCTGCGGAGGAACCTGGTGCTGAACGGCGTGCAGGACCGCTGCCGCGTCCACCACGGGGACAGCCGGCAGGTGAGCGGTGCCGCTGGCCGCAGCCGCCCCGTCCCCGCGCGGCGTCCCCCTCACCTCCCCGCGCCTTCCAGCTGGAGCTGTGCGACGTAGCGGACCGGGTGAACCTGGGGCTGCTCCCCAGCTCGGAGGAAGGCTGGCCGGTGGCCTGCCGCGTCCTGAAGAAGGCCACGGGCGGAGTTCTCCACATCCACCACAACGTGGAGACTCTCCCCGCGCCGGCCCCGGTCCTGCGGGCTGAGCGGGGGTCTCCAGAGGCAGCCGGCTCTGACGGAGAAGCACAGCACCCAACGGAGGACGGTGGGAAGGCGACGCGGCGGGCGGGGACCAGACCCGAGTGGCAGAGGTGGGCTGAGGCGACGGCGGCACGGATCCGTGGGCTGCTGGCGGAGCTGCACGGGCGGCCGTGGCGCACCAGCATCCTGCACGTCGAGGCGGTGAAGTCCTACGCGCCCCACGTGCATCACCTCGTGCTGGACCTCGAGTGCCGGCCGGCGCTGCCCGCCTAGCTGGCCCCGGGCCCTGGCGTGGCTCCAGTGGCATTGGAGCATCGGCGCCCGGGAGATGCTACCGGTGCTTGCTGCCAGCCTGGACGTGCTTTACGTCCCCTCCTTTACCGGCGACCTGCCCGTGCCCACACCAAGGGCTGCGCTCCCACCGGAGATCCCTCCAGGAGCCGTATCCTGGCTGAGGGTGGGGAGAGCTGGGGCTGAGAGCACCCGGAGTCCTGCCCCGGGCTGCCTGTCGCTGCCCACGCTGTGGAAACGTGGTGCTGCTTTCAGCCCTGTTTTCATGCGGGAGGGAGGTGGAGGGCTGAGGAAACCTCGGGCTCCTGCCGGGCGTCGTTTCAGCGAGTCGGGCGCAGGCCTTGTGCCTACATTTACCAGTGCTTTTTTTTTGTTATACTGGAAACAGGTCTGTTCCTCTCACCTTTTTGCAGAAATAAGGGTGTTTCCCACCTCTCTTGTTGGCGTCCAGTTAAAACACAAACACCAGTGCAAGTGGGGGGGTCCTGCCTGGGGAGGCCGGGTCCCCGCACCGCGTGTGGAGGGGCTGGGAGAGCAAAGCCTCTGCCTGCCAGCCCAAAGCATCGTGCGTCTGCCCATGTTACAGAGAAAACGCTGCATGGGGAGCGAGCTCCCTTTGGTGTCCCGTCTCCTCACGCGGGGCTGGGAACCTCTGCCTCTACCCTGCCCTGTGACAGGGAGCCCTGGGCATGGCCCGAAGCGTAGGCAGAGCCGCAGCCTCGCCTTTGCTCCGGGGCTGCGCCCAGCTGGCTTCACACGCAGCCCCGTCCCGCTCCTGCGTGGTGAGAGGCTGCCAGCTCCCCACACGTGTGAGCCCTGCGAGAAGCTGCCACCTCCCCACATGTGTGAGCCCTGCGAGAAGCTGCCACCTCCCCACATGTGTGAGCCCCACAAGAAGCTGCCTCCCCACATGAGCTCTGTGACAAGCTGCCACTTCCCCACACATGAGCCCCGCAAGAAGCTGCCTCCTCACATGTGTGCCCTGTGAGAAGCAGCCACCTCCCCACACGAGCCCCATGAGAAGCCACCCCCCCATGCGTGAGCCCTGCAAGAAGCCGCCTTCCCATGCGTGTGCCCCGTGAGAAGATGCCACCTCCCGACATGTGAGTCCCACGAGAAGCTGCCCCCCACGCGTGTGAGCCCTGTGACACGCTGCCACCTCCCCACGCGTGAGCCCCGAGAGAAGCTGCCCCCCACGCGTGCCGGCGGTTCCCCGGGGAGCCCGCCCGGGACCGTGTCTCTGCCCACCGACGGGCCCCGGCCCCTCGCCCGCCGCCGCGCTGGGCGCCCCGGGGAGGGCACGGCAGCGGCGCGGGCGGCTGCGGGCTTTGTGCCACCGTGTCCGTGTCCCCGTGTCCGTGTGTGTGTCCGTGTCCCCGTGTGTGTGTCCGTGTCCGTGTCCCCGTGTGTGCTCTGCGGGAGGAGCCGCCTCCCCGGGCGCCGCCTCCCTCCCGGGCGCCCCGTCGGCGCGGCGGGCGCGGCCCCTTTAAGGCGGAGGCGGTGGCGCGGCCGGTGCCGGGCCGCGGGGAGCGGGGCCGGGCGGGGGGAGCGCGGGGCCGGGGGCAGCCCCGGTCGGCGGGACAGAGCCGGGGGGCGGCGGAGCCCGGGGCCATGTCGGAGGCCGTGGACCTGTCGTTCCTGTCGGACGCGGAGCGGGACCTGATCGTGCGGGTGCTGCAGCGGGACGAGGAGCTGCGCCGGGCGGAGGAGCGCAGGGTCCGGTGAGGACGGGGCTCCGCGGGCCGGCGGGGCGGGCGGGGCGGGCGGGCCGAGGCCCTGACCGGCTGCCGGTGTCCCGGAGCAGGCGGCTGAAGAACGAGCTGCTGGAGGTGCGGCGGCGGGGGGCCAAGCGGGGCAGCCAGCGCTACGGGGAGCGGACCTGCGCCCGCTGCCAGCAGAGCCTGGGCCGCCTCGGGCCCCGGGCCGGCGGCTGCCGCGGCTGCAGCCACCCGGTGTGCCGGGACTGCCGCTGCTACGGGCCCGACGGCTCCTGGCGCTGCCAGGTCTGCGCCAAGGAGGCGTGAGTACGCGGGGACGCGGTCCCCTTCCTCCTCCTCCTCCTCCTCCTCACCCGTGCCCCGCCGCGGACCTCTGCCAGCCCGGCGGCTGTCGCTGCTGTCGCTTCCCCGGGGTGGGCACCCGCGGCTGGGCGAGGGAGAACTGGGTCGTGCCCCGCTCTTGGGTCTCCCTCATGCCCGCCCCGCTTGTTTCCCCCTCACTCGACTCTGGCGTCCCCCCGCGCCCCTCGCACAGCCGGACTTTCGGGCGCCGCGGGTTTCCTCCCTCCCCTGCCCGGCAAACCCCATCCTGCTCTGGCGTTTGCTGGGGACGTAGCTGGGCCCGCCGTCTGCACCGTCTCTGCCCAGCGTGCCCACGGTGCCCCAGCTCTCCTCGGCCGCGGCAGCACCGCGGGGTGCAGCGGGGCACGGGGGGCGGCCCCCGGTGCCCCTGACTGCCCCCCACGGCCCCCCCACCCCGCAGAGAGCTGAAGAAGGCGACGGGCGACTGGTTCTACGACCAGAGGGTCAACCGCTTCGCCAACCGGCTGGGCAGCGACATGGTGCGGCTGTCCCTGCGGCACAGGTCGGCAGGTACGGGTGCCGCGGCGATGCCTTCTCCCACAGCCCGGCCCTCCGGGATGCTCCAGCTTTCCCTGGCGTGCCTCTGCCCGGCACGGAGTTGGCCGGGAGCAGCCCTTGCTCCAGGCGATGGGCTTGGAGCGGTCCGGACGCCTCTCTCCTTCCAGCCAGCAAAAGAGAGACCGTGGGACAAACGCTGCTGCAGAAAGCCCAGCTTGGTGAGCCCAAAAGCTGCTCCACAGCCCGGCAGCAGAGCCCCCCAGCACCCCAGGAGGGGCCCAGGTGAGGATCCCTGCCGTCTCCCCCTCTCCGGGCGCCAGCCCTCATCTTCTGCAGGGACGGGAGGGACGCTGCCGCCTGGTTTGGATCGCTGGTGGCACAGAAGCTCCCTCTCAGACGGACCTCCTCGCCAAACAGGACATACCTGTGGTTTTGTTTGTCTGCAGTTTGTTTCCGGATGCCTCAGACCCTCGGGATGGCAAAAGCGACACGGAATCCATGGAAAACATGAGCCTGGATGGCTACCGACCTAGTGCTGGTGGTGTGGGGGGCAGGTGAGGGGCTCCCCGGGGGGGACCTGAGCGGGATGTGCATGGCAAGGCTGGCCTGGCAGAGGATGAGGACCTGTGTCTGAAGTGTGCTTTTAATCTGTTCAGCTTCTTGTTCTAGTAAGGGGGAGCTGGTTCCTCCGGCTGGGCTGAAACCTGGCCCTGGGCAGGCAGGCTCTGCTCCCCAGGCTGGGGTGCTCCGGGGAGCTTGCGGGGAGACGGCGCTTCCCAGCCAGTGCCTGCTCTCCCAGCCCTGCTCTTGGCCCGGGACAGCCCTTTCTGTGTCCTTTGCAGGAGGAACTCCCTGGAGAAAGCCGCCCCTCTCAGGGATGGAAAGCAGGCTGCTGTGCCGGCGGGGCCCGCGGCCTCCAGCCTGACGCTCCCTCTCCGCTCTCGAAACACGCTCTCCGAGGGCTGGGTGCGTGCCGCTGCTCCGCGGCGCGGGGCTGCGAGCCCCGTGGGGTGCCCGGCCCTGCCCTGCCCTGACGGGACCCTTCCTCCCCAGGATGCTGCCGTGGGGAGCCGCGGCAGCACCTTGGTGGGCGACCATGAAACCATATTCAAGAAGAATCCGCGGCGGGCGGCGAGGCCCGCGGGTGAGAGCTGCATGGATGCCGGGGGGGGGGGTTTGGGTGCTGACATGGCAGCGGGTGGGCGGCCGCTTCTTCCTGGGCTGTGGTGGGCTTTCGGCGCAGATGGCAGCGGCTGGGGCAGCCCCTCGCAGCGAGGGAGCAGCAGGGCCCTGCTAGTTCTGCCCTGTGCTCCTGCCGCCCGCCTCACCGTCTCTTGTGCAGACTACACCAAGTCGGTGATCGACCTGCGCCCCGAGGACTTGGTGGGAGAAGGCAGCTCCTTGGGGGACAGGAGCAAGTCGGTCCCCGGCCTCAACACGGAGCTGGTGAGACCCTCGGCGTGCCGCGGAGCTGGCTGCCCGGCCGGCCGTGGCCCGCCGCTCCCCACGCCAGCGGCTTGTCTCTCTCCTGGCAGGAGGAGGAGGAGGAGGACATCGATAACCTGGTGGAGATCCATCGGCAGAGGGTGGCCCGGGGCAGCATGCGCAGCGGCACCTCCTCGGTGGGTCCCCGCAGCGTGGCCGTGCTCCGCTCCGTTGCAGGAAGAACTGCTGGAGAAGGGCAGCACCGACTGGTCTGGTGGGAGGCAGGCAGGGCAGGCAGCTCTCGGGGCGTGGGGGCGAGAGCTTGGGGCGTGGGGGCTTCCTCCCCTTGAAGGAGGTCAAAATGTGGAGACCCAGCTCTGTCCCACGGAGCCTGCGTGCGGGTGGGAGGCACTCGACAGCCATCCCCAGCCGCGGAGCAGGCGTGGGGAGTAGCCTTGCTGAGGATGAAGAGGGACTGCCGAGTGATGCTGCCCTGGCTCAGCCCTGCCGTGTCTTCCAGAGCACGCTGGGGAGCATGGTCAGCATCTACAGCGAGGCCGGCGACTTCGGCAACGTCGCGGTCACCGGGGGAATCTCCTTCTCCCTGAGCTACGAGCAGAAGACGCAGACCTTGCTCATCCACGTGAAGGAGTGTCGCCAGCTGGCCTACGGGGACGAGGGCAAGAAGCGCTCCAACCCGTGAGAGCCGGGGGGGCCGTGGCTGGTGGCACTGCTGGTGGTGCTCAGCTGGGTTGTGGGGGGGTCTTGGCAAGGCAGGAGGTCCGGGGTTGTCTTGGGGGGGCTTGGGGGACGAGCTGTGGGGAGAGCTTGGTGAAGGGCTGCCTGCTGCTCCCTGCAGGTACGTGAAGACCTACCTCCTGCCCGACAAATCCCGGCAAGGGAAACGCAAGACCACCATCAAACGCAACACCGTCAACCCCCTGTACAACGAGCTGCTGAAGGTGAGTGGGGACGGGCTGGGGGTGCTGCTGCCACGAAGCAGGAGAGGGGTGGGCTCCGAGCCCTGAGGTGGGGGCTCTGCAGAGGTCCCACGTCCAGCCACTGAACCCCCAAGCTGGACAAACCCCGCTTCCAGGCTGGGTCGCTGCTCTGATGGGGCTGCGGCATCAAGCCCCGGGCGCCGTGGTGGGGTGCACGGCTGCGGACGTCAATGTGTGTCAGGGCCAGTGTTCCTGGCTCCTGCTTCCCCTGGCATTGCGGTCTGTGGAGGAGGCTCCTGGGCCGTTGCGGGCCGGTTACGCTGGCAGGAGGGCAGGCAGCACGGCTGCGGAGGCAGAGATCAGGCAGTTCGGGGCCCCGGGCAGAAACGCTTGGTGCTGCCCTGCACGGTCCCCGCAGGCTGGTGGGAAGGGCTGGCTCCATCCCGAGCCCGGCAGCGCGTCGCTGAGGCCAGGCACTCTCCAGACAGGAGGGAAGTGGGAACTGTGGTTTGGTTTCCCGGCTCCCTCAGCCCCGGGTTTGCAGAGGTCTCGTGCTGTGGCCACCTGAGGCTCGGTGGGCTGGCAGAGCTTCCCGTGTGGTGGGACAGGGTGGGGTGGCCAGGTGCCATGACTCCTGGTCCTGGCTCTGCACGGGCTCTGAGGACTGCTTGCCTGGAGGGCACGGGCTCCTGCACCACTGCCCCAGGACTCTGACGTTTCAGCAGGCTTGGAAAGGAACACAAACAGTCTCCTGTGTGCATCCATTGCTCCTCAAACCTGCCTTCTCTCCTGCTGAAGAGCTGTGGCTGGTGGTGTGCGCCAAGCCTGTCCGCTGCCCGGTGCTGCCTGCTCACCGGTGTTCTTTCTGTCTCTCTTCCTAGTACGAGATTAACAAGTCCCTCCTGCTTGCGAGGACGCTGCAGTTCTCAGTCTGGCACCACGATCGCTTCGGCCGCAACACGTTCCTGGGGGAGGTGGAGGTCCCGCTGGACGCCTGGGACTTCGAGAGCCACCTGGATGAGTTTCTCCCCCTGCACGGCAAGGTGCTGGCCCTGCCACCCAGCCCTGCCACCCGCAGCAGCCTCCCTCGCCTGGCCCTGTCCCGGGGGTGGCCCTCGTGGGCACAGGGGCTCAGAGACCTTGGCTGAGAGCTGCCAGAAGGCTTGTGCCAAACCAAATCTTTGGAGAAACCGAGACCCCAGAAGCAGACAGCAGTGCTGTCACAGTAAAAAAGGGCAGATCTTCTGCCTCGAGCCTGGCTCCCCTCCTCCTGCTCTGTAAATCCCCTGTGGGATGCAGCGGGATGTGTCCCTGCCCCATCAGCTATTTTCATTCTGCTTCCTTGATTGCTCCAAGAGCGCAGCTCTTCCCAGCTCCCGGCCGAGAGGAACTGGAGCCAAATTCAGGGAAACAAATGGGGGAAATTGGCTGGGACATCCTGCTGCGGGTTGCAGAGCCGGGCGGCGAGGGCCTGTGCGGCTCGATGGCAACAGCAGGTGCTGCTGCTGGGCTGAGAAGTCCGGTTCTCCGGACTGGCTCGTGCTGCGGGCTCAGCCCTCGGCGCTGCTGGGGCTTGAGCAGCTTGTGGGAACCCCAAACTAGGGTTTCCCAAGGGAGGTGGTTGAGCCAAAGTAGGACCCCAAAGGGATCCCAGAGGAGCTGATCTGAATCTGACGGGGTGGTGCTGCGGAGGGTCTGCAGCCATTCATGTCAGCTAAGCCACCTCCAGGAGAAGGCAAGCCCTTTGGCCCCGCACGGGGAGGTGCTGCGTGCAGACCAGGACATCACCATGTCCGCTTCGGGCTCTGCAGCGGTGTCTGAGAAGCCTTCCCTCTTTGCAGATTGGGGCAGATGCTGCTGGTCTCCACCAGTACAAGGGGGAGCTGGTTGTCTCCATGAAGTACATCCCGTCTTCCAAGCATCCCGGGGCTGGGAATAGCAGGAAGGGTGAGTGCTGAAGCTCCAGGATCTCTGTGTAGCCTGGGGCACCTGCTCGTGGCCGCGTGGGTTGGGTCTGGGTGGGTTTCTTGGGTGGTGCCACTGCAGCCTTCTCTGCAACGCCTGCAAGGCTGCTCTGGCTCGGGGCAGACCTGGCTGTCCTCACGCTGGCCCAGGAGTCCCAGTGCTTTGCTGGGGCTGGACCAGACTGGACCACCAGGCCCTGTGTGAAGCAGTTGTCTGCCTTCTCCTCAGCAGGCAGGGCCAGTAAGGGAAGAGGCAGGAGGAGACACCAGCTGGGGATCTGTACCTGCCTCTGCCATGCAGGCTGTTCAGCAGGACCTTTCCAGAAGTTAGCAGTGGTGGAAATTAAGGTTGATGAATTCTTGCTGTGTTGGGTTTTTCCCAGGCAAAGCGGGGGAAGGCGGTGAGCTCCAGGTCTGGATCAAAGAAGCCAAGAACCTCACGGCTGCTAAATCAGGAGGCACCTCTGACAGCTTTGTCAAGGGGTGAGTGTGGGTCCCGGGTGGGGGGGATGGGTCTCTTAGCTGCCCCACGCTGTCTGCGTTGGTACCCTGAAAGTCACTGCCTGCCCACCTCTGCCTGGAGGCGAGATGCTCCTGGTAGCAAATGCTCTCTTGGGTTTTGGCCGTCTCAGAGGTCGCAGTCAGAGTCTGCATGCAGGGCAGGGCTCCTGCTGCCATCAAATGGTCTTCCCAGAGGTCACCAAGCCACTGGGCAGCGTGGCTGGAGGTGAGCAGCTCCATGCTCTCTCTCCTCCTTAGACCACCTGCAGTCTGCTGGGCGGCTTTTCAGGGGTCGCGGCAGAGACCCACCCCCTTGCAGACCATCGTGGCTCTTCTTGGGCCGTGTTGGGGAAGGTGGGCTCCAGCCCAGGTCCTGGGGTTACTGAGGTGCCCCAGCCCCTGGGGCAGAAGGCGGTTACACAGGTGCTGCTAACCCAAAGGGCTGCTTTCCCCAGCTACCTCCTGCCACACAAAAACAAAGCCTCCAAGAGGAAGACGCCCGTGGTGAAGAAGACCCTGAACCCTCATTACAACCACACCTTTGTCTACAACGGCGTCAACCCCGAGGACCTGCAGCACATCTGCCTGGAGCTGACGGTCTGGGACCGAGAGCCGCTGTCCAGCAATGACTTCCTCGGGGGTGTCCGTCTGGGGGTGGGCAACGGTGAGGAGCTCTGGGGTCCTACCACACCTTGGGGACAAGCAGCCTTGCTTGGGGCTGCCTCGCTGGGGGCAGGAGGCTGCTCCAGCAGTAACTTTGCTCCCACCCATGCTTTCTCCCAGGCATGAGCAACGGGCAGGCTGTGGACTGGATGGACTCCACGGGCGAGGAGCTGAACCTGTGGCAGAAGATGTGCCAGTACCCGGGCTCGTGGGCGGAGGGGACGCTCCAGCTCCGCTCCACCATGGCCAAGCTGAGGCCGTAGGCTGCGGCACCAGGACTCAGCCGAGGGCTGGCACCGCTGCGTGAAGCCACGCTCTGGCAGGGCTGCCAGACAGGGGCTGGTTTGGGGTTTTTTTTGCTTATACTTGAATAAACATGATCTTCTCTAAACAGGCTTGGGCAGAAAGTCTTCTTGGCCTGGCTTTGTTTAAAGGGTTTTCCTTTTGTCTTAAGCTTTGCACCACGTTTTCAGGCTGAACTGGAGTCCTTGTGGACGCTCCCTTCTTACCCCCCAGGCAAAATGCTTTGAAATGCTGCAGTTGGGTTTTTCTCTTCTTTCCATTCCTCTTCATTCGTCCCACGCCCTCTGTTTTAGTCTGCTCCTTCCTCATCTTCCCCACCCTCCTGGCGTGGGATGCTGCTGGCTCCAGGGCTGGGGCAGCCGTGCACAGCCCAGTCCCAGTCCCAGCTCTGGCTGTGGGGCCAGGATGGAGCCATGTGGGGTCAGCTTAGGGGGGCTGGGGGTCGCTGTCCCCGGGGAAGGACTCGTTTCCCGGGCGTCTCTGCGACACACCTTCTGCCAGCACTGACTTTTATACAAACTTATTTATTCTGAGTTAATATTCTACTGCCAAGGCAGCTCCCGGGAAGGACGCCCCATGGCTGGGGGCAGGGGAAGCGAGGGGTAGGGTGGGGAGGGCGAGCCTTCGGGGGGGGGGGGCTGTGTGCTGGCTGAGCCGGTTGCTTTTCATCAAGGCTTCCTGGCAGGACCCCGGCAGCAGCGCCCGCCTGGCAGGGCTGGCCCCAGGGTGGGAGGGAGCGGGTTCGGGCTGTGCGTGGGGCGAGGGTGAAGCTGTGTGGGAGGCTGTCGTGCTGTCGCCCTGCCTGCCCTGCCCGCTCTCCTCTGAGCTGTCCGGCTCCCCATCTCCCCCCTGCCCTGGGGCTGGAGCAGAGGCACATCAGTGTCTCCCACCGTGGTCCTGCCCGGGCTGAGCCATCCCAGCCCGCAGCCGGAGGCTGCTCCTGGCTGCTGGGCAGTGGGGACGCTGCCGGCACATGGCCCCCGTCCCGGCTCCCCTCTTTGTGCCAGAGCAGCCGGAGAGGAGCTCCCCTTCCCCTGGAGGTCCTCGGCGCCCTGGTCCTCCTCTACGGTGGGCGACTAGAAAAGCAGAAAGGGAGGTGTCCGTCCCCTAAGGCCAGCGGCGCAGAGCAGGGGTCTCCCGGTGCTGCCTCACTCGCAGGGGTCCCCGCTCTGCGCCCGCCGCGCCGCCTCCCGCTCGCTCAGCAGGTAGGTGTCGATGAAGACGAAGAGCTCGTCGGGGCTGATGGGGGAGATGTAGCGCTCGCGGTCGGCCCCCGCCTTGTCCAGCAGCACGGCGTTGAAGTGGGAGCGGGTGAGGTGCAGGAACTGCCTGGGGGTGCAGGGGGGAGCCAGGTCAGGGCTGGGGGGCTGAGGGTTGGGGCTGAGCCTGCCCACCCCGTGCAACGAGCTCGGGTCCTCCTGGAGTGGTGGCTCCCATCTCTTCCTCCAGGCTGTGAGCTCTGGGGGAGGGGGGGCCTGGGGACGCCGTATTGGACCTCGCCGGAGGTGTCCCCGCATTGCAGAAGCCCCTCTGGCGAGCAGGAAGGGGCTGTCTGTGAACCCAGCTGTGCCCTCATGCCTCGCCATCCCCGGAGGTGTCCCCCCGTCCAGCCCCTCGTCCCCGCTACCTGAGCTCCTCGATGATGCCGAGGGACAGTTGGTGCTCCCGGATGCGTCCAACCTCGTGCGGGGGCTGCCCCACCAGCTCGACCGTGGTGACGTGACGCAGGTCCAGCCCGCAGGCGGCTTGCTGCGGAGAGGGGGGGGTGGTGAAAGGGTGCTGGGGAGGTGGGGTGTCTGTGCGGGAAGGGGGGGCGGCAGGAGGGTCTGCTCACCTGCAGCATGGAGATCTGCATCTTGTAGTAGCGGTTAGAAGGGTCGGGAGCCGAGATGACGAGGAGGCGGCGTTTCTCGTGGAACTGATCCAGCAGGCTGGCGGCCGAGTTCACGGCCGTGTCGATCTGCATGGCTGGGGTGAGAGGCCGGCGCGTGGGGAGACGCCGTTTCGCCCCCCCCGTCATCCCTTCGCCGCCGGGCAGCGTCCCCACCGAGCGCAGGGCACGGCTGCGGGCAGGACCCACCCTGCCCAGTGCCACTTACGTGCGCAGAGGGGCTGGGAGCCCGTCCACTGCTGGGTGGACTGGCAGACGCGCAGGGAGATGCCCTGGCGCTCGTAGCCGCCGTCGCAGAGGTACTCGCACGCAGCGCCGTAGTTGTTGCCGTCGGAGGTGCAGGAGAGGTAGCCGTTCTGCGGGGGCTTCAGGACGGGGCAACGCCTCACTGCGCAGGGGGAGCCCGGGTGAGGGCTGGGGGTGACGGGGCACGGCCGCGGGGCGCGGAGCCCGGCGCCGGGGGGGACCCCGCTTCACCTTGGACGCGGACGCTGAACTTGCAGCTGGCTCGGTTGTACGCCTGGTCGTGGGCGGTGTAGCGGATGACGTGCTCTCCCTCGGGGAATTCGGAGCCAGGCTCCGGGCCCCGCAGCATCACCCTGCGCCCGGCAGACGGGTTTCTCCGTCAGGGTCTGGGGAGGGGGTACCCGGTGTGGCCCCCAGCCCTCGCTGCCTCGGCCCTCACCTCTTGATGACGCCGTCGGCGGAGTCCTTCACGCGGGGGGGGTCCCAGTAGACGGTGGCGGTCAGCTTGCCCGGCTCGGCTATCCGCTCCCGGGAGTCCGGGCAGCGGATCTTGGGAGGCTCCAGATCTGCCCGCGGGGAGGAGAGGGATTGGGGGAACCCGCGGGTGCCGGGGCTGGGCGACGAGAGCCGGGCACAACCCCTGCGCTCGGCAATCCCAGGGACGCTGCGCGCAGCCCGGGCACCCCAGAGCCATGGGACCTGCTGCAACGCCGGCACCAAGCGCCCCGATCCCAGACCCAGGCGCCCTGTTCAGGGCTCACGGCCCCGGGGAGCCGCAGGGACAGGGGTCCCGGGGCTGGGTGGTGAGGAGCCGGTGGTGGGGGTGATACCTGCCGGCACCCCGGGGATGGAGGGTGGGCTGCCCGCGCGTGCCCGGCGCGGGGAGCGCGGTAGGGTGAGGATTTACCTACACAGATTGGCTCGCTGCCGCTCCAGCGCCCGTCCTCCATGCAGACGCGGCTCCGGTCGCCCTCCAGCTGGTAGCCGGGCAGACAGCTGTAGTCGCAGCGGGAGTCCATCTGCACGCCCGCCGAGCACACGTAGGAGCCCCGCAGCACGGCCGGCAGCACGTGGCACCGGATCTCTGCCGTGGGGAGAGCGAAGACGGGAGCGATGCGGCTGCGTGGCCACGCGCCCGGGACCCCCCACGCCCGGGGGGATGCGGGCAGGCCGATGGCCGGGGACACTCACGTCGGCAGTACGCCATCCCGGACCAGTGGCGACTGGGCAGGCACTGGACGGCGCTGGGCCCCACCAGCCGGTACCCGCGGGCGCAGCTCAGCTCGCAGCGCGTCCCCAGGCTGCTGCGGTAGGAGCCCCCCCGGGGCGAGTAGCAGGTGGCTTCCCCGCGGTGGATGCTGAGCGTGGCACACCACTGCGGCACTGGGGGACAGGGGAGGTCAGCGCGGCACCCGGCCCCACCACGGCTTCCCCACGAGGGTCCCAGGGGTGGGCTCGGGTGCCGGTACCTCGGTGGTAGTCCAGGGCAGGCTCGGGGGGGGGGGTCTTCCACGTACACCTCATTGGTGTGGCTCTCGGCTGCGTAATAGCCGGACCCTGGGGAGGAGGAGAGAGGCGAGGGAGCTGCACGACGGTTCATGGCCGCGGCAGCACCCAGGCCACCCTGAGACACCCTGCAACCCCCCAGCAAGCGATCCCACCCCCGCGCAGACCCTGTCCTGCTGCCCTTGGAGCTGCCGTCCAGGGTTAAGCCGGGCAGCGAGCGAGCCTGGTCCCCAGCGACATGGCGCGCGCTGGCACCAGCCCGCAGACTAAACAGTGGCGGGAGCCGGCGCGGTCGCGGCAGGAAACGGGCGCTGGCACCGACCCCCGGCTTCGTGCTGCCGGGAAGCCAGCCCTCCTTCCACCCTCTCCGCGGCAGCGGGCGTCCCGAGGGGAGGAAGCCAGCTGCCCGCTCCTGCCCATGCCAGCGAGCCCCCGGCCAAGGCGAGCGAGGGGAGGCAGGCTGCCCGGCCGGGGGGCTGGGGGGACGCGGCCCCTCGCCCAGCCGCCAGCCACGGATGAGGCTGCGGGAGGGACGGTGCCGGAGGGGCTTGGCCGGAGCTGCTGGCCCCACGCCTTCCATGCTGCGCAGAGGGGCCCACGGACGGGGGGACGGACATCCCCTGGCCCTCACCGTGTCCCCACGAGCAAGGGACCAGCGGGTGTGGAGGGAGCCGAGCAGGGGGAGCGGGCTGGCGTCGTTCCCCGCGGCCCCTCGCCCGGCCGCGGCATTCCCCAGCGCTGAGCTCACGTTTCCGCCGCGTTTCCGCAGCCCCCGCCAGCGCTGCCCCCTCCTCGCCGCCAGCCCACCCCGCCGCGGCCCCCGCTCCGGCATGGCGGGGATGCTCAGCCGGGGAGGGGACCCCCGCCGAAGCGGCACCCGTCTGCCCTGGTTTTGGGAAGGTGATATCCGCCAAGGAATCCGAGCAGCAGCCCCGCCGTCATGGGGAGGAAACTCCATTACAAATCTTTCCGACGCGAACTTTCTCACAGCGCGACTCCCCACGAGCCCCGTTAAGTCGCCCGCTCGTTTCCACGAAGCCTGGTATCCCGACGCCCATCCCACACGGCATGGCCGCCTCGGGGGGCAGAGGGGCTCGGGGCGAGCATCCCTGGGGCTGGCGGTGGGGACGCGCCGGCGACCCGGAGAGCAGGGCTGCTTCCCGGGGGGCTGCCGAGCCCCTCACGGGGACCGCGGGGCCGGGGTGTGCTCTGTCCCCCAGGCAGACCTGCCGTACGTGTCCATGTTCCCTTTTCGTGCCGGCGCTGCCGTTCCCTGCTCACCTGGGGCCAGCGCGCAGCCCCGGCTGTGCCGAGCGGGAGCATCCCCAGCCAGCCGTGCTGGCAGCCGGGCCAGTGGACAGCGATGGGGACCCCCCTTCCCCCCCCAAACAGGGCAAGAGCTTTTGGTCCTTGGCCAGTCTGCCCAGCCGTGGGGGGGAGGGGGGGGGTCTTGGACCTGAGCACTCTGGCCGAGGGCCCCGGCGGGAGCTGCAGGCAGGGGTGTGATGGAGACACTGGTTTTCTGTTCCTCTCTGGATGCCGCCCAGCACCCCCTCCGCTCCTCCCCGTACCCCTCCGTGCACTGCTGCAGGCACCCCACACCCCCCGGGCACTGATGCTCTCCCCGGCATCACCGTACCAGGGCACCCCTCCCTCACTCCCTCCCCACAGCAAGCCCCCCGCGGGGCGCAGGACCCGGCTGGCTGCCGTCCCCGGGGACCCCCGCTCTGCCCGCGCGCCCCAGCACTCACCTTCGTGCCACGTGGATGACACCAGCCTGGCGAGGACGACCAGCAGGACGGGGGCCGCCTCCCGCGCCATGCCGGGGGGCCGGGGGCAGCCGCCAGCCCCAGCGAGGACGGCGAGGGGCTGGGACGGGGACCAGGGCCCCCTCCGTCGCCTTGTTGCCTGACCCTGCTGCCTGCCCTCGCCCAGCAAACCTACTTTTGCCTTCTGCTGCACGTCCCAAACATTCAAAAGCCGTGAGTCAGGCCCAAAATGATGAGATTGTCAAAAATAATAAATCCCAGGATTGCCCGTTTTCCAGTCCACCTCCTGCTTCTCCGAGACTGTAAAGAGTTGTCAGATTTTTTTCTTAGCAAGCAGAAGAGCCAGGAGCCTGTTTTGACCCAGGAGAGAGCGTAGCCGAGCCCGTGCCAGCCCTGCCGAGCTCCGGGAACGGGGGTCCCGGGGGGGCCGAGGGCGAAACCACGGGAGCCAGGACGCTTTTTCCACCCCCCGCCAGGAGGGAGGCAGAGACCCCGCTGCCGACGGCGGGCTCCGAAACCCGTCCGGAGCCCAGCGCTTCCAGCTGGGGTCTGTTTTCCAGCTGCGGTTCAGCCCCTGCGAGGCAGCGGTAACGAAGCGCCTTCGTTAGGACCCCACGGGATGGGGCGGGAGCCGGGAGCTGGAGCCACCCAGGATTTGGGCTCCGGAGCACGGGACCGCGTGGGTGAGGGGAGATGAGGGACCAGCCTGGCGTCGACAGGTAGGAGAGCCGGCGTGGGGCCCCGGGGGGGTCGTGCTGCCTGAATGCACTAATTATACAGCGGCCAGGCCGGTGAGCGCGCTAATTAATAACACAGCTGTCCTGAGCGGGAGAGGGCTGCCAGGAGGCGGCTGCTGTGTGGGGTGACGCTGCCTGGGCTGCAGGAGCAGCGGTGAGGGAAGGCTGGCCGGTGAGCCCGCAGCCCCCCGCAGCCCGGGGACACCCCCGAGGCGGGGGCGGGGTGCCTGCCCCACGGCGGGCGGGATGCCCGTCGCTTGCTGGCGTGGCGGCCGTGCCGTGCGCTGCGGTGTGGGGTGGCTGCCCCGGCTGGGGCTGAGCAGGGGCTCGGGGGTCGTGCTGTCTGGGGCTGCATCGCCCACCGCTGAGGCAGGAGGGCAGGCAGGGGGGCACGGTGCAGGCAGGGGGGGCATGGTGTCCCGGGACACGGTGCAGGCAGGGGGGGCACAGGGCAGGCAGGGGTGCCATGGTGTGCCAGGATACGGTGCAGGCAGGGTGCCACGGTGCAGGTAGGGGTGCCATGGTGTCCTGGGACATGGTGCAGGCAGGGTGTCACAGTGCAGGCAGGGGTGCCATGATGTGCCAGGACATGGTGCAGGCAGGGTGCTACAGTGTCACGGTGCAGGCAGGGTGCCATGGTGCAGGCAGGGTGCCATGGTGCAGGTAGGGGTGCCATGGTGTCCTGGGACATGGTGCAGGCAAGGGGGCACAGTGCAGGCAGGGTGCCATAGTGCAGGCAGGGTGTCATGGTGCAGGCAGGGTGCCATGGTGTCCCAGGACACAGTGCAGGCAGGGGTGCCATGGTGTGCCAGGACACGGTGCAGGGAGGGTGCCACAGTGTCCCGGCGCAGGCAGGGTGTCCCGGTGTCACGGTGCAGGGAGGGTGTCACGGTGTCACAGTGCAGGCAGGGGTGCCATAGTGCAGGCAGGGTGTCATGGTGCAGGCAGGGTGCCATGGTGTCCCAGGACACAGCGCAGGCAGGGTGCCATGGTGTCCCAGGACACAGTGCAGGCAGGGGTGCCATGGTGTGCCAGGACACGGTGCAGGCAGGGTGCCACGATGTCCCGGTGCAGGCAGGGTGTGACGGTGCAGGCAGGGTGTCCCGGTGTCCCGGTGCAGGCAGGGTGTGACGGCGCAGGGAGGGTGTCCCGGTGTCCCGGCGCAGGCAGGGCGTCTCGGCGTCCCGGGACTCTCCCCGCGGGGCGCAGGGCCGCGCCTTCGGGCGCGCTCGGCCGTTTCCGTCAGCGCTCGGCAATCTCCGCCGCCGCTCGGGCGCCTCCGGCGGGGGCGGGGCCTGCCCGGCGGGGCGGGGCGCGGCGCTCGGCGCGGCGGGGCCCGTCCCGGCAGCAGTCGCGCCCGCCTCGGCCATGGCGTCCCCGTCGCGGCGGCTGCAGACGAAGCCGGTGATCACCTGCCTCAAGAGCGTCCTGCTCACCTACACCTTCGTCTTCTGGGTGAGCGCCGGCCCGAGGCCGCCCCGCCGCCTCCCGGCCCCGCCACGCGTCGCGGCCGCGCCGCCCTGTCGCGACAGTCGCGAGCCGCGGCGCCTTTCCCCTCTCCCCAGGTGTCGGGTATCGTGCTGCTGGCCGTGGGCGTCTGGGGCAGGGTGAGCCTGGCCGTCTACTTCTCCCTGCTGGACGAGAAGGCCACCAACGTCCCCTTCGTCCTGGTGGGTGCCGGCACCGTCGTCGTCCTCCTGGGCACCTTCGGCTGCTTCGCCACCTGCCGCGGCAGCACCTGGATGCTCAAGCTGGTGGGTGGCCCCGGGTGGGGCGGGATGGGGTCCCATCCCCGCCTGGCCTGTCCCGACCTGTCCCGACCCATCCTGACCCGTCCCGACCTGTCCCATCCTTCCTCGTCCTATCCCAACCCCATCCCATCCCATCCTACCCCATCCCATCCTTCCTCATCCCATCCCATCCTGACCCATCTCATCCCATCCCAACCCCATCCCGTCCCATCCTGACCCATCTTATCCCATCCCACCCCATCCCGTCCCATCCCACCCCAACCCCATCCCGACCTGTCCTGACCCATCTCATCCCTTCTCAACCCCATCCCATCCCACCCCATCTCGTCCCATCCTGCCCCATCCCACCCACCCCGTCCCATCCCGCCCTTTCTGCCTGCAGTACGCCATGCTCCTGTCCCTCATCTTCCTCATCGTCCTGGTGGCCGCCGTTGTGGGGTTCGTCTTCAGGCACGAGGTGAGTGTGGGCGGCCGCTGCTGTCCCCCGATGCTGCGGGGAGAGCTTGCTGCTGGGTTTAACCCAAGCGCAGTCGCAGATGTTGCTGGTGGGACAGAGGTGCTGCTGGGAGCAGTGCTTGGTTTAGCTAAAACGGGGTTAAAACGGCGCAAAGAGCAGCTTGGTCCCCCTAAGCACCCATAAGGTCCCCGTAAGCACCCATAAAGTCCCCATAAGGACCTTAGTCTGGGTGCAGGGCCTGCCCGGCACAGGACGCTGCCCCTCCACTAGAGCAGATGAAGCAGCCCTGGACTTTAATTTCTGGCTTTGGTCTGTCTCCTGCAATAATTTCTGTAATTAAAGCTCCTCTGAGGGTTCCTGCGCCGTGGAGCAGCCTGCGTGGGGGCAGCCGGCACCGCGCTGGCCCCTGTTATTAGGCGCGGCGGCATCCCTGCCAGCGCAGCGCATCCCAGCCTGCCCTTTCATACAGCGTTTCGTTGCCTGGCTGGCCGGGGCGATGTCCGCTGGCCACGGCCGGGGTCATGCCTGCCGTCGCCGAGAGGTGACTGACGCGGGACCGCGGGTCCCGAGGCGCGGGAGGGGACGGCGCCGCCGCAGAGACCTCTGTCTTGCAGATTAAGACGAACTTTGAGAGCAACCTCAACGTGGCCTTGAGGGACTACAACGTGACCGCGGATCAGCACAGCGAGGCCGTCGACACCATCCAGAGGACCGTGAGTGCCGCAGGCTGGCGTCTGGTGGGGGGGGGGGGACGGACACGCTCGCCTCGTCCCCTGGGACCTCTGGCGTCGGTGACATCCCCGTCATGGGGACGGGGGTCCTTCTGCACCATGGGCCTTTGGGTGTGGGGGGAGGTGCTGGGTGAGATGGGGGCAGTTCCTAGAGAGGTGAGGGCCGGGGAGCCGTGGGGGTGGTGGGGGGCTGGGGGTCGGTCCCCCGGCGTGGCCGTGCTCCCCGAACCTGCTTCCCCCTCCAGCTGCACTGCTGCGGGGTGCAGAACTACTCGGACTGGGAGAAGACCGAGTACTTCGCCCAGAGGGGCATCCCCCGGAGCTGCTGCAAGAGCCAGGACGACTGCTCGGAGGAGGATCTGAAAGACCCGAGCAAAGCCAAGCTGAAAGTCTTTGTGGATGTAAGTGAAGCTGGGAAAAATCCCCCTGCCAGTCCTGGAGGTGGGGAGGGCAGAGCTGGGTGGTGGCGAAGGGCTTGCCTTCCCCAGGAGGCTCGGAAGGAGAACTGCTCTAGGTGCGGCCTGGGGAATCCCCTGGGGTGGAGGCAGGGGAAGGGTGTGGAGCAACGAGCCCTGGTGTCTGAGGTCCTCCCGGCTCCTCCCTTGGAGGTCAGGGACCAGCCAGACCCAGGCGTTTGCGCCGGGGGCTGGAGAGCAGCTGAACAAGGAGCTCATTTCCCAGCAAAGTTCGTTTCGGCAGCGCTGACGTCTTCCGACAGCCGTGCAAAGTCCTGACGCGGCGCTGAGCGCGGGTGACCTCATCCGGCAGGGCCGTCTGGGTGATGCAAGGGACGTTCCTCTGATGAGTCACCTTGCTCAGCCCCACGCTCCCCTTGGGAGCAGCCCAAGGGCAGCTCCATGATAACGCAGGAGGGCGGCAGCCAGAAGCCCTTGGCATCTTCCCCCGGAGCTCTGGGGAGATGCCAGTTCCTGCTCTGGGCGGGTGGAAAGCACTGGACCCACGTGCTCGCTTTCCCTCCTCCGCAGGGTTGTTTTTTCCTGGTGACGTCAACCATGGAGTCCAAAATGAGCATTGTGGCTGGGATCTCCTTCGGCATCGCGTGCTTCCAGGTAACTCGCCCTGGCTGGCCGGCGCAGGGGTGCCGGGTGAAGCCGGCGTGTCTCGGGCCGTGTTTAACTGCTGCGCAGAGCCCGCGGTGTGTACAAAAGGCACGGCCCGCTGCAGCCGCGGAGGAGCAGCTGTTCTGCAGATTCCCCTTGGGTTGAATCTCGCCGCCGTGCCGCCTCCAGTCTCGTAACCCCGGGGCGGAAGCACCAGCTCCGTTTCCGGGAGCGCGGGCTGTTCGAGAAGAGCTCGCGTCTGAAACGACCGACTTTGAGAAAACCCAGACGGAGCCTGTGCCGCGCCGGGCGAGCTCCCGGCGTTTGCTGTTGCAGGGATCAAATCTCACCCTTCCTTTTCCCACCCACCGTCCTCCCTTTCGGTCAGGGAGGCGTTTTGGCGTCGGTTCTGCGCGGCTGAGGCCCCGTGAGCGCCCGTGGGGCACCGCTCGTGCCACCTCGCCCCGCCATCGCCGCCTCTGCCTCCCTCTCCCCCGCCGCTCCTTCGCTCTGTCCTGCCAGACGCTTCCCGTGGGATCGGCAGCGGCGTGCCTCATCCCGCCAGGAAGCGAGAGGCCCCTGCCCCCAGCTCCGCCGCCGCGGGCTCTCCCGAGGTGCCGAGGGTTTTCCGACGCGCCGTGGCGGGAGCGGCGGGATGCGCAGCCGGGCGGTGGAAGCTCGCCGGGCTCTCGGCGCCAGGCAGCCGCGGTCTGAGCTCGGCTGGGCTTCGCTTGGCAGGGGCTTGTATTCCCCCTCCCCTTCATCCGGCGCACGGGGGCCCCAGGGCTGACTGCACCAGTGCGGGGAGAAGGATCCCCACCAAGATATTCCTCCCGTAACGGCCGCCTCGCCGTGCGTTTCGCACTGGACTGGGGGAGAGGCGGGAGCCGACAGCTCCTGGCTGCAGCTCGTGCTGCCGGCAGAGCCGCAGCCGCTCCGCGGTGCCCAGCCGCTCACCCTGCTCTGCTCCTCGCTTGGGCTGTGCCGGCCGCGGGGTCACCGAGACGCGACCGACACGCCGACGGCGAGCTGCGTGCTGCCAGCTGCGCTGTTGCCTCGGCTGATGCCAGGCTTGGGACTTGTCACTGCTCCTGGCTTTTGTCGCTCTTTCGACACGCCTTGCTGCGCGGTGCGGCCGGCGGGGACCCGCCGTGCAAATGTGCCCCTGGTTTGGCTGGCGGAGGTCAAACTCCTGCACGTTCTGGCCCGAAATGTCTGCGCGGGGGCTGGGGGGCCGCGTTGTGATAACGGCAGCGCGTCCTTCGGATGCTGCTGCGAAAACAGCAGCCTTGCTTCCCCGCCGTCCTTGCGAGAGGGAGAGGCGGCTGCTGTTCTCTGGTGGCCGTGTAATTGGCTGTGACGCTCCTGATAGCTGTGTAATCTGCAGAATTACCGTAGAACAGGAGATGCTTCGTGAAGCAAAATGTCACGGGACAGGATGCAGAGCATCTCTTGCGAGGAGCTTGTTTGGCTGATGCCTGCCAGGAGGTTGAGGGAGGTTCTCCTTCCCCTCTACTCTGCCATAGTGAGGCCTCATCTGCAGTGCTGTGTCCAGTTCTGGGCTCCCCAGTTCATGAAAGATGAGGAGTTACTGGAGAGAGTCCAGTGGAGGGCTACAAGGATGGTGAGGGGACTGGAGCATCTCTCCTGTGAGGAGAGGCTGAGGGAGCTGGGCTTGTTCAGCCTGAAGAAGAGAAGGCTGAGAGGGGACCTTAGAAATGTTTACAAATATCTGCAGTGTGGGTGTCAGGAGGATGGGGCCAAGCTCTTTTCAGTGGTGCCCAGCGACAGGACAAGGGGCAATGGGAACAAACTGAAGCAGAGGAAGTTCCGTCTGAACATGAGGAAGAACTTCTTCCCTCTGAGGGTGACGGAGCCCTGGAACAGGCTGCCCAGGGAGGGTGTGGAGTCTCCTTCTCTGGAGATATTCCAGCCCTGCCTGGACGCGGTGCTGTGCAGCTTACTGTAGGTGACCCTGCTTCGGCAGGGGGGTTGGACTGGGTGACCCACAGAGGTCCTTTCCAACCCCCACCATTCTGTCATTCTGTGATTCTGTGATCCTCTGCTTCAGCCTCCCTCGGTTACTCCGAAGCAGGGCACGGAGCGCCGTTCGTCTTTGGATTTTTTAAAACTGGTGCTTTGGAGCAATGTGTCAGGCTTTCCCCCCAAAACACCACATCCCGGTTTTAGCTACCTCTGATGCGTGGTTTGTGTTTTTTTTTTTTCTTTTTCAGTTGGTTGGCATCATTCTCGCCTGCTGCCTGTCCCAGTACATCACGAACAATCAGTACGAGATGGTGTAGCTGGTCCCCAGCACGCCGTGGCTGTGGCCAGGTACGTCTGTGCAGCGACGTGAGCTCGGTGGGCTGCCGCTGCCTCCCTGCCTGCGGCCCCGTCGCCCCTGGGGCACAGGGTACCGCTTCTGGGGGCGTGCGGGTGTAGAGGGCACCTGCAGGACCGTGTCTGCTACGTCACCGTAAGCTGTGTATAAATCCAGCCTTGTCTGTTAACGCTTCGTCCTGTGCCTTGCAGGGTGTGTTCTGCGTGGCCAGGGAGGATGCCACCGCCTCCAGTTTCCCTCGTGAAATCTTGCTTTGAACTGACTGATCTTCTTCTCAACTAGCTCGTAGAAACGAGCGCAGCAGCTGTCCTGGTGCGCTCGGGGACTTGTCCTGACACTACTCCGCTGTGCCACTGCGTGGGATAATTAGTGTAGCTGCGGTGGTTACAGCAAGCGCGCTCCTCCGGGCGCCGCGGGCCCCGGCTCTGTCCTCGGCAGCACGCTCGTGTGCCGTGCCGTGCCGTGCCGAACCGACCGTGCCGACGGCCTCACGGGAATCCCAGCGCTCACCTTCAGTGCCTCCGTCGGGAAAGCGGTGCTTCCCCTCGTCTCTGGCAGCCCCTCGGCGTGCCCTCGCTCTCCGGACGCGGTTGCTCTCGAGACGGGGCCGTTGCCCTGTTACGACACGGCCCTGCCTGCCTGAAGCCCTTGGCTCAGCAAGGTCTCGGCTTGTTGCCAAGCTCCCTCTCATCCCTGCCCTGGGTTTTATATACTTTTTTATAGTTGTACTTTTTAAAGTACAGGCTGTAGTGACTCTGTGTAAGCTGTAGTGAGGTTTGGTGATGTAGCTCCTGGTGCCTTTACCTTGGTAGGTGTCCTTGCACCGAATCAGCTGTGACTTGATTGTCAGTATTATATGCTGCTTTGACTCGTTTTGTGTATCGAGTAGAACTCTTTTGTCCTGAAACACAATAAACATTAAGATATTTTACTCTATGAAACTGCCTTGGCTTTTCATTTCCTAGAAATTCCTCTGCTGGAGTTGCTGCAAAGAGCAGCAGACCCCCCCGGGGAGGTAATCCGCTCGCCCCGGGCCGGCCGGTAACCTCTGGACCACTGCAGCTGGCGTTTCTGCAGCGCTCACCGGTGCACTTGTGCTTGCAAATACCTGCTCTAGGGGAATTTTCTTCCTACAGCGGTTGTGTAACGGCGCTGAAGCAGAAGGCCTGGAGCATCCCAGCCCAGGGGCTGGGTGGACGAGTTCAGCCCCACGCAAACGCGGGCATCCTCTGCCAGCTCGCTCGGGGCCGAGGGCAGGGCAGCGCTGCTGGGGCTGCCCACGTCCCCGGCCTCTCCCCGGGGCGAGAAACGCGGAGTTAGGCTTTGGTGTTGGTTTGGTCCTGCTGGGCTGTTGCGTCGGGACGCCTTCGCCTTGCTGAGCGTGGTGCTGCAGCGGTGCCGTGAAGCTCCTCTCCCGCCCAGCTTGGGGGATTTTTGAGTCTCAAGCACCAAACGCGCAAGGGCTGTGGCTCGGAGCCGCCGGCCGGCTGCCGGGGCTGCCGCTGCGGGGCAGGAGGCGGGTGTGAAAGGATGGTTTAAGCCGTGGGTAGGAGTGGTGGCCCTTCGTCAGGATAAACGCTGCTCCGATGCCGGGTGAGCTGCTCAACCAAACCGCCCCGTGGCGCGGCACATCGCCAGGTACGGCGCGGCGTGGCTGCTGACGGAGGAACCCGAAGGGGAACACCCAAACCCTGACGCTGCGTTTAACCCGGGCGGGTAAATCAGGCTTGTAAGTGCCTGGCTGGCTGAAAGCCTCCGGGTCGGGACGGCGAGTCAGAGTGTGTCAGAGCACGGAAACTGGGGTGGAGAGACGGCTGACAGCAATTCATGGGTGGGTGGAGACGGAGCAGGGACACGAGAGAAGCAGGCCCGGGTTTGGATAAACCCGTCTTCACCAGAAAGCCTGCGCAGAGGGAAGCGACCCCGCGCTGCCTCGCCCCTGCCTTCCTTCCCGGGCGGGCGGCGGAGGCGATGCCGGGTGGGAATGGTGCTGGCAGAGGGTGGCACGGGGAGCCCGAGGGTTTCTGAGCTGATGTGGGAAAACCAGCACTGACTGTTTGTCCATCCCAGCCTGAGAAGCATGGACACTCGCGGCATGGTGGCCATCAGAAGATCTTACCTCGTTACATAGTGCTTCAGTAGACACCTTGCTTTATCTGGAGAGACACCAGTGATGTCCTGGAGGTACGGGCAAGCGCTGGGGGAGATGCCAGGCGGACCTGGGACACCACTGTCCTGGCAAAGGTGTTCAATGTGCCTTGGTGACCCGGCCGGAGCCACCGAGCCAGGACACAAGCACCGCTGGCTGGACCCAGGGCTCCGAGTTCCTGCAGCAGCTGTGGCCGGGTGGGTGTCACACGTCCCCGCCATGTCTGAACATCCCCTCTCAGGGGGAGAAATGTCTCAGGGGACTTGTCAGAAACACCTGGTGTCCCCAAGGCTGGCTGGTGTCTCTTGGGATGCCGCGCGGGGAGCTCTGCTGCACTGTGCTCCCGGCAGCTCCCGGTGTTTGAACCACGTTGTCGGCACGGCTGTGAGCAGGGATGGAGGGAGCTGCCCTGAGAACATGCTCACGTCCCCATGGGAGTCACGGGGACGCGTGGAGGGCCCGGCAGCCCTGGGGACACCCTGGCCAGCACCCGGCGCGGTGGAGGTGAGCAGAGCCCGACCCTCTGCCCCCTCCTCTGCACGCACGGCTGGGCAGAAAGGACCCAGCCATGGCAGCATGTCACCCTCGGTGACACCAAGGGGGATTTGCCTGGTGACACCCGCCGATGTCAAATCTCCTTGGCAGCAGCTGGCTCCCTGGGACGAGAGCTGGAAGCGGGGGTCTGGCCTGAGCACCGAGGCCACGAGCAGGGGATTTTGGCCGCCAGCCCTCGGCACTGCTGCAGGCAGTGTCCTGCTCAGGGCGGCTGCAGTGTCAAGGACTTTTTTTGCCTCCTGCGGCTCAAGTTTTGCACATTTGTTGGTCACAAGGCTAGGGACAGCTGATGGCACTTGGGGTCCTCTGTGCTGCCGCTCCCTCCGGCTGTGGCTGCCCGGTCCCCCGTGTGCTCCTTGCGCCTTGCCCACACACTGCTGTGCTGCACGTCGCTCCCGGGGACGGGTGCCACCCCTGAGCTGTCACTAATAGCTACCGAGCGCGTCAGGGCACGCCGGAGCAGAGGGCTGGGATGTGCTGAACAACTACCGGCATCGTCAGGGAGCAAATTAGGGACCTCTGCACGTTCCCAGCGAGGCGAGCGCCGGCAGTCCCGGTACCTGAGTTATGGATGCTGGTGACGAGGCAGCCGTGCAATTAGATCACTTCTCAGACCCATTAAGCATCACAGACCGAGACTAAACGACTTTCCATTTTCTTTGCAATCGCTCATACAAGACATTTATTGTTTGCCTCTTGCTGCTCAGCGTGGCGACGATGCGCTCGAGCACGGCCTCCCCCAGCAGCGCAGGGTGCGGGAGGGGGACAGGCGACGCGTGCTCGGTGACGGTGCCGCGGCCCGCGGGCTTGCATGCCCGCCGGCAATCAAGCAGGTGAAGATCCACACTTCAGCTGCGTCGAGGTGCATCCAGATGGGTGCCGACGCGGGAGGAGGGTGCAGGACAGCACCCGAGCACTGGGTACTACACCCTGCCCAGCATCCGCGCGATCCACCAGTTGCAGGGCATGATGATGCGGCAGATGACCCTCCCGCCCTGGTAGCAGTACGGGTAGGGGTAGTAGCCCAGGAGGGGCTCGCAGACCCGCCGGCAGTAGCGGTTGGCTCGGCGGCATTGGGCGCAGCAGTAGCCTTGCTCATCCCACGAGGGGTGGAACTCCAGCCCGTTCTCCGACTGCCAGGAAAAGCCAGCATCAGCTCAGCAAGGGGGATGCGTGGCCAAGGCACCCCGGGAACATGGTCAGGAGACCCCAGGAGCATAGAGAGGACGTCCTGGGAGGGCAGCCTGGGCACCCCAGGAGCATAGGCAGAGCACCCTAGGAACATGGCCAGGGCACCCCAGGAGCTTGGACAGGGCACTTCAGAAGCATGGACAGGACATCCCAAGGAGCACAACCAGGACACCCCAGGAACACAACCAGGACCCCCCAGGACCATGACCAGGGCACCCCAGGAATATGGAGAAGACAGCAGCCTGGGCACCCCAGAAGCATGGCCGGGGCACCCCAGAAGCATGGACTGGACTTCCTAAGGAGCACAGCCAGGGCTCCCCAGGAATACAACCAGGATACCCCTGGAATATGGAGAAGACAGCAGCCTGGGCACCCCAGAAGCATGGCCGGGGCACCCCAGAAGCATGGACTGGACTTCCTAAGGAGCACAGCCAGGGCTCCCCAGGAATACAACCAGGATACCCCTGGAGTACAGCCAGGACGCCCTGGGACCATGGCCAGGACACCCTAGGAACATGGCCAGGACACCCCAGGAGTGTGATCAGGTGACCAGATTAAACCATGGCCAGGTTACCCCAGCGTGTGATTCCCCTCACTCACGTAGTCGTTGACGGGCAGATCCTCTTCGGTGAGCTGCCGTGCCCGACGCTTGGGCCCTGGCTGCGCATTCTTCTCTACCTCATGTTCACTCCCCCTGTCCAACCAGCTCTGGTCGTCTACGAGTAGCTCAGGGTCTTCTTCTTCTGCCCCTTCAAGGCTGACCAGCTCAGGAGCTGCAGGAAGAGCCCAAACGTTGGTGTCAACAGCCAGGGAGCAAGGGGACAAATGCACAGCAAGCATTAATGTCTCTACCAAAATTTGGTGCCAAGGTATAAGAGCCCTCCAGCAGAACAGCTGTACTCCGTTGCCTCCTGCTCTTACCAACCCTAGAAGAAGGGCTGTAGGAGATGATATGGCAGGAGGAGAGGGTAGAGGAGACACGGCCCGTCTTCCTGCCCCATGCTGATGGGTGGTGTTGGGGAAGCGTGTCCTCGTGGTGGGCTCTGCTGCTGTCGGGGGGATTTTTAGAGACGCAGCAAAGCGACACAATTTGGGGCAGATTAGAGCCAGCTACAGCATCCATGGCTTAGGTAAGAGCCACAGTGATGCTAATGTCCTTCACTGAAACTCAGCTGCAGGTGGGGTCTAACAGGGGGGTCCCAGGAAGGGGAAAGGGGACAGCAGCGGGGACAACAGCTTCTCTCTGCGTTGGGGATCTCTGATGCCCACTTCCTCCTGGGACCATTGATGGCCGTGAGCTGACTGGTACCCGTGGGGGACGAGATGTGCCTCTGCGGCTGCAGAGCAGCGGGATTTTTCTTGGAAGGGGTTTTTAAACTAGCTCACTCGGATAGAAGTGGGTTAGAGAGAGCGGGTAATTACGCCGGTGGATCTGAGAGGCCACAACCTCTGCGAGGGCCGTGTAGCGAGCAGCTGGAGGTGGCAACCCCATTGTGTGATTTAGATGCAGACGTCTGCTCATGCGGTGATGAGAATTTAGGCGTCCCAGTTTCCAGCAGCATTGGCTTCTTTGCAGTTAAAAAGGGTTTGGGGATATTTTTTTTTGCCGTGTTATGAGGAGGGTGGCTGCTCTGCAAAGTGCAGGGCGGCGGGGAGCCGGCAGAGACAAGCGCTTTGCAGAGAGAAACTTCAGCCCCTGCTGTTGCATTGGCCATGTTCTCTCATGGTTGTGGCCAGCATTGTGTTCGTGTCTGAGATGTACAATGAGGCTGCAGAAATGGGTTCCCACCACACTGCACTGGGGCAAATGGCAGAGGGGACATGGGTGGGTGGCAGGGCTGGTCCCGGTGCAGGGACTCACGAGCACTTCAGGTAGGAGGTGGCTTCTTGTACCTGCTATCGGTGTGGGGTGGATCCAGTAGATGGTCACATTTCTGCAGATGTCAAAAATTTTGGAGCTCTTCAGGAACTCCTTGTTCTGAATGGGCTTTTCCCCAGGCACCCAGACCACGGACTGCTCAAAGTAGGTGGTCGTGATTTCTTCTCCCTGGAAGAAGAGTGAGATTTCACCCCAGCGTGGTGAGACACCCTGTCCCCACCGCTGGCTGCTTCTCCTACCCAGAGGCCCCTCTCCCCTCCCAGAAAGCAGCTGGACTGCTTCTGCCTTGGCTTGTGGTGCTCGCTGGGTGCACCTGGAACACCCCACTGGTCCTCACGGAGGGACACCCATTGTGAGCCTTGTCTTTCCAGCCCGCTCTCAGCCAACACCACCACTCTCTCTCCTCCCTCCGTTCATCGTGCTTCAAGAGCCTTCTCCTGTGCAGTCCCCACCATCTGGAAGAGCCTTCTGGAGTGCCCCAGCTCATTTAAAACCCAAGATTAAAACATCTCCTCTCTGCTTTGCTCCTACTACTTAATTTCTCTCTCCTTCTGCTACTGATTTTCTGATCGAACACTTTAATTTATTCCTCGCAGAAATTCCTTGCACGGCCGTATTCTGTAATTTATACCACATGTCTCTGCCACTGCATTAGTCCGTGTGGTGTTTTGGCAGGCGCTTAGGGAGGGAGATGTATAACGATTATTGGATGGGTCTGTGCTGAGCTATCTGCCAAGGCAGTCTTGTGTATGTTCGTGGTGGTAGCCCATAGACAAACCTGGCAAACGGCATTTTTCTCTCCAGAAGGCGTCTGGAGCTGTATTTATCTTTCATAGAGCTTTTCTTTATGTCTTTGGGAAGTCTTAGGAAAGAGCCAGCACAACCTGACCCAGTCTGAGTCATCTTCAGGGTCTCTGCCGAAAGCTGCGGGGTTGGGAAGAAGCTGCCTGAAGGACCTAGCAGCACACAGGCTCTGGGAGGAGATGACTGGAGCTTAAAACTACATTTATCTCATTGGGTTTTACATTTCAGCTCTCTACCTGGGGCTATGTTCTGCTAAAGCCTGGGAAGTCGTATCCCGTTTACAACGGCAGCCGAGAAGATCTATCAGCTTCTTACGGCATAATCAAAGAATTGATAGTCTGGGAATTTGGGTCGCGATTCAGGGAAACGTTTCTGCCCACGCTTTGTTTCAAGCACGTGTCCTGCTGGCGTTCTATCTGCAACGGCTTCCTTGCGGGGGATCCAGCCTGGTGACACCCTTTGCCTGGCAAAGGGGGAGGCGGGAGGGCTGTGCCACCGCCGAGGGCTCGGAGGTGGGGATGGGGACAGGGGACAACTGCTTTTGAGGGACTGAGCCATCACTCCAGGTCACGCTGTCAGAGAGGGCTTGAGATGTGGAGTCAAACACTTCTCTCCACGCAGCATGCAAAGCGTGAGACTGCGTGCAGCAGGATGTGGTGGGCAGAAGTCAAACGGGTGCAAGATGCTGCAGTGGGAGGAAGGTCCACGCAGGGCAGGGGGGTGGCCCCAGCCTGGCGCTTCCCACCTCCTAGGGCTGCACGCCAAGCGCTTGCTCAAATCGCATTTCTGAAACACGGCTGCTTTTTAAATTCATTACATCTGCCTCATTCTGCTGGAGAACACGAGGCTCAGATTTTGGAGAAAACAATTTGATTGACTTTTTGGTGCCCGCTAATCCTGAGCTGCCTTGCGACCTTTTGACTACAACAGGATTATTGTTCTTGATCTCTGGTATTGTGCCGAGAGGTTTTTGTCTGTCGGCTGTCTAATCCCATCGCTTCCCACTTGTTGTTTTCAGAAGCAATCCTCCAATATAAGATCATTTTATGAAGCGATCGCAACTCATTAATTCTTTATTGCAGAGTCTCCAGGAAGGCTGGAGCAGATGGGAGGGTGGTGGGGATGGCAGCCACGCTCCCAGCGCCAGGGAGAGGAGCGGGTTTTGCCGGGGGCAGAGGTTTCACCTACCTCAAGCTCAGGGATCTTGGCCTCTGTCGTCTCAGGTAGGACTTTAGTCTGAGTTTTGATGAAACATTTTTGAAGTCCCACGAAGAAGATGCCAGTTATTCCCTACAGCATCAAAACAAACACCAAAAAAGCAGTCAGGGCAGAGCAGGAGGACAAATAACTGCATCGCACCGAGGGTACAGCTGGATGGGGGTTTAGGTGTATTCTTCCTGTTGATGTTTTTGTGCAAACTGTTCAGCGGCGATGCTAAGATGTACTAACAGGTTCTCCTAGGGGATATTGCATTTTATGGTTTGGGAGAATTGGGCTTTTTACAAATATTTTAAGGCAGATAGTAATAAAATTTTACTTTGCTCCCTTCTCCTTGTAACTATCACGAGCTCTAGTTATCATAAATAAAAATAGGCAGAATAGCATCTGACCGTTATGGTTATATGAACATTCAGCCCCCAGTTCCTGCTAGGCTATTAGCTGAAAATTTTGCCATATGTCACTGCGCAAGGTATTTCCCTACAAATTTTAATTAGGTTTCAGAGAGAGCCTACAACATTGTCACGAGGTTTTAATGCTCTCCAGACAGACAAATGTACTGGGCTCGGATAGATTTATGATGATTGCGTTCCTTTGCAAGGGTAAATCCAATAACTAGGTCTCGCTTTTAAGACGTATTTCATTGGAACTGAACCATGCCACTATTAAATGTCGGTGGAAGCTTATGTAGATACACATCTCCTTTCCTTTGAGAGCATCCCCAGAGAGTCTGCCTCTGGGCATTGCTCTCCCCGACGCAGAAACAAATTGTCCTGGGGCTTGCTCCAGCCACCCTGCGAGGTCCTATGGGATCCTGCTGGTCCTGCTGCGAGGTGGCAGGCGGGTTCCCGGGGACAGACACTGCCGCACTCACGTTTTTGAAGTCATGGATCTCCAGGATTTCCTCACTGCCGTTCCCACTCCTGAAGGTCTCCGTCCTGGCCAGTGGGTCGATCTCCATCACAATCTTCTTCTTCTCGCCGTGGCTGAAGAACGTGTGCTCCATGTCGTAGACCTGCTAGGGCCAAAACCGCACAGGGGTTGGCTGAGCCCCGACCCGATTTCACGTGCCGGCCGGGGGGCAAGCGGGCTGGTGCTGGGTACCCTGCCACGGGGCCAGCTGCTTCCCCGCACCCCAGCTCGGAGCCAGGACAATCGTCCGTGTAGTGCGAGGAGAGGCAGCTCCCGGACATCGGGGCTGGGAAGCAGGGCAGCGTGGGGCCAGGCTGTGGGGGCACACGTGTGTCAAGCCTGGGAGAAGTTCCTCATCCCACGCTCGCACCAGGAGCTTTGCCATGGCTCAGCCTTTGCCGGCGTTTTCTGTGGCACGAGCCTGTTTACGTCCCAGGCTGGACTGAAGCCCTGAGACCAAAGGAACTCACTTTCCCCTGTCCCTGGCTGTCTTGCCCCATCACTGCATCCCTGCCTCACTCACTCCATCACTGTGTCCCTGGCTGGCTTGCCCCATCACTGCATCACTCACTCCATCACTGTGTCCCCGGCTTACTCGCTCCATCGTTGCATCCCCGGCTCGCTCGCTCCATCTCTGTGCCTTCTGTTTTTCCTGGAAAGGCGGAGGTAAAAGCCTCTCTCTGCCTGGAGGAGATCAGGGATTGCCTACGGATCAAAGACCTCCTCGAGGGCTGCTGAAGAGCTTCGGGGCGTAGCAGCCGGCTTCCCGGCGGCACTCATCCCTGCGGGGAGCCGGGGTGAGCAGCCCTCTTCTCCTCGCAGGTGCTCGCCGCACTCAGCCAGCCCGGCAGCCCTCCAGTCTCCACGGACGCCTGACCCTGAAAGGATGAGCAGTGGCAGATGCCGCTTGAAGCACAGAAATGATCCTGCTGGCACGGCGAGAGCTGGCGAGCCTTGGGGAGTCTCGCTTCCCAAATCAAACGGTGTCGTGCGGAAGCAAAGGACTTGTGCAAAAGCCCTCAGGTCCACAGGGCAGAGGGGAGTGATGGAGGCACGGGGATGGGAAAGGCCTGTTTGTCCCCTGGCACGGCCGTGGAGCCGGGGAAGGAGCACCCTGGCCCCGCAGCAATGCCCCTGCGGCCTCTGCCTGCAGTCCCAGCCTGAACCCCCTTCCGCAGCCGCCTGGTTCTTGCACGTCCCTCCCCGTCAGGGAGGGCGATTGCTCTTAGCAGTGTATTCAGCATCAGCATCGCCGTTTTGCAGCCGCTGGAGGAAGCCTGGGCGCAGAACGGGCCGTGGGTAACAGCCAGGTGCCTTTACCCCTGCTGAAAAGTTAGAAGAGCGATGTGCACCTTGGCAGCCATGAGCATCTCCTGCTAGTCGGCAGGAGGCTTTTATAAAGATATACGGCTGTCAGTGGGTTTTATGGTATGGAAAAAATAGTCTGCAGCCTAAAATGGCTGGAAGGCCGCTGGTTTGGACTGATAAAATGTGCATGGTGCTGTAAATCGTTTCTAGGAGGGTAGGATCCCGAGTGGCACCTTACCTTCGAGTGCCTCTCCATTTACGAAGAATTACTTTCGCCAGCGCAGTAGCCAGCTACCCCATTTGGGCTTGGCTGGCTCCGCGCTGCTCAGAGAGCTGTGAGATGCTTTATAGGGCTGAAAATGACACTCGCTCGCGAATTGCTGAAATATGTTCCTCGGCGAGGCCGCGACGAGCCCCTCGTTAGCTGACTCATCGCCTTCACTCGCCGGCGGTGCCGGCCAGAGCAGATGCTGCTGTGCAGAGGGCAGCGCCGTGTCCAAGGCCACCCCTCGGAGGAACAAGTCTGCTTTAAAGATTTCTTCCACTCTCCGGTTGCACAAAGGGAGCTTGAAGGGTTTTTTGTTCTTTAAAGAGCTTAATTCTCCTCGGTTTATATTTTTGAGCGTTAGGAACTTTCTGCCTCCCCCGTCCTGCCGTTCCCGGAGGTCTCCCGGGCCGGCCGGAGAAGCAGCTGCCCTGTGGCCGCAGAGGACGCGGCGATGCCGGACGCCGGGAGCATCGGCGTGCAGCTCCACCGCCCATCAGGCGTTGAGAAGGGCTTTCAGAAACGCCGACTGACTCCGTCCCCCGCCAGTGCCCACCGGTGAGGACGCCGAGGGCAGTGCTCTGGATAACCTTTCCGAGGCTGTGGCCATGGCTCTGCGACGCCGGCTTGGAGAAGATCTCCCCTCCGGGGGTTAACAGCCGCTTCCCCCCACGGCTGGCACGCACCCTGTTTTTCGAGGAACAGTAGAGACTTTATAACCGTCTTGGCAGGAGCCTGGAGGCACATATGGCTTTCATTGCTTTTTCTTTTCTTTTTGGGGGTGTTTATTTCTATTTGCTGATAAGAAGACAAAGTTTCCAGCGAGCGGGGTGCTTCCTCTGCCCGGCGGGAGGGCAGCCCGGTGGGGCTGGCGAGGCTCTGGCCTGGGGCTGGGAGGAGAGAGCAGATGCAGCCGTGGGAAGGAGGCCGCCTTGGCTGTGCACGGGAATCTTGGAAAAATTCTTCAGGGTCAGCAAAACCCGCCGGCAGCAGGGTGCAATCGGGGCCTCCTGCACGAGCATGGAAACTCACAGAGGAGGAGGATGAGGAGCACTGGGAAAGCCGTTGGCTTCAAGGTCAAGAGACTGGCTTGGGGTACGGGATGACAAAAAGTGGTTTTGGCAGAATTGCCAAGATCTTGGCCGGAGCGGGCGGAGATGCCGCCCCCGGCACGCTCGGTACTTACAGCAGCGTCCGTCTGGGGAGCTGGGAATAAACGAGCACAATCCAGTTAGCAGGAGCTCCTCCAAAAGCTAATCCGTCTCACCGTCCCCTCACATTGCAGACACATTAAAGCAAGAAATATAATCCATGACAATCAATCACCACTGCGTCCTGGCTTTCTCTCCTCTTTATGCGGTGGCATAATGACTTTTCCACCAGTTTCTGGCAAGATAATTGAAATGAAATGGAAAATATTTTCTTACTTGTCATAAAATTTGCTGCCGGTGAAATAGGAGTAACTTTAACTCTTCGTGGCGTAGCTCCCGTCCCCTGTAATTGTCAGCTGGGGAAAGAATGTGGTGACAGAGAAAAAGCCCAGCCTGTATAAAGTAAAAGCTAGTTATGAATAATACAAAGATTTTTAAGAGTCCCATGAATACTTGTGGTCTCAGAAAATGCATTTTGTAAAGTTGCCTGGGTTTTGGGGTGTAGTTAGAAGTTTCAGCGAGTCGGGGGGGAACAGCTCTGTCTGGGGAAGCGGCGCTCAGAAACGCGGGATCAGAGAGTTTTTACTTACTTTTCTGGCTGTTGGGTTCCAGAGATATTTGACACCGAAAAACATCAGAATAAGAGAAACGAGCAGCACGCCGAAGAGCAACCCGCAGACCCGGTATCTGGTGCAGGTCTTCTTTCGCGTCTTGGATGCTTCCGCCTAATTAAGGACAAACCAGCGACAGGCAGCGGTCGGCCGGCGGCTCGCGGAGGGACGGGGACGCGTGCACATCGGACATTTGTCATGCTGACCGGCTGCACGGTGGCAAAGCAAGCCACCAACTTACGTCCAGAAAGCGGCAGTCCTCTGGGCTCTCCCCTCCCATGGTCTCCTCCGTGTGCGAGGACGCCGAGCCCGCTCCGAGGTGGAGTTTTGGCGGCTCTGAGCTGCACATGTGGCGGGAAGGCTGGGTCGCTGCCGACCCCGTGACGGAGGCAGCCAGCTTTCCCCCGCAGCGTGCCGGGCCCCGGGCGCTCCCGCGGCGCTCGCTGCTTGCAGGGCGCGAGCAATCCCCACGCTTTTGGAGACGAGCCCGCACGAAGCTCTGCTGGTGGTGTCCATCGGCCGCGGTCAAGGTCCCAGATTTTCATTTAAAAGCTCCTGCCCTCTACATCTGCCCGTGCACTGGTGGCTGGAGGTGCCCAGGCTGTGCAAGGGTCCCCGCTGCCCCCTGGAGCACTGGGGACATGGGCACGGCTGCTTTTGGGGGGCTCCTCGGCTGCGCCCACGCATGCGGGGGCTGCTGCAGGGGGGCAGCCCGGGAGCTGCCGGTGGGGTGCCCGCGTGGCGGGGGGACACGGCGCGGTGGGAGGTGCGGGGGTGTGCGTGGGCACGGGTGTGTGTGCATACGCATGTGTGTGTGTGCGGGCACGTGTGCTCGTGTGTAGGCATGCGCGTGCACGTCTGCGTGTGTTCACGTGCAGGGGTGTGCGTGCGTGTGTGCACGCGCTCGCTGCAGCGCGGTGCGAAGCCCGAGCTCTCCCCACGCAGGGCTCCGGCATCCCGCACCCGCTGCGTGCAGAGCCTTGCCCCAGAGTCGGCCCAGCCAAGAATTTCCTGACTTTTTTTTTTCCTACTTTCAAAAATTTCCATTTGTTGAAATCGTCCCGTTTCTTCGTGGAAATGAACCCATCTTAAGCACGACTTCCAGAAATCCAGCGTGAAGTTTCTAGTCTGAACAGGATGAGGCTCCCCGGCGTAGGGGAGCTGGAATGCACTGTTTTTCCAAGCTGTTTACGCTCATAAAAACCCGGAGTGCATCATGCACTAATTAAAATTGCACTGAAAATAAAGGAAAATCGACGTCGAGTTTTGCTCAGGGTGAGCAATGGAGAAAGAAATTGCTTTTAGCGGGCCCGGCGCTGGCTTGCGAGCGTGTCGGGGCATCGCCGCCTGCATCCCGGGGGTAAATCCCAGCGGGATGGAAGCGGCCTTGCTGAATAGCTCAGGGACAGCGTTGTGTGTGTGCAGGGGTGCATGTGCTCTGGGGTGATTCGGCTCCCCGAGAAGGGGTCTGGGCTCCCTGGCCCCGGGGCGGCAGCAGCCCCTCGCCCCCAGCCCAGCAGCGGCCCCGGGGCCAGCTCCCCGTCCCTGCACTCGGCAGCGATCGGTGGGGAGGTGAAACACCCCAGGGATTTTTAATATTTGAGAGGCAAATAACAGAAGGGAATTGCATTGACGAGTGAAAGACAGCTGGTTATTTGCAGGAGAAAAATCGCTTTTTAATGGAAAGCAATCACAGGCAGCCTTTGAAAACATCTGAAAGATTCTGGAAATCTAAATGCAGCAAATCTGTGCAGGCTCCAGCTTTGGCTTTCTCCACTCTTCCACCAGAAAGTTTCACCTCCAAAGCTTTTGTTATTCACTAGAAGCTGAAGTATCTGAAAACATTTTCTTTTCTTGTCAAAATTACAGTTTCAGAGGAAAACTTTGGAGCAGCTCTGCTGAAAGACAGTGATGATTACAGGAAAGAATTACAGCAGTGCTGTTAAGCAGACATAATTGATCAGCGTAGCAGCGATCTTCACAATATCCCCCACTCCAGGCACAGGAAACACTGCAAATACCACTCATAAACCAAATTAGGCATTATTATTTTATTACTGTTGTAAGGTAAATGTCAAGCTTTTTAATGGCAATCACTGTAACTCCGTCAGGAGTCGGGCGTCTGAATTAGCTGGAAGAGGTGAGAACCTCCCAGGGCTGGGAGTTAATAAAGCTCCATAAATATCACCGGTCCCTTCCAGCGCCTGGTGAGTGCCGGGGATGGAGCGGCTGGGGCGAGCGGCTGGGGGTGCGGGGGGGTCCCGCTGCGGGGCTGGAGACCTCGGTTCGCTGCAGCCTGCGGAATGGGGCACTGCTGGCCCGGGGGGTGGGAGCAGCGGGAGCGAGCACACACGTGCATGCACACACATCCATGCACACACGTGTGTGCACATGCATGTGGCCCCAGAGCCAGCTCAGCCCTCTGCTCCCAGGCTCCTGCGCTGGGCAGGGAGCAGGATGGGATCCCCCCCCCCGCCGCTCTCCACAGAGAGCATTATAAACACCCAACCTTGAAACGGGGGTGGTTTGATGGCAGCAAACCCCGGAGCGACCCAAATTGTCCTTCCCCTCGGCAGCCGTGGGCTGTGCGACAGCTGCCGGATCCCGGCGGGGAGACGGATACTTGGGATGAGGAGAGGGACAGACACCGCGGGATGACACTGGTCGGGAATAGGGGATTTTTCCCCCTTCCCCAGTGCTGAGGCTCGGCATTCAGGGTTTCAGAGAAAGAAAAACAGAAGGATTTTCCATGAGAAGACAACAGTTTCTGGGGAAAAAAAAGTCCAGCTCTTTAAGATGACAATCAGGTTGTCTGTATAAAAAGCAGTTCCGATGGAAATCTCCCATCAGTGCCAATGGAGAGGGAACAATCACTAATTTTCCTTGCAGCTAATGAGCGCAAGTCTATATGACAGGGGAGAATTTAATCTGATGTGAACTGAGGAAGAGAAGCAATACTGATATTAATGTGTGACTAATTGATACCCAGAAGAACATTTGAAATGATTAAAAGGCATTTGATTTTTATACAGGACAGTAAGAGGCTCATTGGCTACGACTGGTGCATCCTTTCAGTTTTCTACTTCTTGCTCCGATTTGCCCAGAAAAATCCATCATCTCCGCAGCGTGGCTCGGCTGCCGCATAAAATCTCTGTGCCTGGAAATGTTATATCAAGAAATTCCACCCGGACGGTGCGGAGGCTTGCACATGGTGTGAGCGGGGGTGAGAAGCCCGGCAGAAATAAAATAGGTCCCTGAGCTGCTAAAAAGCAGCTCTCCACAGCAGTGGGGCTCGGGCAGCAACCTCCAGCTGAAAACTCGTCATGATTAATATGGAGCTCTTTTTTATAATGAAAAACCCATTAAGGTCAGTGGCAGCATCTCTGAGAAGCACTAAATTGGAACGATGGAGACAGTAAAGTTAAAAATGAGCCATAATATTAATGTGGATAGTGAATTAATTGGGCAATTCCGTAGGTAGTAAGTAAATCATATCGTTTACCGCGGGACGCGGCGCCTGGCGGCTCTTGCTGCAGGGTGGCATCCGTGTCTGGATGGAGCCAGGGGAGCAACACGGAGCCGCAGCACCTGGGGGGACCCCGCTACGTCCACCTCTGCTAGCCTTTGCCCCTTCTCCTTGGGTGCTTCCTGGGGGTGTCTCTCGATAGGGAAACCCCTCTTGCTTTGCTCTTTTAGGTGCTCCAGCCCCAAAATACATCCAGAGTGCTGGCTTGCAGCTTGTCTGGGGCATTGCACCCGTTGCCCACAGTGTCTGTACCCCAGTCCTGCCGCCACGGTCCAAGGTGTCTGTCCCCTGGTCCTCAGCTGTGGTCCAAGATGTCTGTACCCTGGTCCTGCATCCATTGTCCAAGGTGTCTGCACCCTGGTCCTGCAGCCATGGTCCAAGGTGTTTGTCCCCTGGTCCTCAGCCGTGGTCCAAGGTGTCTGTCCCCTGGTCCTGCAGCCATGGTCCAAGGTGTCAGTCCCTTGGTCCTCAGCTGTGGTCCAAAGTGTCAGTCCCTTGGTCCTCAGCTGTGGTCCAAGTGGTCAGTCCCTTGGTCCTCAGCTGTGGTCCAAGTGGTCTGTCCCCCTTTGCTGTTGCACACATGAATCTTTGGGCAGGCTGACAGTAGATTTACAGATGGTCATTTCCCCTGGTTTGGGTGGGTCTCTCAGGAAAGTCGTCCACGCCTTCAGGAGACATGCGCAGTGCTGTCGTGCAGCCCTGAGCCATCTCCCGCTGCTGTTGTGTCTCGGACTGGGACCCGCCGTGGGGGCAGAGGGCAGGGATTTATCCCAAAGCCAAGATTTTGCACGCATGTCGGTCAGGCTGCTGCCTCCCTCCCCGCTTCCAACATCCCAGACAGCAAACAGAGAAAAGGAAGAATCATACAAAAGGAAATTTCTCATTAGCCAGCGGCTGATTACACAGAACATTTCTGCTTCAAACCGTCCCATTTTCTGTGACATTTGCCAGACGAGAGGACGCGTACCTCCCCTTATCACCCAGTCGCATATGGCCCCAGCTGAAGGGAGGGCTCAGTAATTGGCCTATTCATCATTCATTGTTTATCTTAAGCCCACGTAGTCATAGGGAACTCCGGAGACATCCTTGGTTTAAGTTACGAAACTAAATCATTCTGATAAAACTGCTCGGGGAGTTGGACTTCATGTTGGAGACGCACGTGGCCATGTGGCACCCCGGCAGTCTGCAGCCACGGTAGATTATTCAAAGCTGACAAAGCTTTTGGAGAGAATAGAAAAAGATAAATTCATGGTGGCCATTGTGATGGAGCCGCTCAGAAAGTTATTACCGAAGACACACGCTTCTCCTTGCTCACAGCCCACGAAACATCCCGCTCCTCCGAGCTCAGGGGGACGTCTACCTCAGTGCTGCTGTTGTGACTCCCTCGTCAACAGAAGTTATTAACAGCACTGGAGGATTTTATCCAAATGCTGGTTTCATCTTGATAAATAACAATTCCATGGCTCTGTTCTACCAGATGACTACACAGTTTTATTTCAAACGCTTAACATCTTCAGAACTGCTTCCCTGTGCACGAGGCTTAGCTCATCTATAGAATATATGCTGAGCAGTTTTTATCTTCAGCAGGCTTTGAATAGCTGTAATGCAAAGACCAAACCCATAATCCTGCACTATCATAAGTCACTTCTCCTAATGAAGAGCTACTTCCTACAGGGAGTGCTAAAATGTAATTGAAACCTACGCGTGTATCGGTGTCACACCAAAAAGCATTTTATTAAAAATAGTTTAAGGGTTGTTAAGATCTGAAGGAATCGTCTACAGCTCCTCGCAGATGCGAGAAAGGAAACCAGAAGAGGACAACTGGGGGAGCGAGGGGTCGGTCGCTCCCCCTGCCCTGCAGTAACCACCCCTGGCCCTGGTGCCCATCACCCAAAGCCTCTGTCCAGGGGCTCTTCTTGGTTTCCACGTTCCCGGCAGCGGACGGATGCTGGGGGTGATGCAGGCGCTCACTGGCAGCCGCTAATTGCCTGCCTGCTTCGTTAGAAGCGGGTAATTTTGTGCTGACTGGGTGTGCGGCGCGGGGGGAAGGAGGCGGAGGAGGCCAGCTGAGGAAGCGCAGATGCCGGGCTGCAGGTGTGCGGATGCATGGCAGGGCGGGTGGATACTCGGGATACCTCCAGCGGCAGCGATAATCCCGTCGGCGCGGGGAGAGGCACCAGGCGCTGCTTCGAGGGGCTGCAGGGCTGGATCTCGCCACGGTCGTGAACTCGACAGTGGGGAACCCGCAGGGAGGAGGCAATTTTTGGTAAAAATTGCTGCGTTGTGCTGGGATTGTGTGGAGAGAATAACCGGTTGATTATCACTGCTTAGTAAACCTGAAATATTTAATATTAACATATGAAACATCTCCTGCTGAATCAGTTCAGTTCAATATCACAGTGGCTCTGGCATTACTGTACTGTCACCTGATATATGTGTTAATGTTGTTTACTCACTAAGGCAAGTGAAGACAGAATTGAGATTACTCCTGAATGCAACTAATCAAGAAGGAATCCATTACATGGAAGAATTTCAACACAGTTAATTTTTCTTTGATTGTCATTAAATCTCCCATTGATGGCCCTTGCAATTAATTGCACTGTGACGCTGTGAGCATCATTTTCCCTCGTCCTCTGAGACCGCACGCATTGTCCCAGCGATGGGAGGATGAACGCCCTGGTCTCTCGGGTGCACTGAGGTTTCTGGGGAGGTCCTGAGGCTCAGGAGATGGGCGTTCTCCTGGTCCTTTCGCAGCGATGTCTCCATGCAGCCCTAGCCGCTTCCCCTGCGCCTCGAGCCCAGCCGCTGCCCCCTCCTCGGCACTCACACCTACAGTCGAGCTGTGCACGGCACCACGGTCCTTTTGGAAAAAAAGCAGCTGTTTGAAAAATCAATAAAATAAATAAAATGAACCAAAGTCGGCGTGATCGCCCATCTCTGCCCCAAACAGAAAGCGGCAGTGGAAGGCTCTGCAACTCTATGAACTTTGGGGTCCATCAGCAGGTGCTGCTGCAGGCTGGCTCCCCTCCCCTTCTCACCAGCGCTGGGGGGGCCCTGGGGGGGCCCAGGTCAGGGGGTCGCTCCAGCCAGCCATGCTTCCACCTGGGGCACCAGGTGCTCCCCATGAGCAAGAGTGGCTGGAGCCAACGCTGCTCAGCTGCCCCTGCCTGGGAGGGTTTATAGGGGAGGGGGTGGCTACAGGGGGGTTTGGCTGGGCTGCTGCTGGCCCTTGGATGGCAGAAGAGGGCTGCAGGGCTTCCAGCAGCACCAAGAGCTGAGGATCAGCAACAGCATTTTGGGGTGAGAATAGATGAAAAAGGTGGGAAACGGAGCAGGGAGGAGGCTGCGGTGTGCAGGGGAGGTGGGAGCTGTGGGCTGGTGGCAGTGCTGTGTGCATTGGCCAGCCCTGTTCCTGCAGAGGAATGGCACCTGTGCCAGGCTGGGCTGCGTGCCCACGCTGCGATGGTGGTAGGGGATCTCCTCCTCCTCCTCCTTGTCAGCTCCCTCTCTGCCTCAGCCATGTGCGCTCGCAGATGGGCTGCAAAGGGGGCGCGGAGGGGAGACGATAAGCATATTGGTGATGATGTGCCGTGGCACACGCCGCTCGCTGCCTGCAAGAGCGGGTTGGCTGCCGTGCCACTGGGCTTCCTCCTGCACCACGCATGGGTGGCTTCTGGAGCCACCCATGTCCTCAACCTGCTGCCTGACTGGCGGCAATCCAGGGTTTCGGTGCTCCGGGGCTGTGTCTGGTGGTACCGGGAGCTGTGGCAGGTTGTCCCAGGAGCTGATGTCTCACCATGACGGGGGGCCCTGCCTAACCCTGGTGACCCAGCCATGGCCCTGTTGGGGTGTGCTGAGTCCCAGAGCATCCAGCCTTGGACAGGGCTGTCCCAGTGCCCATCCTGGGGGCTGTGGGAGGGCTGGCTCGCAGCCCGTGTGGTGCCAGGCCACTGGTGCCCTGGCTGGCCCCATGCTGTGCCCTGCAAGCTCGCTGCCTCCTTCCCCCACAGCTGGGCTTCCTGCACCTCAGCTGCTGCTTCAGTTTGGTGAGTCTTTGTCTTTGGGATCGTCATTGCAACCCCTCCTCTGCTGTGCACTCTGTCTTGCTGACCTGTCTGCCCTTTCCTTCCACCCGATGAACCCACCAGGGTCTGCTGCAGTGGGGCTCAGCTCACTGCCACAGCAAGGCTGTGCCCAGCCTGTGTCCCCCAAACCCATCTGCAGTGGGCTGAGCCCAGCCCCACGTGCCTTTGGAGGAGTCTGGGCACACAGAAAGCATCTGCATTGCCTCTCGGGTGATGCCTCCCTTCTCTGTCCTTCCCTCCTGCTGAGGCTCTTATATCTTTTCCTAATAGTAAGGCTTGAAGCTCCATTTCACCCTTTTTCTCTCCTTTTTCTCTTCTCTCCCCTTGCTATACCTGGCAGGGATTTTTTTTTTTTTCCTCCCTCCCTGCCAAGGTGCTTCCCTTCTGTTGGATTTTTCTCTCCTCCTTCGCTTTGTTCCTGCTCTCCCTCCTGGTTCCTCCCACCTCCTCCTTGCTCTTTCCCTCTCCGTGCCACCTGCTGCGAGCTTCTCCTCCCGTTGCACCCCCAGCATCTCCCCTGCTGCCCGGCTGCCTCGGCTCTGCGGAGGAGGGGGCTGCAGCCCCTGGGCAGGGAGATGCACCCCAGCGGTGCAGCCTCTGCCCCAAGCCGGGCTGCCTGGCCATGGCGTCTGCACCCCGGGTCTGTCCCTGGCGAGGTCTAAGCTGGCAAGTGGGAACTCCCGGGAGGACCCGCTTAACTTTGCCTTCACCTACGGTGATTGGTTTCTGCCTTTTTACACTTTTTTTTTGGTCCGGTGAGAAACTGCTCGCTAAAGAAAGCACATTTTTCTTGCTTACTGGGAGTTCCTGTTTGTCATTTTTATAAATCAGTGTTTATTGGCCTAATTATTGTAAATGCAGAGCCCAATAAAGGTGACTGTGATTGCAATATCTGATAATGAATTTTATAACAAACCTGCTGAGCCTGAAAGCTGCCAGCAGGAAAGACATTATGTCAGGTTAATGACGGAGAGGAGAAATCCTTCCCACTAAGCTTTTTTCCAAAGCATGAAGGATCTCTGGTGGAGGCTGCTGGGGGTACTGCTGAGCTGGAACAGCTCAGGCGGGGGGGTCTGGCCCTCCAACGCTGCACCCCAAAGCTTTTGGGGTTCCTTCGTGGCTTCCCCAGCCTTGCCTTGGTGGGGGGATGCTTTGGGCACGCAGGATGGGGGGCTGCGAGGAGGCTCAGGCCCTACCCTGGGTGTGCAGACATCGAGCAGTGGCACCCAGAAGTGCTCGTGCCTCTGCTCCCGCTCCCCCATCTGCCTTCATCCCACTGTGCAGGCGCTGAGTGCGAGGCACAGGGAAAGCAGCTTAAATAGCACCTAAAGCTAGCTCAACTCCAACTGCCGTAAATAGATTAATTTAAAAAATCAATTGAGCTCTGCAGGGGTAGGTTTTCTGATAGAGATGCTGGTGCTTGCTCTAACCTCTCTCCCTTACGCGTGCGCTGGTGGGGTGCAGAATCCCCTCCCTGCCTCCAGCTCAGCCTGCTGGGGGGGAACCGGCTCCCCTGCCGGCACCCAGCCACGTGTGGGGCTGCCCCAAGTCACCCTCAAGTGCCACATGGCACTGCAAGTGCTGTGGACCCATCTGATGCTCAAGCAAGGGTGGGGAGCCTGGGGGTCTCAGTGGTGTGGGGTGCCTGCCCTCGGCTCCAAACACTGCCTGACCACGGTGGCCCCAGGCTCTTGCTTTGTCTTGGTCCTTCTCGATGCTTGTGATGGTCCTGGGCCGAGTGGCTGCCTGTGTGTGCTCCCTGGGCATGGCTCTGTCCCATGTTTGGACCTGGATCTGCATTTCAAAGCTACAAGTGCTGGGCTCTGGGCTTTCTGTGAGTGCATGGCAGCTGTCGGCTCTGCTGAGCCCGGGTCTGCACTGCTCTGGGTCCGTCCGATCCGAGAGCCGGCTCTGTCCCCCTGCAGGAACAGGGGTGACTTTCTAGACCTGGATCAGACCCAGAGCGTGGCTTCATGCCGCTTTGAAACCTGGGCTTGGAGGGTTTGATGTAGCTCATCCACCAGCAGCAGGAATCAAGCGCAAAAGGCGAAGAATAAAGATGAGAAGAGAACATGTTTTCTCTTAAATAATGCAGAGAAACACAGAGGAGGAGGTTGTACAAATGTGATTTAGTCCTTTGCCCCTATGTTATTTGCTGCCGGTCACCAGCGTACCCCAGCTGTGTCTCGGGGGGCCGAGGGAGTTGCTTGCCCTCTGCAATGTGTAGATGCCCGTGCCGAGCCTTCTCCCAAACCGCCAGCAAGGGGCTGGAGCTGCTTGTTCTGATACCTTTAATATTTGGTTGGCAGCTGCTGTGTTTGATGCTGCTCAATGTGGGAGCAAATTGGATTAACCGAAACATATTTACTGGGATAAGCAGGCAAAAAAAACCCCCTTGCGCACAGGTTGTTTGCAGAACCCGGTGTCTGCAGAAGGTGGCTGAGCCCTCGAGGGGCTCCCGGTGCATGGGGCAGGGCAAGCCGTGGCTGTGCTCCGAGGCAGGGGCAGAAAGGAGAACTGGGGGGTCAGGGTGACCACAAACCAGCACCAGGTGCCCCTGCAGCCCTTCCCCAGCAGCATCTCCCTGGTGGCGGCGTGACCTGGTGATTTATTGGTGTGACCCGCCACGCACGCGAGAACGCTTGTCTTCAGGTAACGCTTTCGATAGTGCAGTCAATAAGAAGGGGACGCGGATGCCTTGGGCAAATTTGCAGAGGAACTTTGGAGATGGCTTCTGTTTGGATAAATGAGCCCCAAGCACTGCGTGCTCACCACGCTGCAAGCAGAGCAAGCAGCCAGATCTGAGCAACACGTCCCCTCTGCAACTGGAAACGACCCTCCCTTGCCTGGGAGGGGACAAGGGCGCAGGAAAGATGCGAACAGAAAAAGTTCTTGCTGCTGGAGGCAAAAAGTTGGAGGCAGAAGGCCGGCGTCCGTGGTTTCGCCTGCCTGATGCTCAGCTAGCTGGCAGGAGCGCTGCCAGGGCCATATCCTGCCCTGCTCAGCCCACAGAGCTCTATTTCATTAAGCTGGTGTCGTCTCCTCCGCAGCTGATCCAGTTGCAATATTGCAGAAATAACTTCTGGCTGCTCCCTGAGGAGGAGCAGACTTCAGAGGCTGGCGGAGCTCTTCCCTCTGCCCCTGCTCACAGTGGGCTGCGATCCCTAACGCTGCCAGGTTTGCAAAGCCTTTGATTCCTTCTAACTCTTACAGTCAGGGATGCATAAAAAGCAGCTCACGCAAAAAAAAACCCAACCAGTTGTTATGATCATCAAACTCTTCAAAATCCCAGGGCAACTCAGCAAGGTCTAGATGAAGAAGTCGCATCCCCATCCCAGACACCAAAATGTCACATCGCATCGGCCGACGCCGGCAGACGCTGCCAGGCAGGAGCCATTGCGGGTCATTCCCCATTCTCTTTGTGTGCCCGGCTCCCTCGGATGCTCAGCTCGCTTCTCCCCCGAGTCACGACCCAGACCGCACGCTGTTCCCTCCGCTTGTGCGTCCCGGTGTCGCGGTCCCTCCGGCTCTCGTCTGGGGGGGAGCGTGCAGGGGGTGCTGATTTGTGGAGCCTCATTAGCTGCAGATAAGTGAGGAGTCAGGTGAATTCGTACTCCAATTCCTAAAATACTGTTTTAATGCAGAATATAAGTCCGGGGGTAAATCTCTGTTTCTATTTAAACGTGGGGAAGAGCGTGCTGCTGAATTTTAAGTACGGTATCACAGAAAACAGTGACTGCGCCGAGTGAATGACATCTCTAATGAATCTAGCGAGGGGAGGAGGGCTGGCATCTCCACTCCCTCGTGCTGGTGCAGCCTCCATTGGCTGCACGGGGGATTTTTTTCCCCAAGCATAGTAGTGACAAATTATACGATCAATAGGGAGGCTGATCCACGGTCTAATCTTGCTTAGCCCTGGTAAGCCTGGGATTGATCCTGATCTAATCTTGCTTATCCCGGACAAACCCAGGAGCAGATCCAGATCCTAAGGTAACCCATCCTGTGCAAAGCCAGAATTGCTCTATCGATTTGCTGACGTCGTCGCTCCAGCTTTGCCTTGCTGCGGAGGGGTTTATCGGCGTTATCTGCCCCTTGACGTGTAACGCAATCAAAGCGGTCATCTTGATTAATTGGTGGCAAGGAGTGCCTGGCGTCTCCGGCTGCAGGACCGCGGAGCCATGGGGCTTCCTGCGTAAGACTGGCACAATGGAGGGAGGAGGTTAAATGCTGGCCGGGAGTCAAGACACCCTCTGTTCATGCTTCACCTGAGCTGCGAGAGCTTTTCTTTGCTGTCAAAGGCAGGCATGGAGCCATGGATGCCTGCAGAAGGTGCAGTCTGTGTCGGTGAGGCTCCTGCTCCCACCTGGCTCCCCAGTTCAAGAAAGATGAGGAGCTACTGGAGAGAGTCCAGCGGAGGGCTACAAGGATGGTGAGGGGACTGGAACATCTCCCCTACGAGGAGAGGCTGAGGGAGCTGGGCTTGTTCAGCCTGAAGAAGAGAAGGCTGCGAGGGGACCTAATATATACTTACAAATATCTGCAGGGTGGGTGTCAGGAGGATGGGGCCAAGCTCTTTTCAGTGGTGCCCAGCGACAGGACAAGGGGCAATGGACACAAACTGAGGCACAGGAAGTTCCATCTGAACATGAGGAAGAACTTCTTCCCTCTGAAGGTGATGGAGCCCTGGCACAGGCTGCCCAGGGAGGTTGGGGAGTCTCCTTCTCTGGAGATATTCAAGACCCGCCTGGACAAGGTCCTCTACAGCCTCCTGTAGGTGACCCTGCTTCGGCAGGGGGTTGAACTTGGTGACTCACAGAGGTGCCTTCCAACCCCTACCATTCTGTGGTTCTTGGTCTCCTCTCAGGCTCTGGAGGTCTCCTGACCCTCCACCCTTGACTTTAGTGAGCAGAAGGGCCATGACATCCCTTTGCTGCATCTCCCTGCGAAAGCTGGTCCCTGCAGCCCACCAGCCCCATGTGCAGCCCGCAGCAGCGGGCTCCAGGTCTCCTGCTCCTCCGGCAGGGCTGAGCCAAGGGGCTTCTGCTTCAGGGCCTTCCTGCAACTCTAATAACTTCAGGAAAGCGGAGGAAAAAAAAAAAAGCAATTTCCTTCTGGGGTGGAATTTCTTCAGACTTTACTCAGCTCACCAGGGAATTTGTCAGGAACACGGACTGAGGTTTTATTCAGCTATTCCTGAGTTATAACAGCACAGGGAAAATGGTATGTCTCGCAGCTTGATGTTTTTCTGATGTCTTTCTTTGCTTTCAGATTTAAAAAAAATACCAGACCCCAAAAATCTCTCTTCAAAACGTAAAACTTGCCCTTAGCTTAATTCAGTGGAGACTCTCGAGCAGCTGCTCCTGCATCTCGGAGAAAAGACGCCTCGTGCTATTAACATGTCTAAAGAAATTTGATGTAGAAATATGAAGGTCCCCTGCCTTTCAAGAGCTGCACTCTGTGCCTCCGGCTCCTGGATTTGCACGCACCGGGCGGCACCGTGGGGCGCAAATGGGTTGCAGGAGCAGACCCTGCTGGGCTTAAAGGGGGGGCTTGTGCTCCAGCCCCTCGAGGAGGGGGTCCCCGAGCTGGGAGAGGTGATGAGGGGCTCTCTCCCATCCCACCGCCTTTACGGCCCCATGCAGGTTTATTGTCAGAGACCGGGCTTCAGTGCTGGGGGACCGAATCCTGGAGGTTTGGTGCCAGAGCTGAGCTACAGCTGCGTCTGCAGCCTGGACCTGTATTTTGCAGAGTGCTTTGAGCTGAAAAGTGCTTTAGTGGTGTAAATATAACCTAGAAGGTTCTCACACACTCCAGAAATGTTCTCCGACAAAATACGCTGCCGTTCCCCCTCCCTTCCCTCGAACGGGAAAATAATTCCAAATTCATCCAAATGTGCTTTTCTAATCAAAGGGGCCACTTTGTACTTCTGAATCCAAGGGGAGGGGATCAGAGCACGAACAAAACAAAACTCCTTCTCAGCGCTGCGTTTGCGAGATGGATCTCCCGTGGCTAAATCCATCTGTGCTTCTCCTTTGGCGTGAGCAGGAGGATCTTCCCACTGCAGCTGGGCACTTCACAGGCTGAGCTGCTGCATGGGGAGGAGGAGGGTGAAACGCTGGAGTAGCCCAGGTTTCTATGGCAGTGTTTGCAGCAGCCGCTCTCCTTATCTTTCCAACTTGATCGGGAGAAATTGCTTTTGTCAATTTTAATTTCAGCTGAGCTGAGCAGGATAAACAAAGGGAGGTGCAGGCAAAGCAGATGGTTTGTCACAGAGCACGGAGCAGGCAGGAAGACTGTGCAGCTTTTTATAGCGTATAATGGCCTTTCCTTGCATCTAGCTATCCATCACCATATAATTCCCAAAATAAACCGGGCTTGTGCGATACATGTGAAACACCCAAATGTTACAGCAGGTCTGGAATATTCAGTTTGCAGAAGTTTGGGCAACGCTAGGAGCATCCGCACAAGAGCTTTCTGCTGGTTGGTATCCGCTGCTTGCTTGGAAACCCCCGCGGTGGCTGCTCGTCCTGGGGCTGGGAAGCTCCGCTGTGCCTGGGGTGAGACTTCCTTCAGCAAGACTTCCTTCACCGACACTCCTTCTTGGTGTAACCAGGGTCGTCGAGGGGTTTGTGTCTTACCCCACAGTTCTCTTATTATTACACCAGCTAGGGTCACCTCAGATCTCCTGGCCGAGGTCAGGCAGGCGGCTGAAGAAGCAGGGAAAGGAAATGACTCATAGTCCTGCCCTGTATTCTCCTGGCTGCGCAGTGGTCTCGTGTGGAGCTTTGCAATCCATGCAGGTATTGATGGGAGCACGGAGAAGCTGCGCTTGGTGCCCACAACAACCTCCCATGCCGCTGCCCAGCTTGGGTGCTCCCTCCGCACGGGGCATTTCGGTGATGGGGTGCCCTCCGGCTGCATCCGCCCCCCTCCTCTCCCCCAGCAGCGTGGTCCCATGGCGGCTGTGGGCCGGTGGCTGGGACGCAAGCCCCACGGCGCGGGCAGGGCTGGGGCAGGAGGCTGCCTGCAGCCAAGCAGCTGCGACACGGCTGCCGTGACACCGTGTCCGAAGCAGCTGGGCAGACGCGATCTTTCCCGGAGCTGGTGCGCTCGGAGCACGGCGCAGATCGGCGGATATTTGTTTCACTAAGAACCATGCTGGTGTTTGCAAACCCTTTTAAATTGCTCGCAGCAAGCGCTTCTGTGTCTGGAGGAGAGCCTGCTTGCAGAAAAGCCTGCGGAAGGTCTGGGGGGTGGCGGCAGGAGCCTGAGTCCTTGCCAGGTTTCCGTCCCGCAGAGCATGTCGGGGCCGGAGCGGGGACGTGCGGCGGCTGCCGCCTGCCTGCCTTTGAACAGCCCCCGCTCAGAAACACCTCCGTTAAAGCATCCCCGTGCAACTTCAAGTGACGAGCAAACATGAAGAGAATCAAAGCATGTTTGAACTTCATTTTAATGAACAGAAAGAGGGCTAAATGTTTCCAATAAACGGTTTGCTGCGAATTCGCAGAATACCTAAGCCAGCCCCGTCGGTTCCAGCTCCGCTGGTGCCCTAAGCCGTGAAAACCTCGCTGCGCGAGTGATGGCACCAGCCGGAGCCCGGTGGGCAGAGCTGCTGGTGGTGGCTGTGATTTCTGGAGATAGGTGGCTTATTCAAAACCCGAGCAAGTGTGTCACGTTTCTGTATGCACGGGCAGGAACGTCCCCTTGGGGAGAACAGCGGGGGAGAAGCCCGCCTGCGCTGCTGGCCTCGATAGCGGCGAGGAAAGGGAAGGTGCGGTCCCGGGCTTGGAAGAAAACGGAGTTCAAAGGAGGCTTCCGGGGGGAACCGGCTTTTATTAAAGAGGATGGTCCTCACAGCATCGGTGTGCATTGCGAGAGACCTATTTAGTATTTATTTCCCTGTATTTGTAGTTTGCAGGAGGCTGAGCGGTGGTCTTGCTGGCTGCGTGGGGTCCCCAATCCGGGTGCGGGGCGAGCCCGACGTCGCAACCGCGCGGGCAGGGCTGGGGCACCCGGCCCAGAGGCAGCCGCCGGCTTTGTTTGCGAAGGCAGGCAGAATTTCAACGAGCTGCGTTTTCATTCTTCAGGGCTGGAAACCTGATCTCGGTCACGGGCTGGTTGCTCAGGCCTTCCCCCGTGGACAGACGGATGGATGGAAGGACAGACGGTTGACACGAGCCCTGCGGTGCCGAGCCCCCCACTCCCACCCCTCACAGCTGAACGGGGTTTAGGGATGCCCTGTGTGGGGTGCGGAGGGGCTGCGTGGGCGATGGCTCACGCCAGTGGCTTTCTCCATCAGGACCCTCAGCCATCACCCAGTGCCAGCCCTGGCTCCACAGCGCCGTCAGCTGATTAGCTTGCTAATTAAAACAATTTATGATGACAGGGTTGGGGTAAATGTTAAAGCTGTACCAGGAAGGGTGTTTTTTTTACGTAGTGTATCACGTAATTCTGCCGCGTGGTCCAGGCTCTAATTGCTGCTTTTCCCTTTGAATGTGACTTGCCCTAACTTTAATGGTTATTTATTCCCTGGCTGCAGGAGAGCTCGGTGCCCTGAGTCACAGCCTCAGCTCGGCGGCGGGAGGGTCTCGGGCGCAGGGTGGCGAACCAGGGAGGGGACGGTGCAGGAGGATGTGCACATGGAGCTACGCTGTGGGCTGGGGTCCCGGTGCGCTCCCCACCAGTCCCCCAGCCTGGGTCCCTGGTCCCAGCTCTGCGCGGCGTCTGGGTGTCCGTCCCCAGGCTGCCGTCACCCGCTGCACCTCGCTGCTCCGTAAGCAGAGCTGTGGTGACGGCAGCGGTGTGTCTCGTCATCGTAAAAGCTGGCTGGCCATCTCGGCGCGGCACGCTTTGCTACTCCTGAGCGCGTAACGCTCTTGCTTAGAAGGCAGCTCCTCTGCCAGGTAGGATGCCGTCCCTCCCCGGGTGCCCCCCTCGCCTTCAGGGGTCACGCACAGTGGTGGAAATACGGAATGTCCAAAAACGCCCTCAAATAGCAGACCAGTCCCTCGAGATCACATCACCTGTAAACAAGATGAATCTGGAGAACAGATGCATCTTTTACCGTTAATAGAATAAAATTATAGATGATCACAAAATAGCAGCGTACAGAATAAATGCCTAGCTGATGTAAATGACTTTCTCCTCTCTTTCCTTCCATTAGCCACCAACCATTTACCCCAGGCGGAGCTCTGTCCGCGGGAAGCGGCCGAGCTGGATGTGGAGCGGCAGGCTGGGTAAGTGCTGGGTGAGATAGCACTCCTGATGGGCTGAGATGAGACGAAGCGTGAAAATCAGAGGGACTGTGAGATGGAGGATGCTACCTGTCATATTATCTCCAATTGTTAAAGAAAAAAAAAGGCAGAAAACTGTTCTTATCTGATTTGTGCTCTGTTCTGGGCATCGCTTGCTCCAGAACATGATTTGGCCTGCAGACCAGTGCGGAAAGTTTGCAGCACTGGCAACAACACTGTGAATCAGGAGCAATCCCTTAAACAAGATTACTGCTCATTTCACCAGGCACAGCTATCCATTATGGTTAATAAAACACCGCATAAGTGATTCTCAGCCTGATCCAAACAATATATCTTGTGGCCCAGCTGGACTCGCTTTTCTCCTTAGCCGCACACTGGCGGGTGCATTGCCATCAGCAGACACGGAGACGTCGGTACCCGACCGCGCGGACAGCCAGGCTCTGCCTCTTGCTTTCCAAGGGGACGAGCGATGCGAGATCTTGCCATCTCCCCGCTGTGTCCTTCTCCGAAGGAGAGGGTCTGTGTTGGCGGTGGTGGCACATCAGCCCGGGGTCCCGGGGGGAAGGCAGCTCGGTCCGGGCTGGGTGCCCCGCACACCCGCTCCGCGGCAGCCGGGCAGCCTCCCCCGCGACCACGCTTCGTGCTTTCGCACCGCTGGAGCACCGGCTGCCGATTCGGCTGCCCGGAGTGTGGTTTCTCATCACCCTGGAGCACATGAAGTCCACGGGCTGGGGAAGGGGAGGAAGACCAGCCTGGCCTGCGGGAGGAAGGCTTCATCCTGGCGCTTGTGATAGAAATGAGGTCCAGGGATTTGCTGTGGAGATGCACCTGACGCAAGGGTGGTGACGAGGCTGCCTTCCTGTGCCCGCGATGCTCGCCAGCCTGCGCTGCCGGAGGACGGGAGCCAGCAATCCCGCCTGCACGCTGGCCTTCGCATCCGGCATTCCGCCTGCTCCGCCAGGCGCCGGGGACAGCTCGAGGAGCGCCGGGGCAGCGGCAGGACCCGGTCCCTGCCGGGATGCAGCTACCCCGCAAACAAGGAGCGAGCACCGCGCGGCTTGGGGTGACCGCCGGCACCGGCGATGCCAGGACCCGCTGCGCGGCGTGCCGGGGGGCTCTGCTCCGGGCAATCCATCTGGCAGCTTGCTGAGACACCGCGCTCGGTTTTTCACCGTGCCAAAACAAATCCTCGCAGACTATTAATCACCGGCTTGGAACAGCATCCACCCTGGGTTCGGTGATGCTAAGCTGTGCCAGCCCTTTCCCCCGCGCCGTGTCTGACATCGTGTAGCCATTTGAAGAGGCCGTAATTACAGCAACTGTTAGGCATTTTTCTAGCCTTTTCTCCCTTCTCTCGTAGGTAATGTTACGTGACAAATCGCTTTCGCTGACATTCACATCTCCAAACGCTCTGCCGAAACACCACCGGCACCCCGCCTGCGCTGCGGTGTGGGGACATCGGGCTCGCCGCAGACGGCACAGGCAGGGTGCCATAACGTGCGCATCTCGGTTTGGGGGGTGAAAATGACCCACGCGGCGATGCTGGGGGAGAGCTGGGGCTTCGGCGGCTGTGTTCTGCGATTTCCCTGCATCTGCAGTTGCAGAAGTGCGAGGGGAGGAGGGAAGCACGCCGGGGCTGGTGCCTGGACGGCTAATTGCTGGGTGTAGGATACAGGCAGGCGGTGTTTGAAACGCCAAGCTGCGGGATGCTGCTAGGTCAACAGCAGGGAGGAACCAGAGCCGGGTTCCCTGATGCGGGCCCCTCGGTGGGATGGAGCCGGAGCTCGGTCCCAGCCCTGCGGCTGCTGCTCAGCTGGTGCCGCTCGTCTCCATGGGCCGCCCCGGAGCCGGGACAAACCGTGCCAGCTGAGGAGCGCTGCCGAAATCTCCCAGCTGGCGTTCAGCGCTGCGCAGGAGGCTGTATATCCCCGAAACGCTCTCTCCTGCCTGTTGGCGTGCTGGGCGGGAGGCTCGCCGCTCGGGTGTAAAAGCGAGAGAGCATTTGGGAGCTGTCAGCTCTCCGCCAGTGCCAGGTATCTAATTTCTGCTGGAAAAGGAAAGCATTGCAGTCTCTTTCCCATCCCATGGGGTCAGCAGCAGACTTAGCAGCGTGCTGGAATAAAGGGGGGAGAAAGGAAGAGAGAAAAATTGTAGTGTAAGAGATTTAGTTGTATTTTAAAGGCAGAATGGATGTTGCTGGAGCGGCTGTGGAGAGTTTGCTAACCTCTGTGCGTTAGCCATGCAGCCATCTAGACCAGAAACACCGTGCTGCTCTCTTTCTCTAAATCACTGTCGTTCTCTAGGTGTCTTTATTCCCCTGACCTTTGCAATCTGTTTGTCCACGCAAGGGCCCGGAGACTGAATTAAGACGTGCTGTTTGCAAGCAGGGTGGGAAGAGCAGAGATGCTCCCATCACCTAGGATAACCTTAGCCAGCAGGCTGGTCTCCTGCAGAGAGAACTTTGGTTGCCTCTTAGCTCAACCATGGCATCGCTGTCTTGTAAACCCTAGGGCTGGCTGTTCTTCACCTCTGTGGGTACCAGCACGCACGCTGTGTAAATCCAGGCAGGCGTCCACCGCGCCGTGCTGAAGGTCCACCACGCAGCTGTGCGCTGAGCTGCATTGCGGCGCTGCCCGCGCTCCGCTCCCGCACGCGCCGGCGGCACAGATTGCCATCTCCTCACGCTTCGCCTTCTACCCTCCCTCTGCTCTCCTCCTCGCATTTAATCTTTGCTTAACTTGTTGTGCCGGCAATTGCATGGCATTTAGTGCACGGTGATGTGTGTTTGGGGCCTGTGCTGGAAATACAGCTCATTATCTGGAGTGGATAATATTAAGCACTTTTCTCTGTTGGCCGTTTGATCACAAGGTTATCCTGTTTGATGGTTTTATACTCTGGAATTGATTGCATGGGAAATATTTAGCCAGCGCAGCTGAAACCTGTATCTCCCCGCTGGCTGCCAGGTGCCGGCGTGCTGCAGCACCCGAGGGGCCGGGGCAGCGTCTCAGAGGGTCTCCAGCAGCCCCGGTGCCCACGTGAGGCTGGTGGTCCTGCCCAGCCCCCCGGGTCGGGACCAGGCAGGCGTACACCAGGGGCTCGCGGCATCAGCAAGGCTGAATTCGCCTTCCTTTCGCCGCTTTCTGAGGTGCTGCAGGGACTCAGCATGGGGCGTCTTGGTCAGCGCGGTCCTCCGTGACGTGAGGCACACCGGCGTGAGCGGCTGAGCCCGCACGGAGCCGGGATCTGACCCTGGCACTGCCATCACTCCTCGCAGCGAGGACATACACCAGGACCACGCTGCCTGGGAACGCTGCTGCTCTCAGCACCTCCAGGTGCCGCAACGACCCCCGGCGCAGGCTCTTTTCAGACCCCCAGGTCAGCTTTTCGTATAAAATATGGGATTAAATCAACCAAGCCACACAGTTCTTTGGCGTGGCCCTGCAGCAGGCGGCGGGTCGGCTGTCAGCCCCCTGTGGGGATGCTGTTTGGTGCTCGACGCTGACCCTGGCCGCGGTGGGGCTGTGCCGGCTGTGGGACCGGCTCGCTCGGCAGCGTGCCCGTCTCTTGCTGTGGGTCCCCTGCCCTGGTGAGGACACCTCCCCACCCTGCTCAGTCCTGGCCTCTCAGCTGACGCAGCCGGTGGAGATGCCGATTCCAGCAGTGGTTTTCATAATGTGCCCTCTGGGAAGTGGCCTGAGAACCAGCGCGCTCGTTGGCCATCCAGTAGCCACTGGCTCATGAGTGCTGGCAGCCGGCGGTGCGGCGCGGGCCAGCGAGGCAGGGCGAAAGCCCGCGTCGCCTACCACGGCCCCCTGATTTCTGCAGCACTTTTTGCTTCACATCTCAACGTACCACATCGGAGAGAGAGCGGCTGCTGATGGTGGCTGCCTTTTGCCCTCGGATTGCCCCCAGCTCCTCGCCGTGCCCTGCGCTGCCTGCGTTCGCCCGGGGTTTGCCTGCCTGGCTCCTCAGGTACCCCCAGAAAGCACCGCCCGGTTATTTCTCGCCCCGTCCGCGTCTCGCTGTCAGGAACTGGAGCGGCTCCAGCGGGCTGCCTCTGGACCGACACCAGCGCGGGAGCGGAGAATTAGCCCGGCACCTGCCACTTCTTTAACATAGGCTTTAAATCTGATTAGAACTGCCTGTCTGGCTCTGCATTATGCGTTTCGTGATTATTCAGCATTATGTAATCTTTGATAAAAGATGCTGCTTCAGTAAAAGTGAATTAAACTATTGAGTGATAGGAGTTTATCGAATTCCTCCGAGTGATGCTGTCCTCTCTTTGGCACTTTAACCTCTCCTGTGGAAGGAGCGTGCCAGGCGCTGCCCTTGCTAACAGCCAGGAAACCCTGCTGACTTGGGTGGAATTGCGGGAGTACAAATAAAGTTAGATTTCAGCTTAGAAAGACAGTTTTTTATGGCCTAAAGATGCAATATTTTACAGCAGCGGTGCCTTATCTGCATTATGTGCAAACTGTTAACAGAGTGACATGGACAGATGTCGGCAAGTCCCGCGGATGCTCGATAGAGTTTGGCTCTCAGAGGGCTGACAGGCAGAGCTGGCCAGGCTGTCCTTGCTCCAAAGCCTCTTGAGAGTGATGGGAAAAAGAATTGTGTGTTTAATTCTAAGCTGAATATTTTGTCTTATTTTCCACCACCCCCTAAAAAAAAATATTGTATTTTTCTCCTTTTTAGGTCTTCCCCTTCTCCACACACAGCAGATGTCTGATGGCTGAACAGTCTAGGGATTTTGCTCTGAGTTTTCCTATTTCTTCATTTCCTTTTTCTATGCTATAGTTTTTTTTTTTTCTACTGTGCTGTTATGTTAGAAACATTGCTAGGGGAAAAAAAATCACAAATCTAAACTGTAACTCCCGACACCCAGATGCTTTGAAAAGCTTTCAAGTTTTGCAGAACTGGATAAGCAAAGAAAGGAAAAAATAAACCTACATCATTTATTTTACTTCACCTAGTAACTAAAAGGAAAAGGTGCGGGAAAGGGGAAAAACAACACTTCAGAAATGTGAAATTAAAAGAAAGGTTCTGAAAAATTAAAAAGATAAAGTTCCTCTTTGATGTTTAAAACAAATTTCAAAATTTCAGACCATTTTGTGCATGTTTTCTCCAGTTCTGCACCGCAGCTGGAGAAATGGGGTGCTGGGGGAGCTGGGTCTGAGCCAGCTTCGCTCCCTCCTTGCTGTAGCAGAGGACGCAAGTGGTGGCTTGGGTACCGGCACCGGGGCAGGGTACCGGCACCGTGGCAGGGTACCGGCACTGCGGCAGGGTACCAGCACCGGGGCAGGGTACCGGCACTGCGACAGGGTACCGGTGGGAAGCCTTTTCTATAGAGGGAGGCAGGGTGGGTGTCGAGCCCCCCAAGCCCGCTGGCCTCTGCAGCAGCGTGCCCTGGGCGAGGCAGCGGGTGGGCAGGAGCTGCTCTGAGGAACTGCCCGGGCAGGAGGTGAGTCCATCGCGCTGCCCCGTCTGCTGATACCGTAGTTTTAAATCTGCATGTTTTAGATCCTGAGATTTACTTTTTGACAGGTGCGGGAGAGACAGCTATAAATGCTGGGCTGGAAAGGAAAGCCGTTCGCCTCAGCGCTCAAACGAAGGGCTGCAAGCTGCACCACTTGCTCTTAATTAAAAGCTTTCCTTATTTTACAGCCTGGGCAGAACCAGAACCCGTGTCTTCGTTACATGCTGCCCGTACCCATCAACGAGCTGGCTGAGTGACAGGCCGCGGTGCAGCCCTGTCACTCCGTGTCTCAGCTGCGAGAGGCCGGGGCTGGGCTGGCCCTGCAGCCCCTCCGGACCCCCAGCGTGACGCCGAGGAGGACGAGGCAGCTCCCCAACGGCCGCACGGCCGGAGCAGGGGGCTGTGGCATGGGCCGCTGTCTTGCACGGAGAGCTCTTGCAGGGGTTTGGCCAAGAGAGACGTGGGGACCACCATGCCACCTGTCCCCTCCCTCCCTGCCAGGCCACCATGCACCGGTGCTGGGGGCATCGGCAGGCGCGTCGTGACGGCAGCGTTGGGCTTTGGATGAACTAATTGTGTTGCAAGGAGTGGAGCAAAGCTTTTAGATTTCAGAGCCAACATGTGGCATCTTTATTAATGTGCCTACTTGAGTTCCCTGGGACGCGATGTTTTCTCCTCACCCTGGCCATCCATCTGAGCTGATAATAGGACTATTAATCCATTTTGTTGACAGCACTCGCAGACCTCCAGTGAGGCACGAGACGGGGAGGGGTGGGGTTGCAATCGATCCCCGTTTTGCTCCTCAGGGATCCCGTCACAACCTCCGGCAAACTGAGCATTAGCTCGGGGTGGAAGGATGGAGCGTTAACCAAGGTTACAGGTGCCATGCAGCTGGCTAGCTGTGGCCTGGCTGCTCCTTGGTCACCTGGAGAGCATCCTGCAGAAAGCTGCTGAGATACAAGGTGATCTACAGAAGCCAAACCTGCAGGAGACCTTGTGCTCCAGGGCACATCACGCTGGGCAGGGACACCAGCACCGGGCTCTGCCATGGACCCACTCAGCAGCCTCGTGCCAGTCACTGAACCCCCTCTAACCCCCTCCGTAAGTGTTTGGAGGTGAAGCTGCTCCGATTTCAGGGTCTTTTCAGCCCTGCCTGGCTACAAGGTGCCTGGCAAAGCATTAATCATGTCAGCGATTTCCTTCACAGCAGCAGAAATACACATATGCAATAAATAAAAAAATGCAGATCTTCTATATGTGTGATGTACAAAGAAATATTTCATTGGAAAAAAGAGCTGGAAAATGAGGCGCGTCCCCACCCAGCTCTTGCTCCTCCGCGCATGCCCTGCCTGTGGCTCATCCCGGGCGCCTTTATATTCAGACTGATCCCGTCTGGGTTTAAATATCTCAAGCCACAGGACTTTCTCCCTCCTGGGAACCACATCGCAGCCTCACAATTCTCACTGTCAGCAGAGGGGATTTTTTCCCCTGTGACATTCAACCTAAATGCTCCATTTCTTCATTTCCTGTCATCCCTTCTGGTGATGCCCCTTGTACTCTATTAAATAACTCCTTCCCTCCCTCTCTATTTACACCACCCAGGTCTGTAAGGCTCTTAGTTTGTCTCCCCGTGGACAGCTCTTAGCCAAGCAATATATGTACTTAAGCCTTTTAATCTTCCTTCAGAAATCAGTCTCTCCGTGCCTTTGATCATCTGCGTGGCTTCCCTCCCAACGTCCGCCAGCGCGTCTGCGCCGAGGGAGCCCCGCGCTCCGGCCACACCTGAGCCTCCCAGCACCTCCACGCCGTCCCCGGACACCAGTGGCCGACCCCTCCCTGCTGCCCAGCAGCCTCCCACGTCCCCCTCGCTGTCCCCCTCGCCCCGGGCCCTGCACCCCGGCTCCCGCCGCCCCTTCTGCTGTCGGCCTTCGCCTCCCGGCTGCGCTCGCTCGCGTTTGTCCAAGGCTCAGCTCCTTTTCCTCATCTCTCTAAACCCTTTTTGCGTTAATTTTCTATGCTTGCTGGAGCTCACAGCACCTCCCAACATAGCATCACCTGCCAAATTCATTAATGTGTAGTTTACTCCCTCTTTCCAGGTCGTTAATGAGGGTGTTAAACGAGAGCAGACCTAACCTAGATCCCCGCAGCACCCCATAAACACCTCCCCCTGTTTCTAATTACCCTTTGTTTATGAGCCCTCAGCCAGGTTTTCAATCCGCATGGCACAGTTCAAGTCATCACAATTAATTTTTCCAAGGAAGACTTGGCGAACGCGGGAGCTGGGGGGGAGGGGGGTTTGCCCGCTCGCACCGTCCCCCCCTGCCACCTGCCCCCCCCCACTCCCCCGTGGGTCCCGGTGACCCACGCTGCTGCTTCCCGGAGAGGGGAAGAAACTCCGGGCGAAGGGACTTCTCCCCACTGGCTTGGGCCCCCCGCCCCCCCGGGGTCCCTTCGGGTGTCCCTGGAGCGGGGGGTGTCCCTGGACGGGTGATGTCCGGGGGGGTGGTGGCTCCGGACGGGTGTTGTCCCGGGGGGGTAGTGTCCGTGGAGGGGTGTTTTCCCGGGGGTGCTGTCCCGGTGAGGGGTGTCCGTGGAAGGGGTGGTGTCCCGGGCACCCTCCGCAGGCCCCCCCCCCCCCCCCCCGGGTGGCGACCCGCGCCGTGTCCCCTCCAGAGTCTCCGGGGCAACGATACCCGGGGGGGGGGGGGGGGGTGAGGGTGGTGGTGGTGGGGCCACGGCACCCCTGCTACCCCCGGGGCCAGGCGCGTTCCCGTCTCCGCCGTGCGCGGTCCGGGCCGGTCCCGCCGCTCCGCCTCCCCGCCGTGGCCGCTAGATGGCGCCGTTGTGCCTGGGAAGGCGCGGCGGGGCCCGACGGCGCGGCCGGGCCGGGGGGGCCGGGGGGCCGGGGCCGGAGCCGCCGCCTTGGGGGGGTGCCCGGGCCGCGTCCGCACCGGCGAGGCGGCGGCTCCCGCTGCCCACCGTCCCGACAGGTCTGTGCCCACCCGGCCGCCCCCCACCACCGCGGCGCCGGCTCGCCGCTATCGATCGGCGGGCTCCCGGGGCGGTTTGCCGCAGGGACGCGCCGGCTCCCGGCCCCTCTTTTAACCTCGGGAGCGGGGGGAGCCGCGCCACCCCGGTGCCCGAGGCACGGCGACGTCTTCCCGGTGCCCCTTTTTAATCGCACCCCGGGAGCTTGCGTGCCGCGCGCGGAGACCCGAGGTAAGGCGCCGGCACACGGACGATGGAAGCTTTATTTCGTTTTTAAAAGAAGACGGAACCACGGTGCCTTCTCCGGGAATTAGCAGCGAGCAGGGGCTGCGGCCGCCCGGGAGAGCCCGGCGGTCCCGGGCCCCACGCCGGCTCCCGGGGTGCGGTGCAGCCGGAGAGGGGCGGGCTCACTCCTGCCCCAGAGGGAAAGCGACTGACCGGGCCCGCAGCTCCCGGGCACCGGGTCGGGCTCGGCGCCCTCCGCGCAGCTCCGCGCCCCGCTCCCGCTCCCGACCGCGCCGCTCCGCGGGCCCCGCCCCAGCCCCGCCCCGCCGGCCGGCAGCGCGGCTCGGCGCGGTCCCATTGGCGGAGGCGCGGCGCGCCGGCTCCGCCCCCTCGCGCCCATTGGCCGAGGCTCGCCGCCGCCCGCCCCCGCGCCGCCCGCCCGCCCCCGCGCCGCCCGCCGGCGCTCCGGACTGCGGGCAGTGGCGTGCGGCCGCCGCAGCGAGCGCCGGCAGGAGCGGGCTCGGCGCGGCTCGGCTCGGCTCCCCGCTCCCGCTCCCGCACGCCATGCCCGGCCCATCCGCGGCACCGCCGGCTCGCAGCGCCTGAGCGGGCGGCGTTGGAGTGGGCGCGGGGGACCGCGGCTCCGGTGCCCGCTCCCTCCCCGCCTCCCGCCCGCCCGCCGCCGGGTCAGCCCGGCGGGTGCTGCCCGCATGAGGGCGGCGGGCCCCTGAGGCGGGCGGCCGGCGGCCGTCGGGGCGCGGCGGCGGCGATGGGGGCTCTCCCGGCGCTGCTGGGGGCCGCCTTGCTGTGGGCCGGCGCTGGGGCCCTCGTCAACCTGAAGTACTCGGTGGAGGAGGAGCAGCGGGCCGGCACGGTGATCGCCAACGTCGCCAAGGACGCCCGGGACGCCGGGTTCGTGCTGGACTCCCGGCAGCCCGCCGCCTTCCGGGTGGTCTCCAACTCGGCCCCCCACCTGGTGGACATCAGCCCCGGCTCCGGGCTGCTGGTGACCAAGCAGAAGATCGACCGGGACCTGCTGTGCCGGCAGAGCCCCAAGTGCGTCATCTCGCTGGAGGTGATGTCCAGCTCCATGGAGATCTGCGTGATCAAGCTGGAGATCAAGGACCTCAACGACAACGCGCCCAGCTTCCCCACCGACCAGATCGAGCTGGAAATCTCGGAGACGGCCAGCCCCGGCACCCGGGTGCCGCTGGAGAGCGCCTACGACCCGGACTCGGGCAGCTTTGGTGTGCAAAGCTATGAGATCACCCCCAACGACCTCTTTGGGCTGGAGACCAAGACGCGGGGCGATGGGTCCCGCTTTGCAGAGCTGGTGGTGGAGAAGAGCCTGGACCGTGAGACCCAGTCCCACTACAGCTACGTGATCACAGCGCTGGATGGTGGTGACCCGCCCAACTTCGGCACGGTGGAGCTCAGCATCCGCGTCATCGACTCCAACGACAACAACCCGCTCTTTGAGGAGCCGGCCTACACCGTCAGCGTGCCTGAAAATGCCCCGCCGGGTACGCCGGTTATCCGCCTCAACGCCTCCGACCCGGACGAGGGCACCAATGGCCAGGTCCTCTACTCCTTCCACAGCTACGTCTCCGAGCGGGCCCGGGAGCTCTTCCAGATCGACCCCCAGAGCGGTCTCATCACGGTGAGCGGAGCCATTGACTACGAGGAGGGTCACGTCTACGAGCTGGACGTGCAGGCCAAGGACTTGGGGCCTAACTCCATCCCTGCCCATTGCAAAGTGACCATCAGCGTCCAGGATGCCAACGACAACCCGCCCCTCATCAACCTGCTCTCCGTCAACAGCGAGCTGGTGGAGGTGAGCGAGAACGCCCCGCCGGGGTACGTCATCGCCCTGGTGCGGGTCTCGGACCGCGACTCTGGGGCCAACGGGCGGGTGCAGTGCAAGCTCCTGGGCAACGTGCCTTTCCGGCTCCAGGAGTATGAGAGCTTCTCCACCATCCTGGTGGACGGGCGGCTGGACCGGGAGCAGAGGGACCAGTACAACCTCACCATCCAGGCCAAGGACAATGGCGTCCCCTCGTTGCAGGCCACCAAGTCCTTCACCGTCAAGATCACCGATGAGAATGACAACCATCCCCACTTCTCTAAGCCTTACTACCAGGTCATCGTGCAGGAGAACAACACCCCGGGGGCCTACCTCCTCTCAGTCTCGGCCAGGGACCCTGACCTGGGCCTCAATGGCAGCGTCTCCTACCAGATCGTGCCCTCCCAAGTTAGGGACATGCCTGTCTTCACCTACGTCTCCATCAACCCCAACTCTGGAGATATCTATGCTTTGAGGTCCTTCAATCATGAACAGACGAAGGCCTTTGAGTTCAAGGTCTTGGCAAAAGACGGGGGTAATCCCTCTCTGCAGAGCAATGCCACTGTCAGGGTGATCGTCCTGGACGTCAACGACAACACCCCCGTGATCACGGCCCCGCCACTGGTCAACGGGACCGCAGAGGTGTACATCCCCAGGAACGCAGGGGTCGGCTACTTGGTGACGGTGGTCAAGGCAGACGACTATGATGAGGGTGAAAATGGCAGACTTTCCTACGAAATGGTGGAAGGAGACAGAGGATTTTTTGAGATAGACCAGGTCAATGGAGAGATAAGGACCACCAGAGCCTTTGGGGAGAACGCAAAGACAGCCTACGAGCTGATCGTGGTGGCTCACGACCATGGAAAAACATCTCTGTCGGCTTCCGCCTTGATTTTGATATACCTGTCTCCAGCCCTGGATGCCCAGGAGTCCATCGGATCTGTTAACCTCTCCCTGATTTTCATTATTGCCCTGGGCTCTATCGCAGCCATTCTTTTTGTCACCATGATCTTTGTGGCAGTCAAGTGCAAAAGGGATAACAAGGAAATCAGGACCTACAACTGCAGGTAAAGACATCTTTGTTGCTGCCCGCCTGCCTGGTCTGCTGTGGTTTTGTCAGCCCGGTTACTCTTCTGTTTGCTGCTGTGTACCTGGGGGAGGTGTGTGTGGGGGGGGGGAGATTTGCTTTCGGAAGGCAAGCGAGGTTCCCGTCCCTCTAAGGAAATTTCCTGCCGAGCTTGAAAAAACTGTTCTCCGGGAGAAGCCGAGCAACGAATCGACTTCACTGCGCGGCTTGACAATCTGTTGCAGCGTCCCTGGTTTCACGCGCTCCGTCGCGGGAAGGGGGGAGAACAGTTTTACAGCGGCGCGGCCGGTTCCCGCGGGCAGCCCCCCGTCCCCGGTGCTCGCCGGCGGGAGGGCGAGAGCCCCCCAAGCCACCGCCGCATCCCCGCGGCAGCAGACGGGGCGAGCGGCCGCCGTGCCATCCGCCAGCCCTCGCTCGCCGGTCAAAAGAGCTATTGTGCGCCCGCTGCGGCTCCTCGCCGCGGCTGGCGGTGGGGCCACCCGGATCAAACCGCGGGGAGAAGCCAACGGTTGGCCCCGGTCCGCCACCCGGCGCGGCCCGTTGGGCTGGCGGCGATGGGGCGAGGCGGGGATTTTGGCGGCGTTGCGTGGTTTTGCCCTGGCTGAATGCGTGCTGCGGGGTCCGAAATGCCGGCGGGGAGGTCAGCCCCGCGCCCGGAGCTGCTGAAAGGCGCAGAGGGGAAAGCCGGTCCCCTGAATATGTAACAGCCCGGCGATTATTGTCTCTCTTTTACTATTCTCGGTGTTACACAAGTTAGGAGACAAACGCTAACCACACATGAATATCAATCAGATGCCATAAAAGAGCAGCTGCAATGCCTCATAAATGGTTTAATCCTGTTACCAGTGAAATAGCCATGACTTCTCCATTCCTTCGGCACCGAGCCGTTCCGGAGGGGAGGGATGGAAATTAATTTTGCCCTGCCTTGGAAACGCAGGCTGGCCCCCGGCCATTCCGTGGCGCGGGGGGGTGCGTGGTTTTTAAAGTTTTATTTACGCAGAAATAATGCCGGAGAGTTCGGTTTTTTACGTCCCGTTTTTGGAGCGTTCAAGTGCGTTCGTAAGCCTTTTTTGCTCCATGGGGGAAAAATCGTCTGCAAATAAAGGTCGGTCTGTGCTGTATTATGGGATGCCTAGCTTCAAGTGAAAGCTCTTGCACCGGGTTTCTTGCCAGCTCGGCCCGTTAAACGAGAATAGGACCTGAAGGGATAAAAATCACATCGTGGGGTGCCCCTAACAGCTTCACACATATCTATAAGCCCTGGGTTTACTGTGACGGCTTAGGGATTAATGAAGTGCAGTTTAATTAGATAATTGGTCAATAGAGAAAGGACAGCAAAATGAATGCCTGCAGGAAATAATTGGGCTCTCGCATTGCCAAACTTAAACATTTAGGTAAACAAAACAATTAAAGCTTCATCAAGCATTGTTAGACGAGTCAGCAGCATATAGATTGTTGGCACAACAGAAATCCCTGCCGTCGTCCCCTGATTTATTTGCGTGCCCAGGGGACGCAGGGGCTGTTATCAGCGTGCATCTGGGCAGGAGAAGCCAGCCGCAGAGGCAGGGACGCACCAGGTAGGCTCAGCAGCGGCCGCGACCGTGGGGCACCCTCTCCCCGTGCTGGGTGAGCGCCTTTAGGCTTTGCAGTGCCTGATTTTGGAGGTTCTTCACGAGCAGCCGCTGGAGAGTCTTCGTAAAATGAGTTAATTTATGAGACACGTAAGGTTATATGGGAGCTGTTCGGCTTGGTGGCATTTTCATGCTCAGGCAATTAGCTTTCTGGAACAAGAATATTTTTCCAATATTTGCCTTTCTAGATAAACTGTATTATTTATTCATCCCATTATTTCTGTTGCAGCTGTTGGATTTTCTTTCCTTTTTTTTTTTTTTTTTTTTAATGCTGCTTTCATAACAAGAAGAGGCGCAAAGTCCTGACTTTCCAATGTGTATTTCTGAGGGTGGGTAGCGTTTGATGTGCTTCCCTGGGAAATACCGAGCTGCCCAGTGCTGTGCCTGTACGGATTCGTCGGTGGGGCATTGGCTGGGGCTGCGTTGCTCCCTACGGGAAGAGGAGCCCCAGTCACTCCGCACCGAGCGTACCCGGTTCGTGCAAGGTGCAGTCCTATCTGTCATTATTTGCTCGGGTGGTGTTTTACGGTAACTTTTTTCCTCCGGTGTTTTGCAGAAGGCAAACAAGGCACTTCATCAGTTGGTTCCTTTGGCAGGTGGGAAGCAAAGAAAGGCAGAGAAAAACAAGCTTGCAGTAAAAAAAAAAAAAAAAGGTCAAAAAGGATCACTTCTCTTCACAAAACACATTTTTTTTTGTCTCCGATTTCTAGAAGATGAAAGCATTTCCCAGCAGAAGGGGCTGTGCGTGTCGGGGAGCGAGGGAGGGGTAGGATGCGGTTGGAGAAAAGATTTGGAGTTATCAGGTATTATCAGGAGATAGTCAAAACACCAGCAATTTGGATAAAGCATTAATAAACAAACAGCCTTTGGAGTGTGAGAGAACAGAGCTTGCCAGCTAGGGCCGCTTCTGGGTCTGCTTTATTTACTGCTGTGGAAAATGAACTGGGAGAAAAATCCACTACTCATTTTGAATTTTCATTATGGGGACCAAATTAAATCACTTTCAAAATCCTTATTATAGATGGAAATGAATGCAGGTACCCTTTTCAGTTCATGGATTTTAACATCTCCATTTTTCTCTTCTGCAGGCTGGACTTTACTCCTAGTAACTAAATACCAGCAATTATAAACACTAGAGAAAAACAGAGTCGTTCTCCCTTCCCATTATTTTTCCTGTTTGACCTAAAAGCGTTCTAAGTGTGAAAAAAAACCCAAAGACCGTGTTGTGCCAGCAGACCCCAAACATGACGTAATGTGCATGACTAAGAAGCCTACATGGAGATGGGGGCCAAGCCCTCCGAGTTCCTGCATGTGTGTCTGGCGGGGCAGGGTTCGGGATGCTCTCAGCTATTCATTTTCCTTCTGTCCCCCAGAATCGCAGAATACTCCTACGGGCATCAAAAGAAGTCAAGCAAGAAAAAGAAGATCAGCAAGAATGATATCCGCCTGGTGCCGCGCGACGTGGAGGAGACGGATAAAATGAACGTTGTGAGCTGCTCCTCTCTCACTTCCTCCCTCAACTACTTCGACTACCACCAGCAGACCCTGCCGCTGGGCTGCCGCCGCTCCGAAAGCACCTTCCTCAACGTGGAGAGCCAGAACAACAGGAACGCTGGCTCCAACCACATTTACCATCACACCTTCACGGGGCAGAGCCCCCAGCAGCCCGACCTCATCATCAACGGGATGCCGCTGCCGGAGGTGAGTGCGGGCGGGCAGCCCCTGCCCCGGCCATCGGCCACCGCTTCGCACGTGGGCCGTGGCGTGCGGGTCTGCCGGTGCCTGCGCCGCCGAAGCGGGTGCCGAGCAAGCAGGCGGTGGTGGCTTCTGCGTGTCCGACCCTCTGGGGCGAGGGAGCGGTGGAGGACGGGCCGGGGGAACGGCGGGCACCCAGCTTATGGGTTCTGGGGCAACCCCGGCACGTGCTCGCGGGTGGGTGTTTCGCCCCCAGATGCTGCCGAGACCCCCAGCAATGCCCAGGCGGGGATGCCGGCGTGGCCGGCCAGCCCAGGCTGCCTCCGCGCTGCCGGGAGTGGCTGAGCTGCGAGTGGATCTGGAGTGTGGCGATGCTCAAGGGAGGAGACACTGGTTGCCTTCGCAGGAGCTTTTTAGAAGGTTGCTGCAGGTGGTGTTGGTGGCTGTTGCCCTGGAGGCAGCGGGTTGAGCGCGGGACGCCCCGGTGTGACCTCCTGCGCGCCTGGCCTGGTGCCGTCCCCTCGCCGTGCCGGACATGGGAGGGATGCGCGGTACCCGCCGGAGGCAGGGGAAGAGGCTGCTCCGATCCGTGCCATCCTCATCAGGCTCTTCTCATTCATCAGCTTTCCTGTACATCACAGGCATCATTTAATGTTGCTTGTTTGTCTCTCTTTGAATTATTGTTTGGTATTAAGCAAAACAATCAAAGGTTTGTCATGTTTCCTGCTTTGAACGGAATAACAAGGCTGAAAAAGCAGCTAAAATATTTATGGCTTGCTCTGTTTTGCGTTCAGTGTACTGGTGTAAATGCAAAATGATGCTGCTGAAGAGAGTGGAGCTGCTTCAGATTTATACTTGTGCTACGGAGAGCAGAGCCTGGCCCTCTGCGAGAACCCGCGGGGCTGCGGGTGCCGGCGGGCCTGAGCCTGCAGCTTCTGTGCTGGCAAAACGCTTGTTGAACCCTGATGTTTAAGCCCCGCTTGGGCGTTGCCGTGCCAAGGGTACCCGTGGGGACGCAGCGAGGAGCTGACGTCCGCACGGGTTCACCGGCGCAGCCCAGCGCTGCGGGGCCGGGAGCCCGCCTGCCTGCGGGAGGGTGCGGTGGGTCCCAAGAATTAAAGCTCAGCTTAACCTCCAGTGTCAGTCTGAAAGCTGTGGTGGAGGTTCTTAGCAATAGCTGAATGGGGATGACTTGGATGTGAGCGCTCATTCTGCTGGCACGTATCCAGCCCTAGAGCTGAGCATGCTCTGCTCCTCCCAAATGCCGTGACGGGGTGAGGCGGGGGCTTTGCATCCGAGTCTGGATGGGAGCAGTTTGGGATAAGCCTGTCTCTGGTCAAATGTGGCAGAAGAGCTGCTGCCGAAGCCGCCTGCTCCTTGCGCTGTGCCTGGGCGAGCTGGGGGTGGGAAACACCACCCGTCATGTACTAGGGGGTTCCCATCGACGCTCGGATTTGCCTGTGTGCTTCGCCGAGTACCAGCTGGGGTTCAGGGTGCCCAGCTGCCTGGGGGACTCTTGCCAAGGTTGTGGGTGACCGTCGCTGACAGACAGCGGTCCCTGAGGAATTCCTGCCTTCCTGGAGCGATGTCCTGTGGAGAGGGGTCTCGGGCGCATCCCTGGCTGGTGCCTTGCTGAAGGCGCTGAGCAGCGGAGCACCCTGTCAGCCGGTGATTCATTCCTACGGTCAAAATTCAGTGGTAAAATCCATCACCCGTTGGCGTTGGCCGGAAGCACGTGCCGGCAGCGGGAGGTCTGCAGTGGCGGGGAGGAGGGAAGGACTGTCGGGAGCATCACAGCCCAGCTCATAAAGTTAACAGGCACCTGCAGGCAGAAGGCAGTGCTGCCCGCGCTCCTCCTCGACACAGCGGTTAGCCTGGGGTCCGTCAGGGTGGGCTCTCCGAAAACCCCCACCACCTTCTGCCCCCTCCTGTGAGGGAGCCGGGACACTGGTTGCTTCTCCCCGTGCCTCCAGCTGGGTCCATTTCCCCGTCCCTCGTGCAGGTAGGATGCGCTGTGAAGAGCCGGTGCCTCGCCTGGAGAGATGAGTTTGTCTCTTGTAATGAGTGCCCTGGAGTGTCAGGTGAAGACGTGGCCTCGGGCAGCCCTGCGGGCACGCGGGAGGGCAGCTGGCGGCTCCGGCCCTGCGCAGGGACCAGCACCTCTCGGGTGGGCGCTGGTGGCGAGAGCAGCGCGTCCTGGCAGGGCTCTGCTCGCTCCCTGGGGATGCTTTTGGACAAAAGGGCAGGGCTGGGGCGCGGGGAGGAGAAATCTCAGCTGGAAGCTGCTTGGGAGTTTGGTTTAGGGTGGGAACTTTTCTGTTATTTTGGCAGAGAGCCTCCGTGTCATGCTTCCAGCTGTTGCGAGGGACGTTATCCTGCTGGTGGGGTGGGTTCAACTGGCTCCTAAAAATCCCGAGGGTGAGGAGGCTCAGCAGCGACCGGAGCGACAGCCCTGTCCCGGCACGCAGGGTGGCACGGGGACTCCAGAAAAGATGCTTTGGCGGAGGAGCATCGCAGCCTGGTGCCCGCCATGGCCCGTCGCTGCCTCAGCGGGTGCTCCTGGCGCGGCGATGCGTGCGTGAGCTGTGCTGTCGGTACGCCGCCGGGTGACGAGGATTTAATAAATTAAATTTCTGCCCAAGTCTGGAGTTTCCAGAGCCAAACAGTTCCCTGCAGTGCATGCAGTAGGACTTTGTCTGGGCCAGTTTGGAGCGCTGCCTGTGACGAGGCCGCCGGTGTTTCCCCCCCGGGAGCCTTTACGAGGTGTCAGCGTCGGGGAGATACCGCTGCTGCTCCGCCTGGGAGTGACTTTTCCTGATGGGAAGGCAAAGCATCGGTTGATAAAAGATGAAATGCGGAGGTAAACGTGTTGCTGGCGGCGTCGCTTAGCACGCGATGGCTGCGGCTGGGCGTAAGCGATCGCCTCTGTCCTAGCAGCGGTGGGTTTGCAATGGGACTGGCCTGTAACGTGAGGCTCATTTGCTTTAGAAGTCACGAACGTTGACATCGAAGTCCCCAAGGATGGGTTGTTTGTGGAACTTGAGGAAATGTTTCCTCCCGCGCTGCGGCGGCGGGTCTCGGGCTGGCGGGCCGCGCCGTGCCGGCCGTGGTTGGGTTCGTCGGTGCTCCCCACCCTCCCCGCTGATCCAGAGAGGATTAGACAGTGACATCTGCGAGGGCTGCACCCCTGCTCTGAGGATGCAAAAAAAGTCCGAGATGACCCTTGAAAAGCTTTTCGGTTTGGGTGGGGGCTGGGCTCGGCTGCTGGCTCTGCTTGTGCCGGGGCACGGCTGCCAAGAGAGCATCGGGAGGCAGCGGGGGATGTCCCGGGGGGGTTCCTGGCCCCGCTGGGGGCCAGTGGTCCCTTGGGTGCCGGGGTACCACTCGGGGACCCCTGCCCGTGGCCTTTTAGCATCCTCATGGCTGTCGGCAGCTATGACAAGAAGTGTTTGTGAGCAGCTCTGGTGAGCGTGGCTGACAGCGGGAGGCTTGGCCCCGGTTAGTGCCTTGGCTCGTTTTGCAGGAGGGAGAGCGGGGCATGGCGGAGCTGCAAGGGCATTGCCGGTCAGAGGCGTTGCTGCTGCCGAGGGCTTTTTTCTTCTTCCTGCTGAGCCGGAGGAGAAGCCAGCTTTGAAACCAAAAGGGCTTGTTGTCAGTTTTTGTGTGTGCATTACTGGAAGTTGTACCAGGAGATTAAAGATCAAAATTAATAGGAGCCATTAGGCAGCTTCCTTGATAAAAATGCAGGTTGCAGTGGGGTGGTGTGGAAAGCGGTCTGAATGCCGAGCCGTTTAGGATCCCCGGCACACGACTTGCATGCAGAGCAGCCACCCTTGGGTAACACTTACATGCCTGGAGTTTTACTTCGTGGGTTTAAAAGAAAACGATGTGCGTCTAACGGCTGCATCTGTGCTTCGGAGACAGTTACACATCCAAAGTCTGCGCCGCTTTTGGAAGCGGTGCTGGAGCGCGGTGCAGTGCCCCGGGACGGGGAGCATCCCCCGGGGAGCATCCCCCGGCTGGCTCGGCCCCTCGGGCTCGCCCGGGGCTGCAGCGGTGGCCAGTCCCCGGCGGGATGGGGCATGGGAGAGGCGAGGAGGTGTGAGACGGGAGCGGGCGAGCCTTCTTTGAGAGGTTGGACGTCCAAAGGTGGGGTTAGCGTGGGGGTTCGGGACTGGATCTGGGGGTCCGGGGTGGCCCCGTCGCGGTGGCGGCAGGGAGGGAAGCAGCAGCGCTGCCATTATGCCACGGGCAGGCTGCGGATCCGGCACGGCCTGGTGCTGCTGTGGCAGGTCCCGATGGAGAAGGTCAAGGTGGAGCAGCCGCCCATCCAACGGGACTCGAGTGCCCCGGGAAGCCGTGTGCCCGGCAACTCCGTCCCCGGCGCCGGGGGGTTGGTGGCCGTGGCGATCCGCCGCCTCCCGAGCTGGTGGCCACCATCAGTAAGATGGGGAATTACTGGTTTTAGTGATAATCCTGGTCTAATCCCCCAACCTTGATACACTCCCGCGTAATCCTCACTCGCACGGATTTCGTTTGGGCTCATCGTGGCAGCGGGGATTATTTGAGCGAGCAGCGGTGGCAGGATAAGGCCCCGGTGGTTTCAGATATGCTTTTTACTACCTGGAAAGCGTTCTCCTCGCCGTAGGAAATGGGTTTCTAAGCACAATAGAGCAATTTTCGTTTCAGGCGGCACCGGCAGTTTTTGCGCTGGCTATCTGGCGGTGTTAACTAAAGCACATTTCTACAACGCACAAAGAGTTTTGTTTTGTAAGAAATGAAATCAGCATGGCTGTTCCTCTTTCTCTGTCATTTCTCTACTTGTCAATTCTTTCTTCCCCTCCAGCTTATCTTCCTTTTCTCCGCTAGCCTTAAAAAGCCCCCAAAGTGTCCGTTATAATCACATTTTGTGTGTTACAACCAGAATGAATGTACTCACTTTAATATGCTGGGTTTGAGGAAATCAGTTTCTGTCTGGTATAACAGACAATTTGTTATAAACCATGCCATTTAGAAGTGAAGGGCCTTGCTTTAGTGTAACGCTGGGGAAACGTCATGATACATAATTGGAAGGGATTTGGCTTGCCTCTGAGTAATAGCGTGTATAGAACGGGGGGAAGGAAAAAAAAAAAGGAGATAATTTCAAACCCGGAGAAAGTTTGCGGTGCTTAGACACGCCAGGCTGTGGAAATAAGGCTGATTTTCAGCAGAGCTAATAATTAAAGCATGATCTGCGATGATGTTCGACTAGTCGGAAGGCTGGCTTGGCAGCGAGCGTGCGTTGCCAGTCTGGTTTTCTCCTTGGGAGGTCACTGTAACTCAGCGCTTTTTTGTGCCTGCGATGCTCACCGCCATGGGTGAGCACAGGTCGCGGCTCTCCTTAGTGCCTCCGCCTCGCCGCGCCCGCGCATCCCTGGGATGTCTGGGAGCCAGCCGCAGCCTCTCTTTTATTTATGAAAGCTTCCAGCTTTAGGGAGCGACCGGTTGTGCCCTCACTGGGGGAGGCACGGGGCAGCCCCCGGGACCGCAGCCTGCGGGCTGGGAGCCCCGGACACCCCCCGTGCTCTCCCTGCTCGCTCCGAACGGGCCCCGAAATCACGATTCCCGGCAAATCCCTCGGCTGGACAACTCCCAAAGTGGTTTGTATATCACTGCACATCCCCTGACCTCTCCCGGCGTCGGAGGCCAACCTTATGGAAATCAGCAGCTTTTTATTCCGTTCCGAGGTCAGCCCAACCAAATGATACATCTCCGGGCGTCATCGCTCCAGGCTCTCCGTTTGGAGAAGTTCAGCTGGATGCCTGGCGACAGAGATCAATAGGCCAGGTCCCATCCTCGCTTAGCCACGTCTCTCGCTGGGTCTGGGGCGAGCCTTCAGTTCCACACGCTTTGGCTTTCCGTAGACTCCCAGAATCGTTTAGGTTGGAAAAGACATTGGAGGTCGCTGAGTCCAACTGTAAACCTAACGCTGCCAAGCCCATCACTAAACCGTGTCTGTTCTGGACCGGTGACAAGGGGCTGCCACCCCGTCCCGGCACTGATTTGAGTTTTCCAAGGGTTTTCCAGCCCGCAGTGGGGTCCTGGCTGGGTGGGACCAAGGGGGTTTGCTGCAAGGGTCTGTGGACCAGCTGGGGCCGGTGTGTGGTGTGGTGGCAGTAGCCAAGCTGTGTTTAACAGCAAAAACCCTCTCCTCTGATGGCAAGACCTAGAGTGCTCAACATGGATATGATTACAAGATTATATGTTACATACTGTATATTATATCTTATATATTATCTGTTATATACCATACGCTATATGGTGTACAGGATATATTTATAACCATCCAAAAACTGTGCACAGAATTATTACATATGGTACCTAACTATGTAAATAAGTATATGATATGTCATATAATTATATATATATAAAATATGGTTTTATGCTACCAGTTAGGGGTCACTTTTACTGAAAGTAGAGAGGCTCGTCTTGTTTTCCTTTTAGTAAATTTGAATTTCTGATGCAGAACTCTTACTTGATGAGTCTGTAAAAAAAAGCTCCTGCAACTACATTTACATGGGAGATGAGATTTTTCCCTTCAATTAGGAAAGATGTATAGCCATTTTTTTTTTAAATGACATCGAAGGAGTGGTCTTGCATGCTACTTATGGCCTTTCTTACAGTGCTTTCCAAACGAGCGCCTGTGGTATTGAGCGATTTGAACTCTGTGGTTTCTCCCTGTCATTTGCTTTGCATAAAGCACACGCCACGCGCATGTAGCCTTTGAATAACCTCATGCGCATCTGCTCGGCTCCGTGGAAGAGCCGTATTTTCCAGCTGCCATCTCCTGAAGTCCCTCCTGAGGGCTTTAAGCCGGAGCAGCTCCTCAGCCAGGTGCCGTCCCAGGTCCCCGGGCTCCTGCCCTCACCGAGGGTGCCCTGCGTGGGTCTCTCCGAAATTCCCATCACCCGGCAAGGCCAGAGCCCTGCCCGCCCTCCGTCCCTGCCCGCCTCTCCGCGGGCTCTGCCTGTTCCAGCGAGGAGCCCTCTGTCTCGCCCGGGAGCCCTCTCCTCTCGCCCGCTCCGATGGCGGCTGCCGCTCTCGTGCGAGGGCTGGGATGGGGGGAACCCTTTGCCCTGCCTGCTCCCCCTTCCCTGCCCGGCTGCCTGCGGGGCTGGGCACGGCCTCGCTTCAATAAATGATTAGATATTGTTCCCAGTAGAGGCTATAGTGGAGTTCCAATCATTTTCTGTTAATTAAAATACAGGATGGTCTTATTTGTAGCATAAATAGTTGTAATCTGTGTACTTATAAGAGTAATTATAATTTAAATTAGAGCGTGCTCTGAATTGGCGATGGATGGGGTGCTCTGCAGGCAGTGCTACCCTCGCAGGGCTCCTGGGGTCCCTGCGGTCCCGGTCCCCCCCGTCCCCAGGGGAGCATCGCCCAGGGCTCAGCAATGGGGCACTGAGGCCGATGACAGCTCCCAGTTCCGCGGTTCCCGTTGGGGCAGAGCTTGCCCCTGGCACCCGCTGGAGAGTTTGCTGGAGAAGAGGCCACAGCATCGTTGCTTCGGCGTCTCCCTCTAGTTTCTAGTCTAAATTTGGAGTGAAGTAATGGCTTATGTCAGCCAGACAAGTGATTAGTACTTGGCCTCGGCGTGATTCCCTGTTTAACACGGAATTACGGTGAGTTCTCGTTAGGCTGGCGAAGGCTGGAGTGCGGCGACTGCTGATGCTGCGGTGGGCAGACGTGCGTCGCAGGGCTTGCACATCGTACACCCCGTGCTGGAAACCCCAGCACAACCCCAGCCGCTCCTCCTCCTTTCACCCAGGGACGCCGTGTCGGTCTGCCAGAAGCAGCGTAGGGCTGCCGTGTCGATGAGGTCCTCGTCTCGACGCTCGGTTGGCCGCAGGAGATCTGGACGTGGATCCTTCGTGGTTCTCACGGGGATCTGGAGCTCGTCGGATTATGCCGTCTTTTGTAATGGCAGGTGTATGCCACAGGGCAGGTTTTAAAATTCCCATGTTGGTGGGTTGCATTAACCCATCCTAAGTCAGGTATGTAAAATTCCATTAAGCAAAAACCCTCTGGCATTTTCTCACCCGTGCTGGAGCTCTGCAGGCTATGCTAATGCAGTGCGTTTGCTCATCTATTAGGAGGATGATGGCTTTAAAATAATAACATTTATCTCTGGCAGTGGACCTACAGTAGTGCACGCCGAGTACAATTTTGTGAAAGGCTCTGCAGATGTTGCCTCATTCAATCTGGGTCAAAAAGAGTGCTTAGAATCATAAAGGTTAGAAAGAGATCAAATAATTCAGCGGTTTTATTGCTGAATAATGTACTTGGAAAATATCATTCACCATTATTAGACTAAGTGAGTACAGAAAACACAGGACTCAATAGTCATTTCTCAGTATTGGCTGATTTTACTGTTTTTATAATGTAGCTAAATTCCCTGTTATTGATTCTAGCATCAATTATCGATCTGGAAATATAAATGTATGTGCTGGTGGGAGCCCACGGGAGTCGGACAGTCAGGGAGTGGCTTCCGCACCTCCCCGCAGCCCCTGGCCGTGGGCAGCGCACCCGCGGGGCAGACTGATGCTGCTTTTGGGGAGCGGCCGGGGTTTGGGGAGCTGTTGTCACAAACAGAGATGAAAAACCGGGGAAAAACCCATTTGATTTGTGTGTTCTTTTCCGTGCCTGCGAGCTGCTGTAAACTCGGGGATGCAAACCCAGATGGGCTGGGATGCCGGCACCGGGATGGGGGCTCGGTGCCCACGCCTGCGACTCCGTCACCTGCTCCCTGCTGCACTTTTCATATTCAGATGCACATCTGGATGCTCTGGCAGGAACCCAGCTTCGTTGACATTTAGTAATCAAATCCACACGGCTGTTGGCTTAGAAACAGCATCCAAACCTGTCTGCCCGGTGAAACGCTTTTCCAGACGTTTGCGAGCGGTTCCTCTGCTTGCTTGTTCAGCCCCCGCCGCGGCCGTGTCCCCTGTCTGGGGGGTAATACCGCTCCTGGGCCAAGATCCTTTCCTGTACGTCAATTAATGGCAGGGGTGGGGTTAGTGGGAGGCCCGAGCCGCGGTCCCGCGCGGGCTCTGCATCCCGTGGTGAGCCCATGGCCTGGAGCCGGCAGCGTCGCCGGGGGAGCCACGGGCTCCCGCCAGGCTGGGGCTCGCTCGGCCGCACGATGGATTCCTTTGTTTGGAAAAAAAAAAGAAAAAAAGACGAATTTTGGAATACGTTCGCCTCTTGTTCTCCGCACTTAGTTGTTGTCAGCATGAATATGCCATTAACACATGCTCATTAGGAGGAGAATGATTGTACCCTGCAGAATATGGGGGAAACCTTCATTAGGCACTAACATATCGAACTGAGCTGCAAACTTCACTTGGGAAAACCGAGGAAGGTTCTGCCTGGCATCAGGCTTCCCGGATTCCTCCTCGTTGGTCTGCTAAACCTCTGCACCTCATCTTCTAGTGCGTGCTTTTGGCCAGGGCTGTGGGTGATGTGCAGGCAGGCGAGCCTGGGCTCCGGCACCGGCACCAAATTTCTTCTTGGGACCTCAAATCCACCTTTCCCCGGATTGAACATGTCCTCATCCGGGCTTATTTTGGCGCATGGAGAGGACACGAGCCCCTGTCTCTGTGCTGGCTCTTCAGGCTTAACAGGATGGAATTTCGCATCCGTCCGCAGGGCCGGGAGATGCTGCGGGAACAGATTTGTTGAGAAAGGAGGTGTCATTTCTACATCCTCGCTTTTCGCACTGTAACGACGTTTTAAGCGTTCATCTGGCCTTGCTGCCTCCAGTCTGAAGCCATAACCTGCCATGTGTGACAGGGCAATTGCTCGCCCCGGTAATGATGACAGCGGAGCCCGGCGTTGCTCCCTCGTTTGCTCGGCGCGTGGCAGCTCGAGGCGTGTGCGTGGTGCTCTCTTAAAGTCAATCAATAAGAATAATTGCAAGTTCAGGTGGGGGTGAGGGAGGAGAGTGCTGTAGCAGACAAATAGTTGCAGATTAAGACCCTGTTTACATGCAGATGCCTCTGGTGATAGGTAACAAGGGACGGACAATAAGGACCATATGTGGTATTTAATCAGAATTTAGTCTAAATGGGGTGATTTCATAGATTTCCATGGAGCTGACAGCTGTCCTCTGTATTAAATGTGAACGTGCTGCCTCCGTCCCTGCCCCGCTGCCCTGCCCGCCCCAGAGTTTTGCAGGGTTTTGCGGTGTCGCAGTCCCGTCCCACCTCGCTGCCCTGAAGGGAATCCCAACGGATCAGTTTTCACCTACAGACCTGAGCAAAGGGGAAACGGAGGTAGCCCATTCTTCTGGTGGCCGCAGCAGCGGTGCTGGGCTGGGTGATGCCTGCTGCCATGGGACAGCCAGCACCCACAGGGTGGGCTGGGGCTGCCGCTGGTCAGGGGGACACCCAGACCCCAGGGCAGAGGACTTCTTCCTGCGGAGAGGGAGACAGAGAGGGCTGGAGCTGCCCGGCCCCGGCTCGCGTTGCCTTTGGGGACCTGACCCCTCTTTTGTTGTTGATCCTGAAACCTGGTGTTCCCCAGGACTCAGTTTTGGGGCCAGTCTTGTTTAATGTCTTTATCAGTGATCTGGATGAGAGGATTGAGTGCTCCCTCAGTAAGTTTGCAGATGAAACAAAGTTGGGTGGGAGTGTTGATCTGCTGGAGGGTAGGAAGGCTCTGCAGAGGGATCTGGACAGACTGGATCGATGGGCTGAGACCAGTTGTATGAGGTTCAACAAGGCCAAATGCCGGGTCCTGCAACGGGGTGTTGGTTGACAGTCGGCTGAACATGAGCCAGCAGAGTGCCCAGGTGGCCAAGAATAGGAATAGTGTGGGCAGCAGGAGTCGGAAGGCGATCGTGCCCCTGCGCTCGGCACTGGTGAGGCCGCACCTCGAGAGCTGTGTTCAGTTCTGGGCCCCTCACTACAAGAAGGACATTGAGATGCTGGAGCGTGTCCAGAGAAGGGCAGTGAGGCTGGTGAGGGGTCTGGAGAACAAGTCTGATGAGGAGCGGCTGAGGGAGTGGGGGCTGTTTAGTCTGGAGAAGAGGAGGCTGAGGGGGGACCTTATTGCTCTCTACAACTGCCTGAAAGGAGGGTGTGGTGAGGCAGATGTTGGTCTCTTGTCCCAACTAACTAGCAATAGGATGAGAGGCAATGGCCTCAAGTTGCGCCAGGGAAGGTTTAGAATGGATATTAGGAAAAATTTCTCTACTGAAAGAGTGGTCAGACATTGGAACAGGCTGCCCAGGGCAGTGGTGGAGTCACCATCCCTGGAGGTGTTCAAAAAACATGTAGATGTGGCACTTCAGGACATGGTTTAGTAGGCATGGTGGTGTTGGGTTGACGGTTGGACTTAGAGGCCTTTTCCGGACTTAATGATTCTGTGATTCTAATGATGAGGAACAATACCAAAAGCAGAGAGGTGACCCATGATTGTCTGTTGTTGACAGGGAGGGAAATGAGGTGGAAAGGAGAGATACCAATATGTGACAGGTCAGACTTGGAAGCTTTTCAGTGCCTACCAGTGCCTTCATTAGTCCCATCTTCTGGCTTGTGGTGGCTGGACGAACGGACGGATGGACAGCCTGGCTGTCGAGGAGGCAGGGCGGTGGCCATCCTGGCTTCACCCAACTTCTTGGTAATTTCTCCTCCGACTTTAACGACTTCTGCCTCTCAGGCCGCCGTGCTGTCCGCAGGCAGAGCAGCCGCAGGCTCCAATCTAATCGCATCTCGCCACGATGCGAGTGTGGCTGCGTCCGCTTGCTGGCTGCTGCATGACTCATGTAATCGCCATGCGAAATGCATCATTCATAAACTGTTTAGCGCGACCTTTTGTACAGTAGCACTAATTATTATTATCACAGAAGCCCAGTAAACTAGACTAGTAATTATCAGGGATTTATTTGAATGGACAGCTAAGCTATTCTTGGCAAGTTAGTCAAAGCAGTTGTCATGACAGCCACACAAATGTGTCTTATGAATTGGGTTAATTAGGGTAATTAATAACTGTTGTTTTGCCCTTTTTAACAAGGTATTGCCTAGACAGTATCAAAAAATAGCAATTGTACCTAACAGAAATAGTCTTCTGCTAGCAGCCACCTTCAAATCACAAAATCAAAGTAGTAAATACCCCGTTGGGTTGTCGTCTCACAAAGAAACGTGTCATCCTTCTCATGCACAAAAGCGGGGAGTGAAAGGCTCTGTTGTGATTTTTCTGCTGAGCTTCCCCTGCTGTGCAGTGCGGTCTGGAGATCTGTCGTCATCATTATTGATATTATTATTATTATTTATTTTAATGCTGTGCTGCTCCAAGCCGTTGTTGCAGAGGGGTCTCTGCTGTGCCCGGCTCCGTGCAGGCGGCGAGGGCAGCCCCGAGGTGCTCCCATGGGTCGGAGCAGGCTCTGCAAGTGGCAGGATTTAAAGCCAATTTTAAAGTCGTGACCATAAATTATTGTTGTTTTGCTGGTGCATCGTCACCATCCTCATCAGGATGGCTGGTGCCAAGCCGCCGAGTCCTCGCTCAGCAGAGCATCTGCTGCTTTCGAATGAAGGGTGTTGCTAAAGAAGTTGTTTTGGTTTTGTGCTGGTTGCTGCTGATACTGACTAGTGGGGGGAACTAAGGCTCTTAATAACCAAGTAGCACCAAAGACCCGCAAAAGGAAAAACAAATCCCTATAGTCCCCATCCCAGGGCAGCACCCTGGGCACCCCCGGCTGCCTCCTCGTAGGAGCTTTGCAGCCTGCGCCGGTGGCAGTCCCCGTCCCATGCCGGTGGCAGTCCCCGTCCCATGCCAGTGGCAGTCCCTGTCCCATGCCGGTGGCCTGGGTTCTTGCCGGCACAGAGCACCATCTCCCCGAGGACGGCAAGATTTGATGCTGATTATTAAAAATGGCCCGAGATTACAGATACGACTGAGGAATATTACGTAAGTTTAGTAGAAAAATGACCTGAATACATGAGTGAAGCTCTGGCTGGTTCTCCAGCTGCACCAAGCCCTGTCTATTTATATCACCTCTGGGCTTTCGAAGCCCTCTTTTAACTAAAGCTTGTTTGGTAACACATATCTTTTATAAAGAAAAGAATGAAAAAAGAAGAAAGAGGAAAGGGGGAAAAAAACCCTAAAGAAAAACACCTCCATGGAAAAGGTAGGGTTTTAATGAAGAAATATTTTACACCATTCTCCTACAACCTTAGGGCTAATAGCCTGGAACTGGTACTTTGGCTCCTTAAAAAGCCCAACAAGACAAGCCAATTACGGCCTCTGAAACAGTTTTATTTTTAGTTCCTTGTAATAGCAATTCATCCTTGGCTATGGTACATTAACTGGAAGGAACAAGAAGTAGTAAGGTTTTGGCATCTTTGTAATAACCAACGGGCTGTGTTTACCAGGCTGTTAATAATGTGGGGTGGCTGTCGGGCAGGGGGAGATGCAGAGATGGAGAGGGGCACCCAGTTAGTGCCGGACCAGAGATCCCCAAACCCGACGAGCGTTTTGTTATCGTTTATTTCCCTACAATTTATTCTGGAAGAGAACGGGCTCCTGTTGGGCTGAATTCCTCAGTTTCCCGGTGCCCCCGAGCTGGCAGCATGGCTCGGAGGGGAGGAAGGGCTGATCGGAGGGTGCTGGCGTGTCCCCAGGGATGCTGGAGCAGTGTGGTACCTCTGGGAGCTGCGAGCGTCCCGGGGAGCCGAGCCGAGCCGGGCTTCGCACCCCGCACCCCACCCGGGCTCTGCACGTGGTGCCGGGGCCACCGAGGACGGCGATGGCAGCAAGGCCAGCACCGCTCGGGCTTGCGGTCGGGCTCATGGCTGCAGGGTAGTTTTATGAGCCGGAAAATTTTGTTTTCCTGCTGAAATAGGGAAAAAAATTAAAAGAAGGGAAAAGTGGTTTTGATAAATAATTTTGTTGTGAGCCCTTGATGCTGGCGGTGGGAGCTGGCTGAGGCTATCCTGGTTGCAAGCCTTCCCGTGCAATTACAGATAAACAATGCAAATGATAACGCGATGAGCACACAGGGCAGCCTTCCCCTCGGATGTATTGTCCGCCATTGCCGGGCAATTTTAGCTGAAGCCAGGCGGGAGCTGCTGGTGCGAAGGTTCCACCCCAGAGCTGGTGTGGATGTGCCCGGCCATGTGCCGGGGGCACACGTGGCGCTGGACCAGCCTCCGGTGAAGCCGTAGGATGAAAACGGCTGTGGGGTGTGTCGGTGATATGGGAAGCCCAAAAAACAGAAGAAAGGGAGCTTGCACTGAGACACAGGGCAGGGCCGAGGTCCCCGTGTGCCCATCCTGCCCTCCCTGGCTGCCACGGCACCGGTCTTGGTACCCACGGCTGAATTTCTCACCGCTGAGCGGGGAAATCCTCCGGCCGCCGCTGCGAGCCCCCTCGCCCTGGGGTGCCTCTCGGCCGTCCCCGGCTCTGGGATGCGGAAGCGGAATGAGGTGTCCCCATGGGGCCCGGGCACCGGCCGAGCCTGGCTCCCCGTTCCGGTACCTGGCCCCGTTTTGGCGTGCCCCCCGCCTGCCCCGGGGCTTCTGCGTGCGCAGGGATGCAGCCGGCGGGGCGGCTGCCGGGGCGTCCCGTCACTCCGATGTGCAGAGCTGGCGGAGGCATCTCACGCCTTCCCTATTTTTAACTCATCTGCAATGATTTTTGGTTTTTCTTTCTCTATTTTTTTTGCAGTGGCAAATCTGTGATTTCTCCTGTTCCCTATAAAATGCGTCGGTCTGACCTGCCGCTCCAGAAGGTGAATGACAAGGAGTTTTATTTAGCCCTAGCGATGGGAACATTTAAAAAAAGGTTCCTCTGTTATATTTGTTTTCATTCCTAATGGCAGGAGGCAGGGAAAGGACAGTTCTGAAAGGTTTTTTAACAAATCTGTAAGTCATGCCCCATTACCCTGGGGCTGCTGATTAGATCCAGATTGTTTCTCGCACTACTTAGGGAGGGATGTAGCCCGCGCTGGAAGCTGCATGCACGGATCCATTACACATCGGAAAGTCCCAGGCATAGGTGATGGGAAAAAACCCTCTGATTAGCTTGATTGGCTATTATATCCCCGCAGGGATTTTCCCACGGCATACCGAGGCAGCCACCGCGTGCAGAAGGCTGCGCCCCGGGGGGGGTGGCGAGCTCGGCCCTGTGCCCATCGCTGGGCACAGGGGAGGGAGGCATTGCCCCCCTGCCCCAAAATCCCTCCTGTCCCAGCCGCGGGGGGACATTGGGCATCTGCTGGGGCATTGCCAGCCCGCTAGCTGCTCACGGTCCCACCAGGGCATCTGTATGCTCTCCCCTAGAAAGCGTGCCCTGCTTTTGGGTCGGTATTTTGCTTTTCGATCGATTTTGGGGGGGTGGTGCCAAGTGGGTGCCTGCCCGGCTGTGGCTGCTGGAGGGACCCCTGTGCCATGGCCACCAAAGAGCTTTTGGGTTGTAGGTGCCATGGGAATATACGGCAGGTTTTTTATGGTTGCATTTTTGCTCTTCATAACCATATTGCAGAGTTCTGATACATTGACAAACTCAACTGGTGACAGTGTTTTTGGCTTTTAGGAGTGTAATTATGGCTTCATTGTGTGTTGTCACTCCCGGGATTCAATCTGGGTTTCTAATCCTATACCCTTTTTCCAAATCTCGTCACAGCAGCTCCTTTCCTCCTGCCTCTGATCCATTTTCAGACAAAAAATGAGAAAGCCTGTATTTACGTGGGGAGGGGACAGGAGTTCGGCGTGGATTAGTGGGCATGCCTGCGCCGTAATACAATCTGGTTTGATACTTCTGCTCATTCTGATGAGCAGGGTGATGCTAAAGGATGAACTCTCCCAGCAATTTCTCTGCAATGCTTTTTATTTCATCAAGAGAAAATGGAGGCTGGACTCAGTTCCTTCGGTGTTTAATAACGTCCATCAGCACCAAATGCCCTTTATTTAAGCTGCAGCAATAATTAGAGGGTCGGTGGTGTTAAGCAGCCATGGATTCTGGCTCTGAGGAATGTTCATTGTGCCTCATTAAATTTGGAATTAGTGCTTAAAAGGTCAGAAATAAATATTCTGTTTATATTTCAGGGACAGTAAATCTAAATGGATGCTGTGTTTGCACATCCTCGTCTCTGCTCGTTCCTGCTGAACCGAGCGAGGCACCGCTCCATTTGGTTTAGGCAGCAATCAGAGTGTCTGCAAAAAAGCCCAACCCCAAAACCAACCCTGGTTTCATTGATCAAGGGCAGGAAAATGATCTGCTGTATTACATCTAATTATAAAACATCAATATCAGATGCTAAATGCACTTACTTTTTCGGAGGCACTATATGGCTAGTTTACAGTTTGCAATCTCCTGTCTTACAGGCTTTAGCAGTAAGCTGGGCTATGGGGAAATGCCGCAGAGGGAGATGCCGGAGGTCAGATCTTTTTAACCCGTATTGAAGTCCTCCAGGTGGCTGGCTCTTAAATGCTCCTTAATGAGAGCCGAACTGCTTCGCGTTGGCCTGCCGTCTTGCCAGGGGCTGTTGACACAGCAGAGGTGTGTCCCCCGCCTTGTGCTCCAGCGCCCGTGGGGCGGGCTGGGGCTACTGATGGGGACCGGTGGCCAGCCGGGACCTTTCCAAGGGCCCTGACCCCATGGGGGTCTCCGAGCCACAGCACAGCTTGGCTGTCGGAGGAGATGGTGGTGGGCTCCTTGGGGTGATGCAGGCATCGCTCGCACCATCACGCCCATCAGCATTTCACAGAATCACAGAATAGTAGGGGTTGGAAGGGACCTCTGTGGGTCACAGAATCACAGAATCACAGAATAGTAGGGGTTGGAAGGGACCTCTGTGGGTCATCTAGTCCAACCCCCCTGCCGAAGCAGGGTCACCTACAGTAGGCTGCACAGGATCTTGCCCAGGCGGGTCTTGAATATCTCCAGAGAAGGAGACTCCACAACCTCCCTGGGCAGCCTGTTCCAGGGCTCCGTCACCCTCAGAGGGAAGAAGTTCTTCCTCATGTTCAGCTGGAACTTCCTCTGCTTCAGTTTGTGCCCATTGCCCCTTGTCCTGTCGCTGGGCACCACTGAAAAGAGCTTGGCCCCATCCTCCTGACACCCACCCTGCAGATATTTGTAAGTATATATTAGGTCCCCTCGCAGCCTTCTCTTCTTCAGGCTGAACAAGCCCAGCTCCCTCAGCCTCTCCTCGTAGGAGAGATGTTCCAGTCCCCTCACTGTCCTCGTAGCCTATTTGCTGACTTTCCGCCACGGTGGAAGCACCAGTAGCTCTTTGGGTAGAGTTTGCATGGGGGTTCAACCCAAAGCCTTGGGCTGGTGCTGCTGTCACATCTCTGATACCCACCATGCTGGGAGGTGGCGATGCTGGAGAGTGAGGAACTGGGAGATACGAGTCTGTTTCCTGTTCCATCTTCCCAGGCTGTGGCCATGGTGCTCAGGACCCTCAGACATTGCAGATGCCACCAGTGCCTGAGCAGAGCAGATGGCGAGCGTGGGGAAGGAGGAGCAGAGCTCCTCAGGTGGGTCAGACACCGGGCTGGTCTGTTCGCCAGTCCTGGCCTCCAACTGATGCTCTGAGGCAGCGGTGTCCTCGTCAGCAGCCTGTAGCTCAGGAGCTAATTGCGTGGTGTCACACACAACAGGGGAAAATCTGTCCTGACGTCCTTTGTGATCTGCTCCAGCCCGGAGCTGGATCCGATGAGCCTCCTGCCAGTGTGCGGGACGAGACCAGCGGCGTTGCTGGGTGTGAGAGCGTCAGGACAAGCCCAGCTGTTCTTCTCGGGGCCACGGGGTGAGATTTCGGTGCTCGGTGGGGTTTCGTACCGTGCCTGCTCTCAGGAAGAACGAGTCTTAGACCACCTAAATTTCCCCTGGGGTAATAAGCAGCTTGCTAAATGATAATGACTTTACCTCATTGCTGATCCACACTTCATTTGACCTGGTCCCTACTTTGAAATTTTCCCTGCTTCCCAAGTGCAGCTGGAGTGTTTTTATTCGATTTGCATGAATTCTGCATCACCCACAATATAGTTCAAACCTAAAGAATCAAGTGCTGACGAGATCTCCTAACAGGCGGTAACAGTTTTATTGCAGATGCTGGAGCCTGTGATTGAGTCACCCATGGAGAACAAGACCGAGGATACTGGAGAACCAGGAGAAGCGGTCTCACAAGCCCTGCCCTTCCCACTGGGAAGGCCCTGTGGATTTTTGGGAACCATTTGTGATTTCTGTGGTCCCTGATGATGCCCATGGCACGGAAGGAAGGTCAGGAGACCCGTGCTCCAGGTGAAGATGTGCAGCTTGATGCGGAGGATGAGGAGCCATCGCGTGTTTTGGGAGGATTTTCTGACACCCAAAAGGAGAGATGCACATTGCAGCCTTGGAGAAAGGTCCGCTTTGTTTTTTAATAATCAAGGGTGACATGCAAGCTTTATTAACAAGGCACGTAGGGGAAAAAAAAAGGCTCAAGGGATAACCCTGAAAAAGTGGTGCTAAATGTGTCATTTTTATGAAGTTGATTTTGTGAAGGGTCCCTACATGCTTTGGCAGGAGGTTGCAGCAGGTTTACAATAATTTGTGGAAAGACAGAAATGTTTTCACCCTGAAGTGAGAAGAAGGGCAAAAATACCCCGCGTTGAGATGCTTTAGAGTCGTCGTCTGCGGCGGAGGCTGGCGGAGGGACAGATACCTGTCACTTCGGGTCAGAAGAGATGGGTCCATCTTCGAAGAGCTGTGGACTTTGCTGGGAGGCCGATGTGCGGACCGGGGAGCCAAACCTTCCATCAAGAGCCTGGATCCAGACACAGCGGGGAAAGCTGGATTTTCACCTCCACGGAGTTTGGTTTGGAAAAAACTCCACATTTGAAACAGCTGAAAAGCGGGAGAAGTGAGAAAGAGCCAGATCCTGGGCATCTGCCCGAGGCTGGCAGGGACACGGCTGCGCTGATCCGAGCCTCCTGGCACGGCCCAGGACATGTCCCCCTGCCCCGGGGACCGACCCTGGATGGCATCCTCAGTTTCTCCATCAGGCCACAGCGGTGGTGGTGCCCGGCGTCCCCGCAGCCCGCTGACCTTTCTGCTGGCGCTTCCATTAATTCCCCTTAAACCGCCTTTGGATCCTCCGGGGTTTATTTCTGTTTCTAAGGCAGGGAGTGAGCAGTCGTTAGAGCAGCGCCCTGTTGCTAACGGACCTTTTGCTAATGGGGAAGTCAATCCCCCCTCCCCGCCCCGATGTCCAGGTCGAGAAGAGTTGTACTGATGTTTGTACATCGTTTTTTTTGATTTAATGGAATTGGCAGTCCTCAACAGAAAGCAACCGCTGGGGGAAAAAAAAAAGTTTAAAATTTCCCTGCTGATTGCTCGATTCCGAGTCTGTCTGTTGTTATATTTATATTTGTGTTGCTAAGGCAGCAGTTAAAAGCATTTTTCGAATTAGGCACTGGTAAGCTGCGTGCAGAGCCAGGGCTCTCTGGTTGATGGCGTTGACACCAACATTCCTGCATCTGGAAAGCAAATCCCGAGCCCGGAGGACAGCAGGGTTTCCCTCCTCCGAGAGCAATGCAGGCTGAGACCACAGACTTTCTGCTGGGTGTTATTCTTATTGGGTCTGGAGTGTATTGTTTATTCATAGCGCAGAGGCTGAGGGTCTGATCCTGACGAGCGTGAGCATCCTTTATTCGTGTTCGGATGAGCAGGAGAGAAGAATTGGCAGCGCCATTGAGGAGGTCCTCGCTGTACCCGGCTCTGGACGTGGAAAGGAGAGGCTGGGCTGGAGGCTGGGCTCCCCTTTGATTTCTGCAGGAGCGGGGCTGAGCGGTGAGGAAGCGACGGCTTGTTTGCTTCTGCCAAAATGATGAAGAAGATGAGGACCGGCCTCTCAATGACGCTCTTTATGAAGAACATGCTTTCATCGGCGCCAGCCAGCCCTACCTTTTCCCTCTTTTTAGTGCTTCGACTTTGTTCTTTGGGCCTCATTAAGAGAGGGAGCGGATCCTTTCCCAATTAAAATGTTGACATGTCGGAGACGTTTACCTTCCCCGTCGTTTTGCCTCTGTTTGTAAGTGATTGCGCTTCTCAGGATAAACCAGAATTAAATCAAGTGAACTTCGATTGAATATCGTGAGCTATAAAGCAGCCCTTCTCCGTGAAAAATCTCATTTCTTTTTTATTTTTCTGTTTTGATCCCCTAGCCTGCGTGGAGATAACTTTGACGGATAATCCCATGGCTGAGGGGAGGCCTCGTAAACTGCCGGGCTGCCCGCGCACTGGTGGGACCGTGCCGGCGCGGGCAGGGCAGGCAGCTCTCGCCCAGGGCGTGAACCCCCAGGCCTGAGCACGTTTCCCATCCTTGTGGCCGTGTCGCTCCTTGTTTTATCCGAAATCTGGAAGTAATTAGCATTAGTCGTGCTGCTTTCGGTGGCGTGGGGGATTCGAAGCCTGGGAACGGATGCTGTGACCGAGGCCGCGGGAACTGGCTGCCTTGTACCATCACAAGGAGGATCCATCAGGATCATCCATCAGGAGAGTGATGGCAGCCCGTGCGGCGTTCCCTCGGCTTGCGGTGGGGTTTTGGTGGCACCGGTTGGGTGTTCCCTGCGGATGGCTCTGGGCCTCTGCAGCCAGGGCCACGCGACGGCAGTGCTCTGAGCGCTTGAAAGCTCTGTGTGTGTTGAAATTTGCTTTCTGGGTCCTCCCACCCACCCCTTCCTCTCCTGGTTGTCCCGGGGCTGAGCGGCGCACACAGGGATGAAGCTGATGGAGGCGGTGATGGGTGTCGGGGGTCTCACGCTGCTGCTGGGGATGCGGGGATGGAGCCACCTGAGGCTCCGGGGTTGCTGGAGCCATTCCCACGTCTGCCAGCGCAGGGTGACGGAGGGGACTCCCCGCCAAGCAGGGATTGCCCCGAATCTGCCTCCGATCCCTCCTGCCCTCCATCGCTGGGCTGCCATCAGAGCCCGTTTGTGGGGCTGGGATCTCCCGAGGGGCTGCTGGCAGGCACTGGCATCCCCCCCTCCGGGATGGCAGCGTCAGGATTGATGGATAAACACAGGATCAGGCATTTTGTGCGGCGTTTAAAGCCTTGGGCATCGCGTGTTTCAAAAATCCCCATGTCCGTTTGCTCCCGAGCTCCAGCCATCAGTCGTCCTGCAGGACCGAGGACGCAGGAGCTGCAGGGACCAGTCGTTTGTGCAGTAAATCTCCTGCGTGACTCTCCAGCAGTAATTACTATCTGAAAGTAATAACTGAGCTGTGCTGAGTGCTAGGCCAACTCCCCCGGCTCGCAGCTCCTTGCATGTTTCTCTCTGGGAGGCTCCTGTTTGGTAAATTAGATATTGTGCTGTATTTCAGAAAAGGTCACACTTAACCAACGCTGCCTTTGCTTTATTATCTTGGCAGAGCAGCGTAACCTCTGCCGGGGTACGATTGGATTTCACGTTCGGCTCTGCTGCAGCGGCCCCGCTCCCTGCATCCTGCCGTTGTGATTACGTTAGCAGCAGACTCTGCTTTCCTTTATTTATTGAGACATTAAAGATGCATGCATTTATTTTTACCATGTTCATAATTGCCATAAAAACAGGCCATAGTATCCCAGAGCGGCTCTTTGGGAAGGAGAGCGGCCGTGGGGCCGGGGCGAGGAGGAGCCATGGCAGGGAGGAGGCAGGATGGGGCTGCTGGGGTGGGGGGCTGTCCCCGGTCCTGTCCCGGGGGGACACTGCTGCCAGCCCAGAGCAAGGGGGACCGGGCAGAGTCGGCCCCTTCTGTTGCCCAGGGTGCCTGGAAGGGGCAAGGAGCATCCCCCGGGCCACGGGTGATGCTGGTGGGGAGCCCGGGTGACATCCCTGCAGATCTGGGGGGGCTTTGGGTGGACGGATGGACGGACGGATGGAGTAGGGTGCCTGACTCGTACAAAGAGATCTGCATCCTCCTGGGTCGCTGAAGCCCAGGAAGGATCCTGGCCAGGCCACGCAGATCCCACCATGTCCCACCACATGGCGTCCACTGTGACTCACCATGCAGGTCCCACCACATCTCACCATGCAGCTCCCACCACGTCCCACCATGCAGCTCCCACCCCATCCCACCATGCAGGTCCCACCACGTCCCACCATACAGCTCCCAGCACATCTCACCGTGGAGGTCCTACCACATCTCACCATGCAGCTCCCAGCACATCCTACCTGCCACAGCCACAGGTTGCTTTACGTGGTTCCTTACCTGCTGTGAGCACCAGCTATCTGGGGCTTTGTAATCTGAGGTTAAAAGGCAGTGTTTTCAGTGCAGAGCAAGTTGGTGGGTTTTGCTTGCAAATGACAGGTCCATTGACTTTTGTCCCCTGCTTTCACTCCTCTCCAACTTTTAAGCATGTCACCCATTGTTGGCTTTTTTATTAATAACAGAGCCCACTGTCTCTGCAAATGAAATGATGTAAAACAAAGAAAAGCGCCCGCATTAAATTCTCCGGCAGGGGATTACCTTGCTGGCATTTACATATCTATGCAATAAATATTTTAACATGTTAATTATACACTAATAAGAAAAATACCTTTTGAACTTTCAGTCAAATTGACACACACAGCACCGAGTCCATCAGGGAATTAAAAGCAATTAGTTTTGTAACAGAGCATAGTCACATTGTTTCTTCTCTGAAAATTGTTCTGTGGTCACCAGCCGGCCTTTTTTTTGGTGAAAGCTGGTGGGCAGACCAACGGGGACCGGAGTTTTCGGCGCCCGGCTCCGTCCCGCTCGCTGGGCCGGGGTGCTCCTTCCCTCCCGTGGGCTTTGTGCTGGCTCTTGTCCTGGCCCTGCAAAGCCGGCGCTTCCCAGGCGTGGGGAAATCAGACTTGTAACCATCTCCCTTTTCTTTTCCTCCTTCCAGACTGAAAACTACTCCTTCGATTCCAACTACGTGAACAGCAGAGCCCATTTAATAAAAAGGTACGTAGGCTCGCCTGAAAGCCCTTGGGTTTGCCCAGCCAAATCCCGATTATTTAATGTTCTGCCTTACTGCGTTATATACTGCTTGCTTCTGTTAATATGCAAAACGTTTCAAGAGTAATCATTTGATTTTAAAAACAGTATTTACTTCCTATTAAGTCCCATTGCTCTTGGTTTGCGATGAAGGCAGGGCTTTTCTTCTTCTTCTTTTTGGCGCCTTCGCACTGGGGAGCTGCAGCGAGTTAGCTGGAGTGCCGCTACCCCAACAACTTTCAGATTCGTAGAGTTTATTCTGTTTGAATGCACAGGAGTAAAATGATGGATTTGGGTGGCGAGATCTCCCTGCCATGTGAGAAAAAAAAGAAGGAAAAAGAAGGAAAAAAGCTCATTTGGGGGCAGGTAATTGGGTTGGATACACGCTCGCTGTTCTAGTTTGAATACCGAGGCAAAACAGCACTTTGCTGGGCTTTTTCCCTGCACGGGTAAAAAGGAAACCGTCAGTTCGGTTGCAGCCTGGCGATTACCCGAGGGGGAATTTAACCCTTTGGGTAAAACACTGGTATCCTCAGAGCTTACCAGTGGCGAGGAAATGTCTCGGGGAGGTTAACGCCGGGGTTACCGGGTTGAGCCCCTCTGGACTGCGCTAACCCGGAGGTGAGCATCCCCCCGCGGGGCCGGTGGCCAGGCGTGCCCCTGCCTGCCCGGCTCTTGCCGAGGCGGGAAGGCACGCACAGCTCCATCGACGCTCGTCCGGAGCCGCCGCGCGGGGCCGTGGGGCCGTGTCCCCACGCAGGGGGTGGCCGGCAGCTCTCTGCCCACCTCCGGTCCTCTCCCCGGGGACCGGCCAGGGTGTGCGGCGGGTGAACCGCGGCCGTGGCCATGCCCATGCCCGGTGGGGCTGTTGGGGCTCTGCAGAAGCCAGCACGGAGGCAGGGGTGTAACGGAGAGCAGGATCCGGCCCTGAGCTGTTGAGATCTGATCTGAGCAGTAAAAAAATCCAATTATCTGCCTGGCTGAGATCCCATTTGTTTACATCTTAAAAATATAAGGAGTAAGGGAGCTGCGAGCGCATTGTTTGAGCAGCTCGGGTTCAGCTAGCGAAGGGCAGGTATATTTGCCTGCGTGGCTCATGATGTTTAACGATGCTAATGCGACCGCGAGAGAGACGGTTTGCCTGCGCCACGCTGCTCCTCGCCAGAGAGTCTGCAGGCGTCCTGAAAAAACCCAAATCTATTAATCTTTCCTCGTTCACACCCAAGATCAAGGCAGGCAGCGCTCCCGCCTGCCGCAGCGGGGCTTACTCCCGGGCTGTATTGTTTGGGCAACGCTGCTGCCGCCAGTTCCCCGAGACCTGCCCGTCCTGTCGCCAAGTGTCAGCCGCGGGAACGCGTCTTGTGGCTGCGCATCACGGTCTGGCTCGCTGCGGGGAAGATAAACGCGCTGTAACGCGGGGTTGTCTGCGTGTTAGGAACAGCAGCTCCGTGTAGGACAGCGTTCCCCCTCGCTTTCTGCCTTTGTCTTGTATCTGAAGTGCAACGGGTGCCGGGAGCGCTGCGCAGACACCTCAGAACAAAAAATATTTTCTGTAACGTACTGTGGCATCATGTTCATCCTTTGCCTTTATGAAGATGTTGTAGCTCTTCTATCTTTGGTGAGTGAATCTCCTCAAATTCAGCGCTTTAATTAATCTATTTGTACTTCTCCTGTGTTGTCTGCCTGCCTCTCTCGCTCATCCACGCGCACACAAATGAATTGTAGATTTGTGGCGCTTTCTTAACTTTAAATTCTTTGATGTCGCCTGGAATCAAAGTCAGTGGCTTCAACAGGGACATCTTTATTTAAAAGGTAATGTTTGAAGGTTTACCAATTTATATGTGTTTCAGAGCTCCCCTCTCGCGTGCTTTTGCAAAGCATCAGATGGTAGGTGGTCTGCTTGGTTTCCGTGGAGACGCAAAAGGGCTTTTCAAAGTAATGCTCCAGCTCGTTGGGGCTTTGAAGCACAGGCCGCGTCTTCCACCGACGTTTCACGCCAAATCAGCCAGCGCGAAAGTTTGGGGCCGAGTGGGTGCCGGTGGATCCCCCTCGACGGGCACAGATTTCCCGTGCCGCGGCTGGCTGTGGAAGGAGGTGTGGGGTCGGTGGCCCCAGGGACGCCCCAATGGCCGTGCGTGGGGCTTCACCGTCGCAGGGCAGCAGTGACAGCAGAAGGATCCCCAGGGGAACTCTTCCATCCCTCCAGCCTAGGAGCTGGGTGCCATGGGGTGACGGAGCTGCTCAGCCCTTGGGGGAAATTCGGGAGCAGCTCAGCCCTCGGGTCCCCCCAGCAGTGGCTGCGCTTGCCGGGGATGTCAGGGAGCTCAGCTGTGGGTCATATCTTGAAGCTGGGTGAACTTGGACCCAGAATGACCGGGTGATTTTTATAAACAAGAATGGCATCATCATCGTGAAACGAAATTCCCATTTCCGGGAAGACTTTTGTTTCCAAACTTTAAGTGATTAGCATTTGGCCTATAACCTAAAAAATTACAAACCTAAAACCTGTCTAACTTCAGTGTGAGATAATGTGACTTGAGGAGCCTAGTTACAGAAACAGCTCCTTTAATGCATAGGTTTTATTCTCCAATTTTATTCTCCGATCCTGCTTCGCTCTCAGCTTCCATACTGCCCACAGCAGCTCACCCCCGGGCAGAAGCACCCTGCGAGGTGGTGCAGGCTGGGTGTTGTGTTTTGGGGTGCAGAGGTACCGAGCAGGGGGCGACCCCCGCACCCCGGCCCCAGCTGGGGGAGCAGTCCCAGCAGTCCCAGCCCTGTCGCTGGGTGCTGGGGACGCAGGGGACCTCCTCGTCCCCGCGGGGCACGAGTCTGAGCGTTGGCAGCCATGCCGCCATGGCGGGTCTCGCTGCTGCGGTCACCCGGTAAGTCACAGCTGTGTCTCCCCCAGCAGCTCCACGTTCAAGGACTTGGAGGGGAACAGCCTGAAGGACAGCGGCCACGAGGAGAGCGACCAGACGGACAGCGAGCACGACGTGCAGCGGGGCCTCTACTGCGACACGGCCGTCAACGACGTGCTGAACACCAGCGTCCCCTCCATGGGGTCCCAGGGTCCTGAGCAAGGTGAGCCGCTGACGTCCGCCCTGGGGGGCTGTCCACCACCCCTTCGGCCCCCACATGCCCCCGCCACCAGCCCTGGTGCCACCTGGGTGGGTGCACCACAAGGATGCTTCGCGCGTGCTGGGGATAACGCCGCCGTACATCGCCAGAGTGCTGCGTAGATCGAAATTAACCTTCACGCCGCGCCTGTCGGGTGGGCAAGCAGTTAGGATTATCCTCTAACAGGCAGGAAACCTGAGGCACTGAGCATCCACCTGACAGCGAGCGAGTGGCGGAGCTGGGACGAGGGCAGGAATTGCTGGTGCCGTGCCGGCTGCTGGCCCGTGCCGGCGCTCCTCTCCAGAGCGCAGACGCTGCAGAGCGGAGCTCGCGCGCAGGTGCCGTCGGGGAAACTTGTCCAAGAGGTCAGCGGAGCGTGTAGGCAATTAGTCAGGCATCCCACGAGGGATTAGCTCAGGCCAGTGGGCGAGGGTTTACATCTTCTGCCCCCGAACAGGGTGTCAGCTCTTGCGCATCCCCACGTGCAGGGGTGAATTCCTGCCCCGAAACCAGCCCGGTGCTAGCTAGAGGAAAGAAGTCAGAGGAGTTCGGCGGAGCCCAGGCCGTCGTTTGTACTTGGGCATGAATGTCGCTTTTAATGTCTGACGGATGCAAACATCCTCTGCAAACATCCTGTCTTTTTCAATTATGAAGCCGGAGTGCGGTTTGGTGCTCCGGCGCAGGGGAGCCTCGGGGCGCTTGGCTATATCTTGAGATAAGCTGTGGCTGAGGCTCAACTGGAAGCCCCACTGCTAAAAGACTTAAGGATATGAAAACAAAATGCTGTGATTATGAACTGGTCTTCAGCTGTTTAATTCAATTCATGGTAAACATCATTAAAAGCCTTTGTTTTGCTGTCATAAAAGAGTCAAACGGGGGAGAGAGAGTTCTTGCCATCTGCGCCGCTGAATGTGGTTTTTTTTCTGGAGGGAAGCTGATCGCTGTATTAATTCTCGATAGAGTCTGTTAAATGGCCGTAGTTAACCCTGTAAGACTCCGCGAGGAGGGGAACGCGGAGGTCACCTACCCATTCTGTGCTGCCAGCCACGCTAATTGGAGAGGGATGGCATCCGCAGCGATAATGTATTTCCAGACAACCCTACTGTGGCCAAAGATGAAAAAAATTAAACATTTATATAACTGTACAGTGGCAGTTTAATTCTCTGCGGACTGTCGCCATGTCAGAGAATGCAGGCTGATAGCTATCATTTATTATTCTTCTATTACAAAGAAATGCTTTTTCATTTCGATCAGGAGAGGGTTTCCTAAGATGCATTTGCAGTGAGGGATAACTGTAGGAGCAAAAATGTTCATAATTGATTCCCGTCCCGTTGAATGGTCTGAGCAACATCTGTTAATTTTTTGTCACATTTCTTGGGCAAAAAAACAATCTCAATGGACTGCAGATAGGGTTTTACAGAGATTACATTTCTGATAAGTCTGCGTGCTGGCTCTGTGGTGCACCAGATAGCAATGCAAATAAGTTAAAGAGGAGGAGTTGGAGGCAGAGCTCGTCAGAGGAGTCAGATGGAAATAAATCCGATCCAATCCATGTAACACGCACTCCTCATTGCATGTAAAATACCCCCCAAAAATCAAGAGTATTCCCAGAAGGCGGCTGGTGTGCCTGGCTCCCCGTCCCGCCATGGCCAGCGGGTGGGTGCTCTTGGCTCTGGATCCTTTTTGGGAGGAAGCTGGCGTGTCGGCGCGGCATTGCCGTCCCTCTGGACCCGCAGGCGGGTGGGCAGGGAGCGGTGCCGGGGTCCAGCCCTCCCGTCCCGCGGGACCCACGCTGCCACGTGCGGGGGAGCAGGGGGTCCTCGCCTGCGAGGTGTCGGGGTGTTCGTGGAGCGATGAGGGGAGCGGCGCAGGCGGGGAGGTTAGCAGCTACTGTCACAGAAGCCAAAAAAAAAGGTTACAGAGAAGATTTTCTGAGCTGATTTGTCGAGCAGGGACTGCAGAAAATAATCAGGAAAATCAAGATGCTGAGATGATGGCGATAACAGCGGTTCCCGCGTGATTAAAGCGATGGTTTTGGCATGGTAATTTTTACCCGTTTTCGGGTCAGAGTGGCAGGGCGGGGGGGAAACACAAGTTCCGTGCCAAGGACGCGCAGGACCGGTGGGCTGACCACCGCCCCGAGCACACCGTCCGCGGCCAAAGGCAGCCTGGCAGCTGACGTCCCCATGCTTTGCCTTCGCTCGCCGGCCCTGCCCGAAGCGCGTCTCGCGTCATCCCAGGGAAGCGGGGTGGGCGAGGCGCCGGGGTTTGCTCGTCGGCGTTGACGAACCTGCCTGGGTGCCCTGCAAGCTGCCCCTGCGGCCAGGCTCTGCTGGGCTTGGACCTCAGCTTCTAACACCAATAGTCCTTTATTAGTGGCCAACTCTCAGACTTGGTCAGGTAATTTGGAAGTCTTTATCTGCTCGGTGGGTAATCCTGGATCTGCCGAGGCCAGATGCTGGTTGGCAGAAAGCCTTGCAGCTCGGGGATAGAGGATGATCCCGCTGTGGTGGCACTGGGGGGGTTAGCGTGGACCTGTCCGGCCAGCCTTCACCTACGGAGATGCTGGATTTCCTGCAGAAAGAGGTAGGCGTGGGGTAGGTGTGGAGGGGTCCAGGCTCCTTTAGTGTTCATCAGCCAGTGTGTGAGCCTGGCATTGGTGGTGAGTACGTGGCCGTGGGAGCCCCGGGGACCTGCTGCAGATGCTCAGGTGGCCTTGGGCCCTCTACCCCTTCACTGCTCTGGTGCCAAGCTTGGGTGGGAGTGACACCAGCTGCCAGTCCCACTGGCAGGAGCCCATTCTCTTCCTTTGCAAATGACCTAGATTTCCAGAAAAATGGCAAAATGTAGTGTGGAGGGTGTCAAGCTTTAGTGGGCAGCAGTGGCTCATCAGAAGCATCACCTGGAGCTCAGCCACATCGCTTATTTTGGGAGCAGGACTTCTGCCCAGTCCCTCTTTACCTCAGGATCTTAATTATTGATTATAAATTCATCAGCTGAAAAGGTGGCTTTAATTGCTCTAATATGTACCCAATTTGGAGTTCATTATCACCCAGAATTGTTTTCCTTCCCCTGCTAATTGATACCAAATGGGACGCTGAGGAAGGCGGGCACCGGCACCGCTCCACCTTTCGCGATTGCCTCGCTGCCGCTTAATTGTTTGTTTATTCGTGGAGGTGTTAAGCGCTGCTAGAAGTTTATATGCACTCCTTTCCTAACAGTGTCCTCAGCTGAACTTCCAGATGGATTTGTTTGAGGAAGGGAGGTTTTCAAGCGGCTGTTGGATCTCAGCGGCGTTTTGGGTTGGGTGGAGAAGTCTGTTGGAGGATGGGGGTCAATCCCAGGGTCCCCTGTCATATCTTGGCCTGTTTCACCGCAACATGGGGTGGATTTTCTCTATGTCCTGGTGTAACCTGGACTCCAAGTCCAGCACTGGAGGAACCCCTGATTTCCAGCAAGGGGGTGAAGTGTGCGGTGGAGACCCACCAATGGCATCGCCTCTGTGGGACAGTGGTGGGCGATGCCAGCAGCTACGGGAGCTTTGCTGTCAGGTTTTGAAGCTCCTGACGCCTGTTCCTCCAAGCAATGTGGGGAAATCTCAGCCTGAAATGTTTTCTAACACTGCAGAAAGTGGCGGTGCTTTTCCCGGGAAATGGCAGCATGGACCAGATGTTTCGCAGGGTAATTGAAAATTCCATTTTATCAGAAAGCATTTGCTGTCAAAAAGTTTTATCTTTACTTCAACAAAGAGGTTGATTAGATCCCTCAGGACCTGAATTAGCATCTTTGAGGCTAGATACTCTGTTTTGTGATTCAGGTAGTTATTCTTCCCTTGGTTTTACTCATACTGAGACTTTTTTTTTTTTTTTAAATCCCTTTGCCCTCTTCCAAACACAGCGTTTGTGCAGGCATAGCTTGTTTTCTTGGTGTGGATGTGTATGAGCACCTAGATCTGCTTAAATGTTTTCTGTTACCTTTTTTACCTTGCCTTGAGCCAGAGCCATACTTGTACTCTGTAAGTTATAGGAGCTCTTGCCAGCACAGGAATCAGAAAGGAACTATTTTGAATATGTGGTTTTAATGTTAGAAGTAACAGATTTCAAACTTATCCTAATTCCCAGTGCTGACCAGTACTTTTTACCATCAGTGATAGAAGGAAAATTGTTGGCCCAATGAAGAAGTGATTTGCTGTTGAAGATAAAAATAGAATCTAAAAGAAAGTACAAAAAGAATAAACACACACTAATCATAAAAAAGCCAGTGTTAGAAACAGTCACCGCAGCCATTAAATAGTGAAAAAGCTTTAAAATCAAAGTGAGAGGGTTTTTAAGCAATGTCAGTAATGTGTCTCTACAGAATTGCTTCTAAAAGCATCACTTCCATTTTTCTGGTGCCAGATCAGCAGTAAAGGTTGGCGTGAAATGTCATCTGGAAAGACCTGATCCTGCATACATTTCCACATTTGAGTAACTTTGCTCACATAGGTGGTTTAATTGTATCTCATAAACTCCAGCAAGACGAAGGGTTCTTTGAATAGAAATGAGTTATAGTTAAATGCTTACGTTAAGTCTTCCTCGTACCGTGGCACAGTGTAGAAATAGGCTTGGATGTAAAGGAGAGCTGGGCACATGGTATTCACTGAAACTTTGCTTGCTGGCTTCATCCCAAATTATGCAGATACATCGTCATTTAGGGGATCAGGCTTTATCTAGAATATTCCAATTGGTTCTTATGCTCATCTCCATAGTATCTGGGTGCATTTCAGCTGTGAACTGGGAACATGACTAATGGCATTAGCTGGAGGCAAACACAGGTATTAGGAACTGTTGATTTTTTAAGCTGATTTCCAGCAGTCGTTCCACCTGCAACTCCCTTTTACTCTGCAGAAAAGCCTTTCTGTAGAGCTGTATGTACATGGAGACCTAAGTGACATATTCTAGGGCTTTGGAGGCTCGAAATACAGCTGCATTTCTCTGGAAGTTTCTGCAAATTAGTAGAAATACCTGCTTTCTTGTATTCATATATGCAGCTCGAGACATAAAGTAGAACATTCGTATGTGAATGACAGCACATTCCTTAAGATGGATAAACGCTGTAAGCTTTCTTTACAGGGCAATGTCAATTATTACAGCTCCTCTGATTTCTGTATTATTGCGGGGATCTCTCAGTCACGCAGCCTCGGCGAGCTCAGTGGTGCTCCTGCAGTGGCCAGCCAGGAGGGAGCAGCCAGCTTCTCGCAGTACTTTGAAACCCCAGAGAAGGATTTTTATGATGAGTGGGTAAGCTGGGCTTTAGGAAGAGGCGTTGATTGTCTTATAATTCTTATGCTTTTAAATGCTTACGTACCGAGCCGCTAAGTCAGCCCGTGGATGGCTGCATGGTGGTTACTGACTCTTCTGTACGCGCTCTCTCCATCCTCCTCACGCACCTGCTCCTGCTGGCGGGCTTGCAGCAGGACATGGTATCTCTTGTTAGACCAGTGAATGTAACTGGGGAAAAAGCCATCAAGCCCTCAGACTAACAAGTCTCTCTTCAGTTAGCCCTTATCGTTGCCCGGTGCTTAGCTCCGTCTTTGGCGACTGATCTGGGCAGGCAGAGTGGGGCAGTGGGTCGGGCCACCCCACCGATGGGCTCAGCTCCCTCCGCCGCTGCCTTGCGTCGCAGCAGAGCGGGGCACCGGTCCCTCGAGGAGGGACCATCCATGCACGGACACTCTGGCTGGCACAGAGGGGTCTCTGGTGTTGTCTCTTCCTTAGGTTCGTAGCTCTGCAGTGTTGAGCACAGCCTGGAGAACTCCTCGCTGGAAACTGGTGGTGGGGCAGGGGTGACACTGAAGTCATGTCTGTCACGATAAATGAATGCCAATCCCCTTCTGCAACAGCAGAACTAAATAACAAACAGATGTGTAACCGCCTTTGTTTGCAGAAGAAGCATTATCATATATCCCACATTCCTGGCACTCTTTCTTCAGTTTTCGGGTTCCTCCCATCAAAGATAACTCTTGCAGTGTCTCCATCACTGAAGTTACTCAGTCCAGGGTCACAGGAGTTGTAACCTTTAGATCCTCAAGTCCTTTCCATCCAAGCACAGAAAACACTCACCAGATGTGAACATTTTGGCAACTTCGCGAGGAAAATTAAAACTTGGATCTGTGCCCTGTTGTGTAGGTTTGTAATGGATGCATGGTCAGCCCAGAAAGTTGGAGGGTTTCTAGTGTTTTATCGCACTTTTTAATGAGATTTTGTCAAATTTAGTTGTTGTTTACCCATATTTTTGCTGGGTGACTGGAGAGCAATTTGGAGGAGATACGAAGAAGTGATATTTCTGATTAGAGGCTTTCACCTTCTATTTGTGCTTGGTTTTGTTGACTGCTCCGCAACTCCAGCCCAAGCAGAAGGTTCGCAGAGAAGATGCCTGTCAGGGTTCAGCTGAAGGACGGGGCGGTGCTAGCCCTGGCCCTCCCAAAGCATCCTTTTCCAAAACCACGACACAATACTTGGATTTTCAAATATTTCCAAGATAAATAAACAGTTCAATCAAGCTTGCAGCTTCCTTTTCCCTTATAAACAAGCCAAAAAAAGGCTCATGTGGACTTTTTTTTTTCCTTTGTCAGTAACCTCTAAGGAAACCATTAACACTTTCTGTCTCACAGCAGTTAAGACCAGCAAAATGGTCAAGGTAATGGCCATCTTACTTAACAGTAGGGAAGGTATATGAATAAAACTGAACCTTCTGCTAACGCAGCAAGCCAGCACTTCCTGATCTCCTCCTGTAATCAATCTACATCGTTAATGACTCTGAAAACAGACTGAACTGCTGGGGCTGGCACTGGGAAACTTGCATTACAAACTAACCATCTCTTATTAACCTTTCGGTGTTTCCTTCACAACACTAATTAGAGCCAAATAAAACTACTGTTTGTGAAACTCTTAAGGTAAAATACAATTTTCAGAGGAAAGATGGTAAACTCCAAAGCTCCTGTTTGCTTGGCCTTTCATTCTAATTATGATGGAGGATGGCTGTTACTTGTTTAACAGAGGCTTACGTGATTAATGCTGCAATGTTACTGTAATTAAAAAGGCAAAAAAAGATGTGATTGGAGCCTGTGTAATTTACAGACATCTCCGCATTCTGGTGGCAGAGCAGCTCTAAGTGTTGCAAAGAGGAATCACAAAAATTTATTCTAATTAAAATTGCCAGATTGACTAAACAACAGGTGACTTATGTAACTTGAGCGACTTGCTCTTGGGGTGAGAAATCATCCGAAATCAGTGAATTATACAAAGCTGTCTATTATTCTACTAAATGGGAAAGTGTGTGCTTACCATGGCAACCCGCATCAATTTTGCAGCCGCTGGAAAATACAGAGCTCTTTATTAAAGGAGTAATCACCGCAAGCAGCGCGCTGACCCTGGGCTCGGCGGGCGCGGGGTGCCCGGCGCGGCGGGTTTCGGAGCAGGCTCCTGGGCGTGGGTGGTTGCCATCAGGTGAAACCCAGTCCCGCGCCATCCAGACGTGCATCCGGCAGCTCTGGGATGATCCGGGTCCGGCGCTGGACCGGCATCCCTGGACGGGGTGGTACCAGTCGGTTGCCTGGGTTTTTTTCCCTGAAAAGTGATGCAAACAACTTTATGAGTGCAATAAAGATAAATCATTTGGAGCTCTCTTAATTACGCTTGCACGCTGCTGAGAGCTGTAGGGCAGGGGACTGCATCTCCCCTGGGTGCGGGGGAAGGAGCTCGCCTGGCTCTGAAATATGGAGTGTATGGGTGAGCGTTTAAACTGCTCTGGTTCCAGCAGAAAACTGCTGAAGGGAGATATACCACTGGGTTTGTGGGTAGGTTGTTTTACTAAATGATCTATGTAATAATATATAAGTCAAAACTCTGCAATAATTGGCACCAAACAGCAAAGAGAACTTGCAGCTTTTATCCGTCTTCAGGGAAGGGCTGCCACTCAAAACTTACAAGCGCTATATTTTATTTCTCATAGAGCATAGATGAATGTAAGAGAGTAGATGTTTTTAAATGGGTCACGGAATTATGAAGAAGTTTGGCAGCCGTTCCTGACGGTGGGCACGCAGGTATGCAGCGGCGCGGGCTGGGCTGGGATTCCGGCTGTTGCCTTTGCTCGGTGATTTCCCCTTCCATCCTGCATTTAACCCCGGTGTCTGTTTGGAAAATAAGTTCTCTGCAGCAAGTATATTATAGATATATGCTGGCCACAATGTGTATAATCACAGTGAGCATAATGTGGCCCTATTTTTGCTGAATTTCTGTAATAGTAATGATCAGCTTCCCCACTCTCAGCATTAGCTCTCTTAGTGTTTTTATTTTTCAGAAGAAACCCTGTTTTGTTCCATTTTCCTTATCATATTTTTGCCCTTTTTCAAGTGTGGAGAACGGCTTGCTTTGTAACCAGCTTCATTAGCTACTCGCCCGTTGTGTTTCATTACCGATATCCACAGCCGGCTGCGGGTGACAGCACATGGCAGCGGGTGACCGGCGGTCACCGCTGTGTCACTGCACCTTCGGGCAGCGACAGCCACGCTCGGGGCAGGGAAGCGGAGTCGGGTCGAGACGGGTTGGGCTCGAGGTCTGGGTGCAGTAAATAGGAGGACATCTGGGTGTGGGGAATGACTGGCTGTAGTGAAAGCGGAGCTTTATCCCGAAGAAATCCTGGGTTAACGTCGGTCCCTGTAGGAAAAGGAGAAAATTGAACCACAAAAAAAAAAAAAAAAAGGTGAAAAAACACTCTCTGAATTGAAGCAATAGGAAATGAAAATTGCTGAGATATACTGTCATGTGGGTAGTGGTGCTACCAACCTTGCGCTGCAGTAATTACCTCTATGCATGCAATTTGTGCTCGGCTACGACTGATTTCCCACATCATCCGGTGCCCGGGCTGTATTCAATCAGTCCCAGCTGGAGAAAACGATCTCGGATCCTTTGGTGAGATTTCACCGCGGATGCCGCCTGGCGTCGTACGGAAGCGCTCGGGGGCCGCGCAGCCGCCCGGGCACACGGCACGTGGCTGCGGGGACGGTCACCGGAGGTTCCTGCGCCGGGGGGGGCTGTGAGGCGGGGGGCCGCGTCCTGCGGGGTGCGGGGTGCCTGCGGCTGGTGGGGATGAGAGGTGAGTTGATGCTGGAGAGAGGAGGCTCTGCGGTTGTTCTCGCACCGTTTTGTGGGAAAATGGAAGAGCGAAGAGCGTTGGTTGGGAATTTTTTGTGAGGAGCCCGAGGAAGGTGGGTGTCTGCATCGCTTGTAAGCCAAAATAGGTCGGGCACTTGATTTCCTCTGGCTGCTGTGGAAGTGTCGGCTTCGTTAGCGGGATGAGGCAGGAGGGTGGCTGGTGCGAGCGCAGCAGACGGTGCCGCCTCGGCTGCTCGGGCGCGTTCTCCAGTCAGCTGGTTTAACCGGCGAGGTGCTCCCGAGCCAGGCGAGGAGCCCCCGGGTTTGCCCCGCGAGAGCAGCGGCTTTCTCGATTCAGCTCACTGGGCTTCTGCCTTTGATGCAGCTCGGTGAGAAGTTACAAAGGGGCAGCTCCCGCTCGGGAAGAGGAATTTGGCAAAGTGGTAATTCAGGAAAGTTCAGAGAGCCAGAAGCGGTTTTGGGAGCAGTGGGTGCGTTAACGGAGGGTATAAATACCCTCGGGGAGGGTCTGGCACACTCAGGTGGCACTGTGTATATACTGGCCGTTCATATGGCTTTCATTCTCTGCGTTTCCCAGCTGAGTTATCGGTGCCGCTGACGTACCAGCATGTTCCAAGGGGAGCCTTGTCTTCTCGCTGCTCCACCCTGCCCGGCCTCACTGCGTCTCCTACCGCAGGCTCCTGAGAAGCCAGCCCTGGGAGCCGGGGCTGCTCGCCGGTTGGTTCCATGTCCTGCCCCTGTTCAGGCAGGCAGTGCTTTTGCAGCCGCTCTCTGATCAGTTTTGGTCCCTCAGATGCATTGATTTACAGACCTTTCCTCTGCAGTACAGCTTTTCTCGATGACACTCCATGACGCACGTGACAACTCAGCAGCCTAAATTATTCAGGCAAATTGAATGTGTTTGGCTAGTTCCAAATTTCAGTTTCCTTTCGGTGCTGTCAGGAGGACAGGTAGCCGTGACGCTTGTATCCAACTCATTCCGGCGCCAGGGAGGCACAAGTAGCTGGAGTATAACCCCTGTTTTACCTTGTTCATCACTTATTCCCACCTTCAGCCGTGCTTGTTCTGGGCACTTTTAGGCCTCATAAAAAAGTTTAACTTGCATCTAGGGTTGCTCCGCTCTGGTACGCTGCTGGGCTCTGCGAAGTCACTTCATCTTGTGGTGGAAGCACCCTTGTAAAATCCAAAGAAAATTCCGTATCTGTGCCACCCTTTAGCCACGCATCCTTTCGTGGAAGTATATTCACTCATGCAAATATTTCGACCCATTAGTCATCGCTGTAGGATCCAGGAACCTCACCTTAATGAAGACAAGTAATTAAAATGAACAATTCCACCTGCAGTTCCCCCATCACCCGACCTCTGCTTTGTCAGTCTTCCTCTGTTGTTGTTGGGTAGATACATCCAATTAATTCACTACAAAATCCACGCAAGCCCTGCACCGGGCAAACGTGCCTTGCAGGGACCACCGAGCTCTGGCACGTCGGGTGGAGAGGAGTTGCTTTGTTGGTGCAAAAATGTCCCCTTGCTTTCTGGAGGCTATTCTGCATCAGGAGCTTCTGGGTATAGCTGAAGGCATTGGCTTTCATTCTCCAAACACGTGTCTGGAGATTTAGGACCTGACTCAGAGCCCATTGAATCCGGCAGGACTCTTGTAGCTGAGACCATTGGGCTTGAAATAGGACCCAGGAGAGCTGGCATCCTCGGGGGACATGCTCTGGACTTTGCTTGAGACATCGGTCATCTCAGCCTGTGTTCAGAAGTGAACTCGGGGAGAAGATATCTGCTACTGAGCATCTGTCTGATACAGCAAACAAGGCAGAGCTGCTGCTGGAGGATGGAGGTTTGCCTCAGAAAATTCTAGCTGCAAATGAGACGCATGATTTTAGGAATTAGAATAATTACCCCCTGGAACAGGTTCCCAAGGGATGTGATATATTCTGTATCACTTAGAGTCTTTAAATCACATTTGCATGTTTTTCCTGCAAGCGTGCCTAGTCACTCAAAGTGAAGGGCTGTGCTTGAGAAGCACGGCGTGACAAAGCTGAGCATCCCGTGGTTTGCAAGGGAGCCGAGCAGGGAGTCGCCGCGGTCCCGCGTGGATTGAGCGCTGCAGATCCCTGGAGGAGTGGGCTTTGACAAGGAGAGGAGCTTGCGGCCATCCCCTCGCCCGGCGCTGGCTGCAGTGCAGGAACGTGCAGAACTGAGCAAGTAACCACGCTGGGGATGATTCAGGAATGAACTGCCCCGGCCAAAATCTGCCTTCCCTTCCCGAACACACACAGTCCCTTCCTCGCTGAATCAGACCTCCCCAAGGGCTGAGCAAGCCTGGCTGTATCAGTGTTTCCAGGACCTTCCCTCCCACCGCTCCCTAAATGATGAGACTGTTTTTGAAGACCTCATTTCCTGGACTTTCCCTTTTATCTCTCCAAACAGCAAGTAAATGAGCAGCCCTTTGGTTTTCAGTGACTGCTTCTGCACCTGGTGAGCTATCAGAGGCTGTTGACGATGACTTTTCTCTTTTCCGTGCTCCTGCCTGCAGGATTTGGGGAGATAATTCATTTGGTCCTGGTGCTTTGTCAACTTTCAGCAGTTGTAATTGCCTAATGATCAGTGCTGATGCTGTTGTTAAGCCTGTTAAAACTTTGTCCTGCTGAACAGCCAGACTGTGGCTGTCTCATCGTGTTGTGCCTGCTGTGTCGGCTGGGGCCGCCTTTGATGCTCCCTCCCCGGCCCCGGCTTTGGTTGCTGCTTCCCACCCCACCTCCGACGGGCAAGGATGCAGCAGGGTGCTACCCACGCTAAGGAGTCGCGCCCGGGGGGATGAATAACTAAAGAACAACCCCACAGAGAGCCAGATGCTTTGCAGAATCTCCTGTTGCCTGCCACGATGCCTGTGCCAGCCCCGAGGACCTGGTGCTGGGCGGTGAAGGTGGTCCATCGCCCCGAGCCCTTGCGGGGGGTCAAGAGATGCTCTCTGGAGGAGGCTGTCACTGGTAGGGCATTCCTATTTAGCAAGCTTCATGCCATTTTTGCTCTTCCATCTCTCTGGTGCCTTTTCCACCTTTGTGATCATTTTTTTAGAGCTCTACCTGGCCGCATTTCATGCTATTGCCTTCTCTGCTATGCATCCGAGGTGCCCAACTGGCTGGTGCCGTCTCTCGAAGCTCCCGTCGCTCATCCTCGCCTCTTCCAAGGCTGTTTCTTACTTAATGGCACACACTGAACATTAGTGCATTACCATCCCTTTTCCAAGAACAGTCTCCATCCACTCTTCTCTCGTCCCCCAGTGCCTCATCCAATTTAATTAATTATACTTAGTATATTACGCATCCTGTCAAAGTTTTTCCTTTCCGAGGTTTAATGGTTTTTTAATTCTAATGCATGCTGCATGTGTAAGTGTTTTAGAAATGAGGCGAGCGTGCAGTGGCAAAGAAGCAGCATTACATCTGTGTGCCGCAGACAGCGAGGGTGGATCCCTGTGGAGAGGCTCCGGCAGAATTACTGCGGGGCCGCGTTGCCTGCCTTCCCGTTGCATCCCCCTACTTGTCCTTGGGGGGAGGAACATCAGGCTGATTCCCACCACAGAGGGACACGTTTGGGTTAAACCTGCCTGCTTTTGGCGCATCTCGTGTTCCTGCCGCAGAAGCGGGCGCCTCGCCGGCGGCTCAGCCCCGGCACCGGCCGCGTCTTCGCGGCTGCCGCAGCCCTGTGGTGATCTCCGATGTGATGGACTTGACTCCTCCGCGCGCTAACTCTGTCTGAAAGCACCAAATTACATCAGTCATTTCGGCGTTGCTTTATCCCTTTGAAGAAAGGCTGGTTAAGGATGCGGTGGGGTCTAGACTAGTTGGGTAACGCCGGCTAGGGTTGGTACTTAGCGCTCTTCATTTCCCAGTGACAGTTAAAAGGTTTGGTCAGAAAAGTGGTTTAGGAGGAATGGCTTTGTGGGGTCTTACACCTACTAGCTTTGGGTATTTCCAGAGAAAACCCTCTCAGACTAAGAGGGTTGTGGGTTGGTGGGTTTTTCTTTTTCTTGCCTGTCAGTATTGCAAAATGCTTAGGTTTTGAAAATCCAGCTGGGTTCTGTCTGTCTGTCACACCTGTCACCAGGAGTAACGATGCTGAGGTGTGATTTAGCTGACAGCCCTGTGAACTAGGGCTGGGAGCCAACACAATCCAGCCTGACCTCGGGGCAGCGCTGCAGAAACGTGCCTTGGAGAAATCGGAAATCATCGGAGGCAGAGCTTGGGCCAGAAGTCCAGAGCTTGGGCTGGAGCAGCCCACCTCAGGGAGCAGGAGCCTCCTGCCCCTGCGTCGGAGCCACAGGATGGGAGCGTGGGGAAGGACCCCGGGGCGGCGTGCGGACCCGCTGCTTCGGACTTGGTGTCAGTGCCTGGGCACCCATGGGCACCCATGGCTTGGCATCACCTTGGCCAGGAGGGCTGGAGCTGTGGAGCTGACTACTTTGTCTGCAATGCTCACACCGGTCATGAAAATATGTTGATTTTCCATTCCCATTGCTCAGCTGTCTCCCCGCGGCTCTTCAGTCTACAGCCCCAGACAAACTCGAGGGCTTGTTCTCTCCATCTTGCCCCCATGACTGCGGGGCCGACAGGGATGGGGCGGGAGGGGATGGGGAAGGATGGGATGGGATGGGCAGGACATGGTTTAGCAGTCATGGAGATGTTGGGTTGATGGTTGGACTTGATGATCTGAGAGGTCTTTTCCAACCTTAATGATTCTGTGATTCTATGACTCCACCTGACTTGCTGGAAATTGAGCTTGTCCATGACTTGCAGGTAGTGTAGTTTCCCTTGGCTTATAATGAGGTTTTAGATTTGACTCTTGACCTTACAGTAATTTTATGTGTGTATTTATATACTGTGATCACTCAATTAATGAAGGTAAACTCCATTGCCAGAATGAAATTTCTGCTGAGTTAAATGGGCCAGATTCCCAGACTTTGGCAGTGTCATGATCTCTTCTGGTGGCCATGGAGCCAGTCTGACCTGAGGCCAGTGCTCCCCTGGCATCGCTGTTATCCCTCATTGATGTGGAGCCGGGGCCTCCTTCGAGCCCTCCGTGTAGATCCGTGGCCAGGGCACAGAGGAACAGGAGTGTCCTTGTGTCACAGTGAGTCATGGTGCCAGATCACACTGTGGGTGCTCTTGGCTGCTGGACAATGTAAAGCAGCTTTTGCAGACCTGTCCTCATGGCCATCCCAGTTCCCTGAGGGATTTTCTGATGCACCCGCCACCCTAGGCCAGCATCTCATCGTGGGACATCCCTGTGCTTCGGAGGAGAGGATCCGCCCGCATGGAAAAGCCCTGTGTTCATCTGAAAAAGAGTTAAAAGTAGAACACCAGGGAGGGGATAACACTGGGCTCCAGGGTGGAGGAGTGAGAGGTCAATGTCATGATGAAGGATGGCCAGCAACCAACTCTTTTGGTTCAAAAAAAAGAAAAAGGGAAAAATTCCCTAACTGTCTCTTGACGGTGGGGAACGCCCCATCGTGCTGGGAAGCCTTCCAGCTCCCTCCGCTCTTCAGAGCTGCGCACTTTTAGAAAGTACAAAGAGCTCCTCAGAATGTTTTGCCTTGTGGGTACGTCTATGATTAATTCCGTGCAAGCATTACTGGTGCAATAACAATACTGGAGGTCCTAAAACTGAAAAAGGAAACACATTTGGCTCGTACTTCATACACAATCACTTACACTTAAGCTATTGATAGTTGATTGGGATCTGTAGACTGCTGGGCTGGTGCCACTGGGTTTCTGAGCGCGTTCAATGGCTGGAACAGACAGCGAGGCTGTAGGTTTTGGCAAGCTGTAGGTCTCATTAGTCAGGCTGACTGTATCTGACACGAGAGATTCCCATCCACCAAGATGAAGCTCACTTCCCTAGGCTTTGGCTGACGTCCCAACAATATTTACATGAAGGACAACAGAGGATCAGTGTTAGATTAAGGCTGTGAGTTTCCAGTAGGCAGACAGTTAAATATTCTATTGAAATACTCTTTTGATTATTTAGATAATAATGAATTTTATGCATGTCCTTGAGAAATCTGAGGAAAGGCAGTTGTTTTATGCTAAGCATGCAAAGATGTGTTTAATCTTGATAATAGGAGTAAATTATGTATCAGCGTTTCTAACCTCGGCTCCTTTATTTCTCACTTGTTGTGTGGAAGCACCAGAAACCTCGCAGGGAAGGGAGAGCCGCGCCGGGCGGCTGCGCAGGAGGAGGGGGGAGGCGGGGGTCCCATCCGCCGCATCCCTGCGGGGTGAGGGTGGCGATGGGTTGTTCTCCTTCGCCGTGCCGGAGAAGGCTGCGGTGACGCATTCGCCATGAGGGGTGTCCGTCGGTACGGCTCGGCGAGGGCAGGGATGCTGCTCCGGCGGGCGCTGGGCCAGGGGCTGGCCCCGTGCAAGCGGCTGGGAATCGCTGCTGATCTCCCCCAGCTGTGATTTCTGTTGTGTTGGATTTTTATCAGAATCCTCGCGTAGCGGTTTTCTGAGCAATGCCTAATTTTGAGTGGGAGAGGGTAATAACTCGATTTATTGCTGCTGTTGGAGTGTGGCTGCTTGGCTGGTCCCATGTTACCCGGACAGAATATGTGAATTTCTCTGTTTCAGATTTGACAATGGTGGCAAAAAGTAACCTTTGGATTCATTTGCTGTAGTGACTAAAGTCCCATTAAATGGAAGGCAGCTGGTGTCAAAGGCATAAACGGAGACAAAGTTTTGCTCCCAATTGTGGGAAATGTGTTTAAACAGACTAGAAATGTTTCCATCTCTGCAGGGTATAATATACTCAAATGGTTACATTAACATGAAAAAAATATAAGAAAGAGTGTATTTAGGACAATCCCTCTGTATCTAGTGTTAATGAAATTGAATTCCAGTAATGAAGTCAAAGGGTTGTATTCTGCGCTCGTGCAGGCAGCGCAGTGACTGCCATTAGCATTAATGGGAGCTGTGCCTATGAATCACGGAGCCGTAATGGTTTGAGATGGAAAAGGTCTGTCGGATCCCGGAGCGCTCTCCTCTCCGAGGACCGGATCCTGCATCCCGACACCGGTTAGGAAGATAATGAGCCCTGTGTCGAGGCGTGAGTAGCAGAGTTTTGGAGGTGAAAGCCCCACTGCTCTGGGGCTGGCACGAGCTCTACGGACCGCATAAGTCCTCAGAAAACGATTAATTGGAGTTTAAATGGTGTGTTCCACCGGCCCTGTGAAGGAGAATTGATTTTGCTGTGTGAATGAGGTGGGGACTGGCCCGCAGTCCCGGGTAACGGGGGGGCAGCCAGCCTTAAATTGCATCCCAGTGATACCTGCTGGCTCTGGCTCCGCCAGGGTGCCCGGCGTGCCCAAACACCAGCTCCTCTTGCTTCGGGTGATCGCCCTCCTCCCCACAGCCGCCTGCTCATCCCAAAGGCTTCGGCGTGCCGGGGAAGGCGTTTTTCCGGAGAAAATCTTGTGCATCAAATCTGTCCTTAGCCCTCCGGTGTGTAGCCAGCCGGGCACCCCGGATGTGTCGGTGTGTCCGTCTTCATCCCTAATCCAGAGACCGTTCTGCGGAAGGAACCACGTTATTGAGGGTAGCATAGAGCAGGGGAGAAGGTGATTTACACCTGGCTGGTGTAAATCGGTGTGGGACCTTGGTGCTGCTTGGGAGCTGTGTGTATCTGCAGCAGCTGGGAGCGAGCCCCGTCGCGGCTCTCTGTTGACCATTACAGAAGCGCTTCCCATGAGCTGCATTCAGCCATGGGTCCTTATCAGCAGCGGCCTGATAAATTAATCTAATTCACATCCCTTGTTTCGTTAAAATAATTCCTCGCAGGCATTTGCTTCATCCAAGCACTGTTAACCTCCTGTGTCGGGACAGACAATCCAGGATTAAAAAGAAAGCATTTTTTAGCTTGCATAAACCCCGAACAATGGCAAAAGAGAGGAAAAGAAAGGCTGCTCGTTGCAGTAAAGAGCATTTGTCACTGTCCCTGGTTAGTGGTATCCTCCGAGCGTTGTGCGAGGGAAGCCACACCAGGATTGCATTTCTGCATAGGCTGGAGATTTCTTATTAGGAACGGCGAAGGAGGCTCTGTGCAAGCCCATAGGTCAAAACTATAATACACTATTCCCCACCTCTCGTTTCCTGATATTATGCTATTACAGGAGATAAGGGAGAGGTGCAGAGTCTTAATTTACAGACAAATGATCAACCATGGCTGGGGACTGTTTGTGTTTTGCTCGAGCTTATTATTTTATCTGAAGCATAATGCGGCGGATGGCTGCTCCCGAGCCGGGCGCAGCTGCTCCCGGTGGGCTGGAGGGCAGGTGGGCTCCGCCGGCGTGGCGAGGGTGCTGGGTGCTGCACGGCGGCTCGGGGACGTGCCTGGCGCCTTGTGGCACACGTACCCGAGAAAATTAAGGTGCTTGGAGTTGAAAAGAAACCCCAGAGTAGCTGGAAGAGGAGTGTTAAATAATGCAGTTGCGCGTTGTCCATGAAAGATGGCTAACCGTGAGTAAACATCAACAGCAATGTTTGATCCCTTCATGTTTACTATTTATTCATATTTATTATTCATAAATTCCGTCACAAATGTTAGGCCCGCACCCCAGTGAGACATTTGCATTTTATTTTAAGTTCGATTCCCCCCCCCTCCCCAGCCCCCTTAGTTTCGTGAACTGAGATTTAATGATTTGCTTTTCCACATCGTTCCCGTGCTGGCTCTCCTTGGTTTTCCTCTTCTTGTTTCAGGAAGAGATTTCTAACATGGAAAAGTGATATTTGAATAGATTCCCCTAAGGCAATCAATTTACTTTTAATTTGTCTGGAACTAAGCTTTTCTTTGTTGCAATGAGAAAGGATTGAAACTGCTGTAAAATTTATTAGCTTCCAGGAAGATTTTGAAATGAATTTTTTAATGATGGTGCTGTTTGCCGTACCCGGGAGCAGTGTCATCGTGATTACAGTATAATCATACGGTTGCTGAAGGAACACCGGCATGCGGAGATAAAGCCAGGCTCCTGCACGAGGGTACCCGTGGTGCCGGCCCAGGTACGGGCACGCGTGTCCCGCGCCGGCGCGGGGCTGGGGCCGCTCAGCGCGATGCTCACCAGTGCACCCTCCCTGCCCCGTGCACGTCCCAGCCGGGCTGTGACTCTTCCAGTCACCCTTCTTTTTCCTATTTTTCATTTTCAAGCGACTCCTCCGGTCCTTTTCCTTGCTCCCCATGTAATAGCACAAATGAGCTCTACTTACTCACCTCGGCAAAGCCGCTCTGACATGGATTGGATTGAACTGAGCGGCTGTTTGAAAATGGAAACTCCGGGGACTATTGTCATCGCCCAAATTGCACCTTAGATTGTAGAACAGCACATGTCATCTGGCCATTTATCAGGAATATTACATTCCCAGGCACTTGCACCTTGCTACGATTTAACTTTGTCTCTTTGGCCGGCGCTGGATTCCACTGGAGATAATTCAATTGCTCCAAGAGCTGAACGGGCGCCTGCACGCTGGCTTCGGGTGGCTCTGCCGCAGGTACGCAGGCTTTGAATAGGAGACTAAAAGCACTTGTACACCCTGGACATTCGTTAATCCCTCCTTTTAACGAGAGGTGGCCCTGTGCAGGGAGGAGCTGGAGGCTCTGTTGCTCCAGCTCCCACCCCACGTCCTCTGCCAGCTCCTCCTGGGCTGCTCTCGGCTCCTGGCTCGTGGGCATCCATCCCATCTCCCTGCTCTCCTGGCCCAGAGCTTTCATGGTGGGACTGGGAGGTGCTGAGGGTCTCGGCTGGGCCAGCAGCAGGGCACTCGCCCCAGGAATTAGGGCAGCCACCATGTTTCTTGTCGCCTCCCTGCTTCTTGTGTCACTGTGCCGCTGTCCCCGGCTCCCGCTCCCCGCTGGTGATGTGGGCTGCCTGTGGACGAGCCGCGGGTGGTGGTCTCTGTCCCACCACATCTCCCTGCAGCCGCTGGGTCTCGGCAGCCCGCTGCCCGGCTCGGGCCCCGGGGCTGGCTGCAGCTCGTCGTTAGTCACCTTTGTTCTGGTCCCCCGAGCTGCAAGCGGAGCGGGTTTGAAACCTGGAGCTCGGCACGGGTTTTGCCCTATGTGTTGAGGAGCGTATTTATTCCAGGGGTGACTGTTAGTTTTATTATATTTCATATTTGCTATGTGAGGGCTTACGTTTGGCAATGACACGGTTTTTCTGCCAAGCCTGGCTTGAGGATAAGCGCTCACCTCCTCATGGCCAGGCTTCTGCCAGGGTGTTTTGCACCTGGGGAGGGGGGAATCATGTTAAAAGCGGCCCTGCCCTATGGTGCTCCCAAACAAGATTCTGGGTTTGTGCTGGGTGAAGCCAGGCTGGCTGAGAAATGGAGGTTGCTGCTGTGGGAGCTGGGCACCTCGCCTGCCGGGCTGCACGGCCGTCACCCGTGCGTGGCACCTGCGCTCAGGCGAGCCGTTCAGCATCTCCCCGGACAGCCCGCGCGCGACACGGGCATCCCCGCAGCCCGATTCGCAATGCGTGCGCGACGTGCTTGGCTGGTTGGAAAGCCCAGCCTGACGCAGGGTGGCTTGCAAAGCCCCCAGCGTGGTGTTCCCCCTCCCGGGGCAGTGCCAGCCGGCTGGTCCCTGCCAGCCCGGCACATCGCGCTCCTCGGGGACTGCTGTAACCGGAGCGAGGTGTTGGCTCCGTGGCTCCAGCGAAGCTGGCCCAGCGCTGCCCCTCCGTTGTTCCCTGCTCCCTTTGCTCCTGCCAGGCCCCGGCAGGCGGTAGCTTCACGCCAGCTTGCTCAAGCCCGTGTCATCATCAGTGAGGTGGGACGCTGCCTGGTTTGGCTGCCTGCCACTCGCCGCGTTGTGCGTGGTGCGGCGGTCATTACCCGGGCTTCGCTCCTTGCATGAAGACCATTTTTAGTGCAGACATATTGACTAGGGCAGGTCTAGGGCGGTGGAAGAATTTCCTGTTGTTGTCTTTCTGATTGTTAAAGTGGTTAAAAAAAGACAGACAGAACAGCGCAATAAAGAGCCCGTGAAGGCGAATGACCGTCCTGGGGGCCGTTACAGCAGGGTGAGCCAGAGCTCGCTGCACCGGGCAGCACCGGGAGCCGTGCTGGCAGCTCGGTGCCTGCTCTGGGGCATCGCTGCTCCTGCTGCCCGGCGCGAGGTGACCAGCCCGCATCCCTCCGAGCCGGCCTTTGGCCCTGGGGTAGCAGAGGAGGGCTGGGGTGTTTGTGTGTATCGACAGGGCATGCTTGTGGCGTAAAAATAGTATTTTGTGTCAGCTGCAGGGTTAGGACGATGATGGGTGGGTAGCTGAAGATCTGCATTCTGCCGTGGAGAAGCGGCTGCTGCTCAGGGCCCTGTGCTGGTCCCTGGGTCTGCTGCCAGGTCAGGGCTGGTCTGGAGAGCGCAGTGGTGTCCCCGAGAGCAGAGCGGTTTCTGGCTGCGGGCCGTGGTCTCTGCAGAGTGAAGCTGAGCAGGGGCAGGGGCAGGGAGGCAGAACGGGCCGTGGAGCTGCCCGTTGTCTTCAGGTCTGCGGACGGATGGTGACTCCTGTCCCTCTGCCTGTCAGCCTAGCATCCTTTGTACTTCTTACATTCCCTTCATGAAATAAAAGATTGGAATGGTATAATTTAATGTAATGCTTTCCATCTCTTCTCCCGCCTGCGTTTCAGCTGCCGGTGGCGTGACTTGCAGACAAGCATCTTGCTGTCCAAAGTGGTTCACCTCCCCAGCAGATCGGCGCCGTGCCAGCGGTCTTTAATAAAACCAATCTTAAAGCGCGGGTCCCTTGCTAGGGATTGAGGAATATCCTCTCGCAGTGCAGCAATAAGTCCTCAATTTGGTTTTTTAACTGTAAAACATGCCAGCTTGGAATAAAGGGGTCAAGGAGAAACAAACCCTCCTGTGCTCCGTCCGGAGTGCGGTTTGCCTCGGCTGCGGTGGTCCCGTGGCCATGGGGCTGAGCTGCGATGCTGTGCGGGGAAGGCGAGGAGCAGCAGCCCCCCCATGCCTTCCCGCGCTGCACCAGCCAGCCCAGCGCGCCCAGCTCCGGCCTTTCGTGTCTGCGGAGAGGCTGAAGTGACGTGTGCTCCAGCAACGCGCCCAAGGTCACACAGCACAATAAATCAGCGTCTCGTCGGGGATGAGAACCCAAGATATTTCTGTAGCCCCTCCGGCCATCACCAAGTCCTCTGCTATCACAGCCAGACTACGCAACTTTGTATGCCTGTAGCACCTTTTTGAAGTTAAGCTGTGGATAAATAGGCAGACGGCAACACTTTCTGGGCAATTTTTCTTTTTTTTTTTTTATTTTTCTCAAGTACTTGAAAGTAATGGTATCAAAGTATAAGAGCACGGGCTTTTAGATCTCGGTGTAGGTTGTTCTGCGTGTAAGGCTCAGAGCATCCTTCTCTCAAACTGCTGGCAAGGCGGCTGCCGAAAGCCAGACCCCCTGCACAGCCACCCAGCACCACGCTCCGCACCTCCGGGCAGCTGCTCCGATGCCGAGAGAAAGCTGATGTTTTATCCATAGATTTTTCGATTAATTGGCTTCTTCTCCTTTTAAAAAAAAAAAAAAAATCCTTTTTTTTTTTTTTTTGAGGTCTGCCTTTTACTCGTTTGTTCTCTGTAAGTGTTAAGCTGCTCATATTTTGGTGCATTGTGTTATGTGCTGAGAATTTTTATCAGCCGCCCTAGTGCTCGAATGTGGTGGAAATACCAATGTGTCTGAGGAGCGGGGGTTATGCACACAGATGTACGAAGCATCAGAATGAGCGGTTTGCAGATGGACGGGAAGCAAACCCAGGCTGAGTCTGCACCTTCGTGGGCTTTGATCCACCAACCTGGCACCGACCGAGCGCGGTCTGCTACGGGTAATGGCGTTAATGCTTTAATGCTGCTTTGCGTGTGCGTGGGTTAGGATGGGAAGGAGCTGAGCCTTTCCGTAGGGGAAGGTCGTGCTTTATGAGGGCTAGCTGCAATTACAAGTTCTCATCGAATGAAGGAAAAGTCATGAGCTGAGACTGAAAAGCAGCCAGGAGCCCGCGCTGTTCGATGGGAGCCGCAGTCGGATGCTCAGCAAAGGCTGGGGAAGCTGAGGCTCCGGGATTTGCTTTCCAGCTTCGCACTTGGCTGAGCCCGGCCGCTTCCCCAGGCCCCAGTTTGCCCGCTGGTGATGGGGGGGATGAGGCCGTGCGGTCCCTCGGGGTCGGCCGGCAGCGTGGGGACGCGTGCGAGCACCGGGCACGATGGTTTGCACCCGCCTGCGAGCGCTCAGACCTGGGGAAGGAAGGTGCTGGGAGCGGATTAAACCCCCGCTCCGTATTTCAGCCCTGTAAAGTGGTGTTGGGACAGCCCAAAGTCGAGAGAAGGGATCTTTATTGCTCTCGTATGAATAAAGCCCCAACGCTGGGAATGATGCATTTGATCTTCAGTGGAGTGGGCAGTCTCCGAGATTTGTGAAGCCTCTGTTGTGTGGGAGGTCAGCGGGGATTGAGCAAGAACTTAAAACACACGTATATACCAAAAAAATCAGAGAAAACCCCCTCCTCCCTCCGCTCCCTTCCCCGCCTTTGCAAAAAGTCAAGCTTAAATGCCATGTCAAACCAGGCTTAAAACGTGGTGGCTTTTAGCACTGGTCACTAAGCGCTGACTTGGGGCATCTCGCCGCGCTGCGACGGGCTCGCAGCCGCAACCGCCGTCCCCAGGTTGCAGGTCTGGTGACGCACAACCTGTTGGACATCGAACTCCGCTCCTCTGAGCAGCGGAGCAAGAACAGCGGGAAAAAACCCATCCCTCCATGGAGCCTTGACTTGGGAACGATTGCTGGTGGGGTGGGGTCCCCGCTGCCGGGGTGGGAGCAGTGGGCAGCGCTGGGCTCCCCACCTCACCGTCGCGTGTGTTTTCTCCCCGCAGATCAGAGCGAAGGATTTCATTGCAGGGAGGAGTGCCGCATCCTGGGCCACTCGGACAGGTGCTGGATGCCCCGCGGCGCCGTCCCCAGCCGCGCCAAGTCCCCCGAGCACGGCAGGAACGTCATCGCCCTCTCCATCGAGGCGACGGCGGTGGACGCGGAGCCTTACGCAGACTGCAGCACAAAAAGGACCTTCGCCACCTTCGGCAAGGAGGGCGGCGAGCCCCTGGCCGATGAGCGGCTCGCCAACCCCAAAGGCAAACGAACGGTGGACCCGGCCGCCGGCAGCCCCAAGGTGAGCGGCGCCGTGCGCGAGGCGGGCAACGGCTGCGAGGCCGTCAGCCCCGTCACCTCGCCGCTCCACCTGAAGAGCCCTTTGTCCGGCAAGCCGGCGGCAGCGTACGGCGCCGGGCACTGCGCCGGCAGCCGGGAGCCCTTTGGGAACACTGGTCCTTCGCGGCCGACGGAGGCAGAGCCCCGCGGGGCGGACAGCGAGGGCGGCGGGCAGGAGGGCAACCCGCTCCTGCAGGAACGCCGGGAAAAGGACTCGCCCGGCGCCCGGAGACTAAAAGACATCGTCCTCTGAGCGGCACCCGGCGAGAGGAGCAGGAGCAGGAGCAGGAGGAGGAGGAGGAGGAGGGACCGCACGACTCCCAGCGCAGATTGTTTTTATCGCTTACCAATGGTTCACAGATCGCTGTATTTAAAAGCTTTCCCTAAATGTATTGTTTATAAATGAAGCTATCGTTAATGTGACAATCCCACTGGTCTCAACGGGCGGCAGGGGTGTGCAGCCGGAGCAAAGTAGCTGGGGGTTTGCTTTTGCCGGGAGGCGGTGGGTGGCAGGGGGCAGAGGCGAGACCCCCCCTCTGCCCCGGTCCTCAGGAGCGCTCGGTATCCCCTCCTCGGAGTTTATATATTTTTATATCTCAAAATGAAGATAGATTTCCATTCCTGGAAAGAACTGAATGGCAAATTCCTTATTCGGACGCCTTTAGTAACCACCCCGGCGGTTTTGTAGCCCAGACAAAATAGCGGCCATTTCTTGTGTGCGACTGTTCAAAATGACAGTCGGGTGAGTTTTAATATTCGCCCAACACGAGGTTCTTTGTATTTTAAGATGTTGCTATTTTGCTATGGACAGCCCTGCATTTATGAATCCTTTTGCTGTCACACGCTTATCTGTACTATTATTGTATTTGATATTGCAAATTACTGTATGTCTAGTGATGGCAAAAGGCTTTCAAGCTTAAAAAAAAGAAAAAAAAAATCACAGTCATCTTACTTAAACCTTGGGGAACCTGCAGTGCTCGGACCCAGTGGAGCAAGCGCTTCTCCCAGCCCCCACCATCACCTGCAGCCTCGCTGGTGCTCGCAGGGCAGCGACAGGGCGTTGCGGGAAGACGTTTCGGGGAAAATTCTGCCTGGATTGCGATTGTCGGATGCACTGTGCTGAATTTTTTTCCCTTATCTCTCTCTTTCGTGTAATTTCAAGGCAATGCATGGAAAGTTTTTCCAGAAGCTGTTGGTTGGGTTTTTTTTGCCAGTTCCCAGATTTAGATATCCCCCCGTCTCCAATCATTTCCAAGTCAAAGTGATGGAATTACTTCAGAGATCTAAATTACCTTCTCAATTAGACACACGCTTCCACGTCAGCATTTCCCAGTCGTGATTATGCCAAGTCTGTGTGTGTTTGTGTGTCACCATGGCATGGATTTTAGACTGTTCTGATTTCTTTCTATCCCTGCATCATAAATAAGTATGGAATGAGCAATAGTGATGTTAATTTAGGGGCAGACAGGTGATATGTAACAACGCTACTAATTCAATTAATGTGCCTTCTTAATGGAGAAAAAATTAAAGCAATTCATTATTTTTTTCTCATAATTAAGGACTTTTTTGTGTGGGTACAAATTTACTCATATAAAATTGAATTAAAAATTGAGCTACTTTAATAGCCGTTTTGTAGAAGGGAGAGAGGGAAGGGGTTTCACAGCTCTCTGCTCTCTTGCAGTGAGAATATAATTCCTCAGTGAGGTATGAGTAAGGTAGGAGGATTTCAGTTAGTGTGTTATTATTATTATTATTAACCCTTCACCAGACAGGTTTTCCTACTTTAAATAATATTTCCTAGAATTTAAAATTGATTACGGAAGGGAAAATACATAGCTCTTGCCACTGTTTGCTGTACCAGCAAGTTTAAATTAGCGGTTTCTAAAGAAATAGTCTTTCTAGATCTACATATCATGATCAAATATTTGTTACTCTGATTTATTTAAATTAAAAACATCAACTAGAAAACAAGCTCCAGCCATTATTATGCTCAAAAGAAAATTAAGCTCCAGCCATTTGTTTCTTCAGGGCAAATTGATCCTGCCTGAAGATGTAGCCGGTCCCGAGACAGGTCCGCAGTCAGTCTGTTCCCCCTGCCACTTGCTAGGGCCAGGAATTGGGAAAGAACTGACAAAAAAACGGTCGTCTAACAAAAATTGTGACGCTTCCCTCGCTGGTGTTGATGACTACCTCATTCAGCTCCCATCCCATGCGTTCACGTGATGTCCTGCGTCCCTCCAGACAGCGAACCGGGCGTTTTCCCCTCTGTTCTGGAGTCTGAGCCCATTTTTCAGGGAGATGTTATTTCTGTTCCTGCAGTGTTTCCTACCTGCGTGCTGTTACTGCTGTCATTTATTTCTGTTTTGTTTTTTTTTTCCCCCAAATGTGTGTATTATTAGAACACAAGCAAAGAAGAAAGGGGCTGACTTGAGGCTGTTGGAGTAACTGTTTTTTCTGTAACTGCTAGGCTGGGTTCATTCTGTTGTTACCTGCTTTTGTCAGCTCGGGGGGATTTTTCTGGGGGAAGCTTCTCCTGTGTGTTTGCTGAGCGACAGAGCCTGCGATGCCCCGTCTGTCAGATCCTCTTGGCTTGGCAGGGCAATGGCCCCACGTCGCCCCTCCGCAGGGTGGGACCCGGCTCCCCCCGTTCCCCATCGCAGGGACGGGGAGCGCGGGTCCCCCCCGGTCACCCCATCTTCATCCCAGCCGACCAAAAAGCCGTTAATTTCTGCTGAGCGCTGCCTTCTGCCTGCGGAGCTGCCACCACCAGCCTGGCGTTTTGGATGAAAAATAGATGCTAACTGAAAAGGAAGAAAGAAAAAAAACAAAAGAGAAAGAAACATTTCTCTAATTTACCCAGAGGAAACGTTCCTTGCCACTCTGAATAAAAGCGCAGCCGAGAAGGGATGTGAAATAATTCTGTATTAAAAGGGGGCATTAAAGAGGTCAGTAAACCCTTATGCCTCCAAGAAAATCGTTTAAACACCGGTTTTCTGGGCTGAGCCGGGCTGCAGCCAGGGATGCGGAGCGAGGGGGCACGTCCTCGCTGCGCGGGGCCGAGGGGAGAGCCGGAGAGCGGCCCTGGCTCTGCCGCCTCGTCCCGCTCCTGAATATTTCGCTAGTCCTGTCACTGTCCCTCTGTGTCACTGGAGATGAGTTCAGGGCTCCTGGGCAAATCGTGCTCTGTCTTGGGTTTTTTCCCAGTTGCATTAAAACTGGCCATGCAAAAACCTTCAAGGCTGCAGGGCAGGTGGGTTGGTGGCTTTTTTTTTGGGGGGGGAGTTGTTCCAGATGTAATTGTCACACTCTTTAATAACTTCAACCTGTCCTCAGATTTGGTTTAGGAAAAATCGCTGGGATTTGTTGGTTTCCTCCAGGCTTTGCTCCCCTGTTGATCCAGGGTTCTCCCCCGAGCATGACGAGGACCCCATCTGGAGCAGCCCTGGGGCTGGGGACCGGAGTGGGGAGGGAGGGTGTGAGCCCACCCAGGGACCCTTCCCTGCGCCCCGGGGACCCCCTGGCTTCTCCTACCCTCGGGGCCGCAGGGCTGCGCTGGGGGTACGCAGGGGGACGACCAACGGCTGGAGAAACCCTCCCCGAGCAGTGTCCTGCTGAGGTTGCCGCCGTTCCCCGTGTGCTGTGAAGCTGGAGGTGCCTGTGGATCACACGCTCTGCGGAAGTGAATCCTTTATTTTTTTTTTTTTCCCCAAATAGGAAACAAGTTGCTTTTGTAAAGAACACACTGTCTGATGAATATGTTGAAATAATTCTTGGGGGGGGGGGAGGGAACCTAATTATGAATGGAAACACATTTGTCATTGGGGAAAATGGATGCTCTTGTTGCTACGGCTGCTTTCGCAGCTCCGGGTGATCCTGGATCGAGCGTGCGAGCGGCGGTTCCCGTCGGGGAGAAGCCCAGCCGGCCCCACTGCTCTAAGCTGGGATGTCACCCTCAAACGCACCCAGCGCAAACTGGTTTTCAGCAGCCTTGCCGGGTGCGAGCCGCGGGTGCCGCGCCGTGACACCGGTGCCTTCCCGGCGCGGGAAGAGCCGGCGGCGGCACCGTCGGTGCTCGGCGGCCGCGGGGCTGGGCGCGGTGCGTCTCGTCATGGTGTCTCCGTTGCAGAGTGTATGAAGAATAAATCGTTGTATATGCTGATATGTATGTTATGTACATTTTCACAGTGATTGAATCATTGTAAACAACAAAATGGTAAAAAGGAAAAAAAAAAAAAGAATCACCATGCTGTCTATTTTATGAAGATGATAAAGCAGCTTTATTAAATTATTACGATTCTGTTTCAAAATGGTGTAACTGCCACACTGGGTTTTTTTCATCTGATGAGAACTTTGTTTTCCACCTAAATGTGACTTTTTTTCTTTTCTCTGCTTTGAGCATCTAATGCATTTTAGTATTAAAGCATTTATTGAATAAAATGGAAAGTAAGTGTTTGGTTAAATACGCCTAAGAGGGTTTGCTTTGATGGGCTCCGGGTGCCGGTCCTGCAGAAGCCAGCGCATGGCTGGGCGCCGGCGTGGTCCCATGGGTGCCACCCCAGCCCCTTCCTCCTCCGCTTCTCCCATGGCTGATCCAGTTTGGCAACCGAGAGGCTGCAAACCCCGGGCAGAGCTTTTCCGGCCCCGAGGAGGGGTCATCCCCGTCCCCACGGGTGACCCACCGGGGCAGGCAGGGTCTGAGCCCTGTTGTAGCCTTGGCCATGGCAGGGCCCCCCTCCTCACCCCCACGAAACTGAGCACCTTTGCACACTCCTCCCTCACCTTTGGGGGAAACACGACTCCGAGAGGAGTGGACACGGGTAGGAAACATCTCCAACACACACTTCTTGACTGAGGCATGGTAGAGAAGATGGATTTTCCCTGGGTTTTCAGGAGGACACTTTGGAGGCTCTGAGAAGATGGTGAGGAGCATCCATTGCCTCTGAATTAATGGTCTGTTCATGGACCACTCTTACACAGGCAGTATCCAGTGCTTCATGGCTGGCAGGGGTAAATGCCCTGCCCTGATCGCCTCTGCTCATTCAGTGGCTCAGCCAAGGTGACACCAAGGTGGAACCAGAACGAGAGCAGTGACACGGGAAGCTCCTTCCCTGGGGCAGGAGGATGCTCGAGCTGCACGCCCGAGCATCACCCCTCCTGGCTGGGGCACACGGGGAGCGGGGGGCAGCCAGGTTCACCACGCCTGGACGGGCCCCTCGCCGCTGCAGCCCCATGGCAGAGGCTCCAGCAACGCGGTGGGGTCTGGTTGACCACCCCGGGGGCAGCTCCGGCACAGGTGTGTGTCGGCACAGGGACCCCGGCAATGGTTTGCTGCCGGTCCTTGCTGCACCCTCGTTAGTGAGATGATTGGCAGGTGGGTGTAAGGAGATAAAGCCAGACTGTGGAGGGGAGGCTGGGGGCTGATGGGGGGTTTCCAGTCCTGTCTGGGCTGGCTCACAGCCTGCCCGGGGACCCGTGGTGCGGCTGCAGACTGATGCCTGTGCTGCAGCATCCCTGAGCCGTGTCCCTGCCTGCGCCGGGGACCCAGCACCGTGGGCTCGTCTCCCAGGTAGGGACGAGGCTGAAACCTCCCCAGAGGGAGGGCTCCCCTTGCAGCACCCCAGTCCTGGCTCGCTGGCAGAACCTGCCGGGACCCTGCGGGCTCTCCTGATTTAATAAACCTCCCCTAATGCCCGTCAGCTCGCCGTGCCGGCTGCGGGCTCCTGCTCGCGGTGAGCGGGGGGCTTGGAGGTGTCGGGTGGGTGCCGTGTCCCCGGCCGGCTGTCACCATGCTCTGTCCCCGCCGGCGCACCCCAAAGAGCCGCAGCGTCGCCTCTGCCGAGACGGCGGCAGCGACGGCGGCGTTGAAGTTTGCATAAATAACGGTGCCAGGAAGGGCCGAGGCGGGCGGCGGGAGGGAGCGTGATGCTGCAGATAAAAAAGGGATTCTGCGTTCAAGCGTGCCTGTCTGGAAACGCTGCTGGTGGGTTAAATCTTCCTGCTTGGCGGGTGTCCGTGCTCTGAGGGCCAGGTCCTGAGCTGAAGCAAGCCCCAGGGAGGTCCCAGGGGCCGGGCTGGCTTTGGCCGGCACTGCTGGGCTGCAGGCTTTGGTCTGCACCACGCACCGGTACGGAGAGCTGGGTGCTGCGGGTGCGCTGGGCTCAGCTGGGAGCTGCTGCTCCCCCAGGACTGCCCCAGACCTGCAGCCCCCCGAGCTCCCCAGCACCCCGCCGAGAGGCTCCCTGGGGCGGTGCCAGAGCCTGGCTGTCCCCCTGGGACAGAGCTGCCGGGGGGGTCTGTGCTGCACCCCGAGGTCGGAGCCCCCTGCCCCGCCGTGCCCCCCGCCGCGGTGAGGGGCTCGGCCACGAGGACCGGCTCAGTGATGCCGCAGAGAGAGCAGATTAGCAAAGAAAGGGCCAGCCCTTACTGGGCAAGGTTCAGAGCTGGTTCGTAGACACGGAGCTCATTTCTGTTTCTTCTGGACGTTATTTTATATTGCATTTGATGTTAAACTGGAATATCTAAATAGACCCAAATTGGATTAACAAGCAATGAGTTATCACACACTTTGACTGTTAAGCCCACAAAGACAAGAACAAATAAATTGCAGGGATCAAAGGACTGGAAGCACAGAGCAAAAATGTATGTATTTCTGTTTGAAGCACGGCTTGGCAAACACGGGGTCTTGCGTGCAGGGCAGGGAGCGGGGGGTGAAGGTCCCTGTCCTGTGTTTGTTGGTCCTGGGTCCGGGCTCTGCTCTCGGGTCCTGGTGCTGGTGGGGACAGGCGTGGGACCGGCTGCCTGCAGTCGCTCGCCTTGGGCAGAAACCAGAATGCAGCTTCACCGGCAGCCCCAGCGCTCCTTCCGCTTGTTTAACTTGAATCTGGTTTTTTCTTGTGTGTTGTTGTCCTTTTCTTTCGAACGTGATGTCACCGAGTGTCCCCAAAGAGCCATCAGAGAACACGCACAGGCAGGTGTACAATTATCGAGCTCACCTCTGCTGCCGCGCTCGGCCCCGCGCGGCTCCCTCCTCCGCTCCCGGCCCTCGGTGACGGGAACCGGCTGCGGCTGGAAGGATGGCTCTTTGGGGACAAACTCCGGGCTTTAGGGTAGGCGTCATGCGGGGCAGCTGCTGTGGGGACGTGGTTGGCAGCCACTGTGCTGCAGCGTGATCTGTCACTGCAACCCGGTGTCTGGAAAAAAAACCACCACGCAACAAGACACCGTCCTAGCGCTGCTGTAGAAAACCCTGCTGTGGCACCTTCCATTAATACCGATAAAAAATAGAGACACATGGCAAACGGTATTAACCCCACCACTGATCAAGCTTAAAAGCTTTCCCCAAGAAGAATTGTCTCTGGATGGCAGCGGAATCGCGGGCGGGGGGATCGCTGCCCGCAGAAGCCCCTGCCGGGCGCCCCGTGCCTCTCACGGGTGCTGCTGCCCGGGGTGAGCGGAGGTGACTGGGATGGCAGCGGAGGGTTAAAAGCAGACACAGGCTGATCCCTTGCAAAGCTTCAGGGCAGAAGATACTCCAAGCTGGCCTGGTGCTTTGAGGGGGGTGGCACCGGAGCAGAGCAGCAGCCTTGGTGTGGACCAGTCTGTGCTGCCTGGGGGTGATGAATTGTCTTCCAAGGCTGAAATAAAAAGGAATTACGACGCTAAAACCTTCAAGAGGGTGAAGCTCAGTGCAAGGGTTTCCAGCTTTCCGGACAGGAGGGGTGGGGGTTGCCTGGTGGGAGCCCGCATCCCCCCAGGGATGGAGGTAGCAGTGGGCTGCCGTGGGGCCCCACTCCCCTGCAGCAGCAGACCTGGTCTCCCCTTTCCAGCCCCAAATCTCTGCCTTCCCCCCCCTCGCTCCCCAGCCCATTTGGCAGGCGGCTGTGCTGGCTGTGCAGAAGGATGCTGTACCACCAGCGTATTCTCTCCTCTCCCATTTCTCGTGGCAGCCTTTGCAGATGCGAGCCCCCAGCACGTCGAACCCCCTCAGCCATGGCAGTGGGCCAGTTTCTTAGGGCAGGGGCAGGCGGGGGGCTCCGGGCATGGGGACCACAGCAGCTCCATCCCAGCCCCGCTATGAGAATCCTTCGGCTGCTCTGCTCCCTCGGTGCCCATGCGGAGAGCAGACAGAGGCGGGGTTGTTTTGACTGGAAAAGGAAAAATGAGCAAACAACATTCTCCAGGTTCCTTTCTATCTTTTTTTGTTCTTTTTTTTTTTTTTTTTTTAACTTTCCTGATAAGGAAAGAACGTTTTTTGTTCACTCCCCTCACTGCCTCTGGTGCACACCGGCTCAAAGGCTGTTCTTTATCTATTTGATTCTCTGTAAAATTGATCTTATTCTCTTTGGAGGAGTTAGGTTTAAATCACAGGATGAAATCCTGGCCCCAGTGAATCAATATCAGATCTCCTATCAGCCTCAGCCTGGGGTGGAGATTTTGGCCATGGGGCTTTGGTTCCCTCATTCCCAGTGGGAAATGTCATCTGTCGATGGAGGACATTTTTGTCCTCGGCCAGCAAGCCGTTCCCGAGGTCTCTGTTAAAGCACATTCTTCTGCTCTCCTTCTGCTCCAGCCCCAGCTGCCTGTGCTCATGATGGAGACAAGGGCTGAAGTATCCTGCTCTAAATTTTGGTGGAAAGCATCCAACGCACCTGCCAGTTACCTCCCCAGCCCTCCCCTTGCTCCTTCGCCGCCTCGGGAAGGTGCTCATAAGCGTGAAGGTGTAGCATGGCTATGGCTGGCGAGGCAGGAGATGTGCTCAGCATGGAGCAAGCTCTGTCTGTCTGCACCGTCCCTTCCTCTGTCGTTTGTCCCAGCCTCCAAACCCTGGCATGGCCCTGCATCCTCCAGTGCCCCTTCACTGGTACACGGCAGAGGAAGGGTGCCCAGTGCTGACACCAATGGTTGTGCTGGGGACTCTGGTGCTGTGTTCCCTGGGGAAAAAAACATCATTTTTAAATTTCTTTTTTTTTTTTTTGCTTCCTGTTGTCGTAGCAACCGCATCCCACCTCCTTGGCAGGTGACTGGGGCTGGCCGGGCAGCCGTGGGCAGGACGCGGCCCCTGGCAGGGGAAGGGCCGTGCTGGCTGCCCTCCGCTTGCAGTGGGTCCGGTGGCCACAGCGCTGGGACCGGACGGCAGCGGGGACCCCTCTGCCGAGACATCCCCGCGGCGGCCGCGTCTCCCCTTCCCGCTGCCGCTTCCCCCCGCAGACAGTACAGCAAACCGGTGTCTTTATCGGAGGGCAGCGGTAGCGTTCAGCAGCTTTTTGAAGTCTCCAAAGAGAGCTGGGATATTTCTTGATCTGTTCTTAAATAAGTCATCGGCACTGCTGTTCGCTCGCGCTCAGCACCGGAAGGTGCCGGGGGTGCGGGGAGAGGCGTGCAGAGCCCGGCGTGCCGGGACGGGAGCCTGTCGGCGCGGGGTGTGCAGCTGCGGGGCGCAGCCTGGGGAAGAGGCTTTGGGGTGTTAAATATTTGATGTGCCAAGTTTATTTTCACCTGAGCCAGAGAGGAATCGCTGCGCCTCCAGAACGCTGTTGGTCGGAGGAACACCCTCGGCTGGTTTTGTGTCGGTTTTGCCCCTCGATTCCTCTCGGTGCTGTGCAGTCGCATTTCCCCGGCCGCGGGTGCTGTGCCTGAGCCCTGCCCGCTGCCCGCAGAGCGGCTCCCGCCTCCGTACGCCTCTGCACACACGCCTTGGAGCATCCCATCCCTTCCAGAGGCGCCCAGAGGCATCCTTGCTGTCTTGGCTTGAACGCCCAACGCTTTGCACCCAATGCCCTTTTTTCCCGGTTCTTTGCCTACGCTTCGCTGCGGGAAGGAGGGGGTTTTGCAGAAAGCTGACGCGGTGCCTGGTGTCTGGGAGGTGTTGGGTGTTAACAGCAATGTTGACAGGTCAAGCTGTGTTTTTTAAATGCTACTTTTTTGCTTTTGCCTGTTCCCCCTGGACGCTCTTCCCACCAGCAGCACCTTTAGCATTTATCTCATTCGAGTCCTCTAAGCAAATCTTATCTCTACATTTATTGCATCTTTGGGAATAGTAATTTTCAAGTCAGCTTTCACATTACTCCATATTTGTTACTACTCCTCCGTCAAGGGAAAACCTGGCTCGTTATTAGTTCTCTGCCTGATACAAAACATTTAATTTGAACAGAAACCACCAAGAGAGAGATACATACTGCTTTTCGTAACCAAAGTGTCAACATCTTGACCAGACTGTAGCTGAAGCAATCTTTACCATATGGTGGATTTTTATACTTTAACGTCACATCTGCATCCCCGCTGCCTCTCCTTTCATTCCGGAGATGCCGTGCTGGTGATAAAAGGCACTGTCTGCATGTCCTTCCTCGACACAGTCACAAAAGGACCCCTCGGCAGATAAGGAACTAAACCAGAGATACAATAGCAGTGGCTTCCCACTGGCTTTCTACTCAATAGCTTTCCGCCATGCAGTAAAAAAAAAAAAAAGGAAAAAGAATAGCAACGAGGGAGCATGTGTTGGGAAAATAGCCCCTGTAAATCCCAGGGAGGGCGCGGCTGCGGGACATGCTGGGAATGGTGACTAGAACAGGGCTGAAACAAGATGAAACTGTTTTTTTCCGGATTCCTGGTAAAATGGGATGCTGCAGACAGCTTCGCTGAAGCTCAGGGCCTTCAAAGAATCCAGAGTTGTTTTTTTGGGGAAAAACTGGGGCTGCAGTAGCGTTAGGTTTTATTACAATATAATGCAAAGATATATTAAATTCTGCTGAATCCTGGCAGGCTGTGGGAAGCTGCTAGTTTAAATGCTTGTTTGGAGCCACGGCGCAGTCGGAAAGCACCTGCCACCACGCAGCAGGCAAAGGTCATGCACAGGCTGCCACCGAGCTGGGGTCGGGGCCGTGCCGGCGGTAGTCGGGAGCGCTCAGAGCATCACCTCTGTTTTCTGCTTCGTCGGGCACTACCTGTCCCGGCTCCCGGCCGAGGCACTGGCTCCGTGCCGGTCCCAAGCCCCTCCGCTTCTTCTCCCCATCCCTGGCTGGTCTCCAAAGGATGCCAGGAGCTTCGTTCCTTGAAGCGTGCTGCGAGCACCAGTTCTCCTCCCGGCAGCTGGGTTTCCTGGCATGCCCTCAAAACTGCCTACAAACGCCCATTTTGACTGTCTCGAGGTTGCACGGTCTCTGTCGCCAGCTCTTTCCTCTTCTCACCTGGGCTGCCCCAGAGCCCTGGCCTGTGAACGGGAGAAACCCGTCCCACCTCCGCACCGCGCTTCCGTGATGGACATTCTAAGTCTTGCTACTTCTTCGAGTCTCACCTGTCCTTTTTTTGTAGCCCTGGGGCCTCACGTCCCACCCACCTGCCTTCCTACACCTCTTCCCACACCCCCAGCAGCTTCGCAGAGCCTGTGGAGTTTGCTTGGGCGCGAGGAAGGACGGGGTCGAGCTCCATGCTTGGCACATGCCATAAACTGCTGCCTCAGCATTTTGCACGCTGCATAGGATTTGATTGTATTGCTTTAATGGGAAGTCATGCAGCTCTGAACCCCAAATACACAGATTTGGAAGAGTAGTGGCTGGAAGAATCCGCAGATAATTCAGTCCTGCCTCTCTTAAGTGAAATAGGATGTTAATACAATACAGCGGAGAATCGCTAATACAATCCTATTTTTATACTAGCACTTTCATGTCATATTAGAAGAAGATTCGACTTTTAGATCTTTTTTAGCAATTTAGCACAGTGAGGATTTCATTATACTGACAGAACTATTGACAAAAAGAAACACATTAGAATTGGGAGGATAATGGTCCTTGGGAAGAGGAAATTTTGCAAGGCTTTTCATTTAAAACTGGACTGGACAAAGTAACAGGCACTGTGCTGTGGGGAATAATCCTGCATTAGCAAAGGGGTGGACTAGATGACCTTTTAAGTCTTGTCACAGACTAATAGAAGTCGGAGATGGAAGAGACTTTTAGGTCACATCAAACGTTTCTTCCAACCCAGAGCACGATTATTTCTTGATATTTTTGATGGTGTTTTTTACCCCAGTTCTAAAAGTTCCGAGTCATGAAGCTTTCTCTCCTAAACAGTCTTTTTCACACAATTTCACCCAGTAAGCGTGCGCTTAACTTTGCGCGCTATCATTAATTCCCCTGAATTTAAGTCTCTGCGGGATTTAACAACTTTAATTGGATTACTCACAGCCTGCAAAGTTAAGCACCTGCATACGGCTTTGCAAGAGGGAGGTTTAACAGATCTTAGCATTAAGTTCTTCGCACTTTTCCACCTTAATCTTTATTTTGCTCCACAGTCCTCTCACCTTTCCTTGCCTCGTGCAGCTGAACCTCTCCTCCTCCCTCCCCCTGACGCACAGACCGTTCTCACCTTCCCTGACTGAGCCGCGTCACCCCCAGCAGCGTGGCTTCTGGCACCGGATCCAAACTGGGCTTGCTCTTGCCGCACAGAGCAATTAAAGCTCTTTCCCCCCCACTGCTCCCTACTTGCTTTGGAGCAAGAGGAGAAGAAAGCCTGAGGATGCGGCCCGGGACGGCGGCACCACCGGCAGGCAATCTGGCGAGGTGGTGAACCCCGCTCGCCGCGGCTCTGCAGCAAGAAGGGGAGAAACTTTCCCGTTCCATCTGCTCCCAGCCTTCTCGACTAGGTACCCGCTTTCAACGCCGAGAGCAGATGTTCCTGCTGGAAATAGGCTTCCCTTCTGAAGCTGGAGCCATCACTTTGCATTAGAGCCTGCAAGCCTGCTTTCTGCCTCATAGTGCTTTCCCCGCTGACAGGGTGTGAGGCACAAAACATTTTAAATGAAGATCTTTACAATTGTGAACATGCTGCAATAAATATTAATGCTAACTTGTTAAATGGCGTATCAGCAATTTATATAATAGCTGGGGATGCCTCTCCTTAAGTGACACACGGTGGCTGGGCGTTGCTCCGCCTTTCCCAGCCTTGGCTCATGGCCGCCTCTCAGAGAGGGGTGCTGCTTGCTCTCCTGCTGCCCTGGGGACAGGGTCCCTGAGGATGCCATGCCACATGGGCCACCCTAGGGACTGCGGCACAAGTGGTTTGCAGTGAGGGTTTGGAGTTGGAGCTACTCTGACCGGCTCCAGCCGGATGCCGGGCGCTTCTCTGTGTGAGCCATCCCGGGTGCCCGAGGGCCGCCCTGCGAAGCCCGTTTCAGCCTGGTGTCCCGGCTGCGTTGGCAGCCCAGAGCCCCTCTCCCTCTGTTTCATCGTCTCGAAGGGAGAGACGAGACCCTCGCGTACCTCGCTGCCGGGGGGGTGCAGATGAGGGTTGACAGAGTTGTCTTGATTGTTGAGTAAAAGGCACCTCAGAAGCGCGACTTATTGCTATTAATTAACACATTACATTAGTATGATGGAGATCTGAATAGGCCAATCGAAGCAAACACTCAGGTTTTGTTGTTTCCGTGGTGATCTGCGGGGTTGTAAACAGAGCTTGACCAGGCTCCAGCCCAGCTCTCCGGCTGCCTCTTGCCTCCCCAGCAGCCGCGTATTATCCAGACAGGAGGTGGATTTTCAGCAGAGACAAAGCAAGACAAGTTCCTTTTTTAGATTTTAAGCTTGAGTTCATCCAGAGGAGACGATTTACTTCTCTTTGTTGTTTCCAGCATCATTCATCCCTTCTGTTTGTGCTCTGTAGAGGCTGAGCCTAGGATATCATCTGAAGGAAGTTTCTCTTTCAGGATCTTTGATGTTAGGTTTGTTATATGTATATTTGAAAAGTACTTCTGCGATGACAAAGCTCGGTACTACTCCTGCTGGGCTGATGTGGGTGTGAACCGTGCCAGTGAGTGGCAGTGATTAATCCAACAGCACCACTCGCTTTTGCTGCCGCACGGCTTGCAGCGTGGACAAAGCAGCAGCACGTTGGATTTAAGTTGGTAACGAGGAGGATGGAGTAGTTTTCCTTGTCTTCATGTGCGGAGGAGTTTGCAGGGGGGCACTGGTGTGAACCCCGTGCCCGGCAAAGAGGGGTGCCCTGCCCTGCCCATCTGGGATGGCTCCGTTCTGCCAAGGGGCCTTCCAGTTTCCAGCCCTCGGTGCCCCGTGGTGCCAGTCTGGCCAAGGCATGTGAAATCCATCCTCAGGGTCTGCTGCAGCGCCCCAGACGAGCCTACCATCCGAGCCACGAGGATGGGCTGCCTTCTTGCACAGTACACTGATTTCAAAAAAAAAAGCTTGACATCCTCTGCAGGTAGCTACCCCCAGCCAGGAGGGCTCGGTTGATGCCTGGATCTAAACCGTCACTCAAATGCCTGCCTTGCAGCTCACAGCTGGATCGCTTGCAGGCTCCTGCCAGGGTGCCACTGACTCCAAGTTCTCTCTTTAGCACCTTCCCACCGGCGAGCAGAGCACGGGGGTGGCTGTGCCAGCCCAGCTCCGCGCTCAGCTCCATGCTCAGCCTCCAACACCAGCCAGCAGCAGACGCTGGGGAGAAGGTGTCAGAAAGAAGGACTGAGCTTTCTTTCCCATGGCAGCGCCTGCCGGCTTCCAGCAGCGAGGGGCACGGGGACATCCCGAGCCAGGGATGGCAGCCAGGCTGCCGGGCTCGGTAGCCAGCCGGTCTGCTCCCCTGTTTGTATGTCTGGTCTCTTTTGAAGCAGCTTGTGCTCTTGGCTACCGCAACATCTGGTGGTAATAAACTGTACCATGTAATTTTGTTCTGTGTGGAAAAGAGTTTCCTCTTTTTTTTTCAGCTTAAATTTACTACCTAATAATTTCACATGCCCAAGGATGGGCTGGGAATGTCATTGTGGCACTCCCTGGCAGTAATTTGCAGGGTGTTCTGCTTGCCACAGCCTCCAGTGCTGTAAAAGACCCAGAGCCCACGGGGACACGCTGAATGCACTGAGCGGGCTGAGGTGACCCGGCACGTGGCCATGCCAGCCTCTGCGTCCCTGTTAGATGGGGCTGAAATCCGTTTTTGTTTGCTAGATGCTATATAACTAGAATCTGTATCAGCCACATTTGCTGCTAATTGGCTTGCAAGGACTGCTTGCCAGGGCTCTAAATTGGAGAGATACAGATTCGATGGGTGGACTGTTCAGTGGATAAGGAATTGGTTGGATGGTTGCATCCAGAGAGTAGCGGTCAACGGCTCAATGTTGAAATGGAGATCGGTGACGAGTGGTGACCCTCAGGGATCTGTACTGGGGCCAGTGCTGTTTAATGTTTTCATCAACGACATGGCGTGATTGAGTGCACCCTCAGAAAGCTTGCAGATGACATCAAGCTGAGTGGTGCAGTTGACATGCCAGAAGGATGGGATGTCATCCAAAGGGACCTGGCCAAGCTTGAGAAGTGGGCTGGAACACCTCTGCTGTGAGGAAAGGCTGAGAGAGCTGGGGCTGTTCAGCCTGGAGAAGAGAAGGCTCCGGGGTGACCTCAGAGCAGCCTTCCAGTACCTGAAGGGGGCTTATGGGAAAGATGGGGGCAATCTATTTAGCAAGGCCTGTTGTGACAGGACAAGGAGTAATGGTTTTAAACTGAGGAAGGGTAGATTTAGACTAGATATAAGGAAGAAATTTATTACAAAGAGGGTGGTGAAACACTAGAACAGGTTACCCAGAGAGGTAGTGGAAGCCCTGGAAACATTCAAGGTCAGGTTGGACGGGGCCCTGAGCAACCTGGTCTAGTTAAAGGTGTCCCTGCTCACTGCAGAGTGGTTGGACTAGCTGACCTCTAAAAGTCCCTTCCAACCCAAAGCATTCTATGATTCTGTGCTTGTTTGAATTGTGGAGCTCTCACAGAAATGGGTGACCTTTGGCAGTGCTAATGTTTCCCATGATATCCCCAAAGCTCCATACGTTCCTCGCTCCTGCTGAGAACGCCTGCTGAGAGGAGCTGCTCCTCTGGCCTCCCATGCCTTGCCCTCTGCACTCAGCTCCTCTTCCAAGACATGTGACAGGAAAGCTGCTGCGTCACAACCTCTTAATGAGCAGCAAAGTCTGGTGCTAAGAGTTGTTAAGAAAGGGCAAGAGAAGCAAAGCATCAACCCTTTTGGTGGCTTCTGGCTTGTTTCTGAGCTAGCATTCAGGGCACTGGCACATCTGCAGATGCCTCCTGGGCTGGGCTGCATCTTGGAGAGGAGAAAAAACCTCCCTGCAGGAGAAAATCCTGCCACGGCTTGGGTGGTGATTTGCAAAGGATCCTGATGTGCCTGGCAGCCGGCACAGTGCTCTGCTCCATCACTTCTCAGCCTTGCGGCCGATGCAGCTGCACTGCTCAGCGCAGAGACTGGGTTTGCTGCCTCCAGAGCAGCCCAGCCAGCCGTGAGCTCTGCCACCTGCACCAGCCTGTATTTTGCAGGTTTAGCTTTTCTGCTGGTTCAGCTGCTCGACCCAGCTCAGCACCCCACCAACCAAGCACCGGTGTTGGGGCCGGGGCAGGGTGACGTGGCTGGGGTGAGGGGAGAAGCGGGACACCCCCCTGAACCTGCCCCGCAGGGAATGGCCTGGAGCTCAGCAGGATTTATGCTGTTTCCCTAGCAAGATGCTTAGCCATTCCTTTCCCATCCATCCTCGCAGCATCTCTTCTTATTATTTCTTTATTCTTATTGATTTTAGTTCACTGGAATCTGAACGGCTCGGTGTGTAAATCTCTGGAGTCTGGCTCTCCCCTCTGAGTGGCTCTGACTGATCTGGGGTGTAATCCTCAAAATGAAATCCCCCCTGGGGATCAAGCCCCCCCGTGCCAGCCCACCGCTGCCAGCCATGCCCTGGTGAGGCTGCTGCCCTTCAGCCCTGCTCATCCTCACTGAACGCCTCGGGGCTCTGCTGTCGGCAGGGAGTTTTGGGTGACGCACGCTCAGCCCCTGCGATCTGTGCTCTCAGTTACCCGCTTAACCATGGTGATTTACATGGCAACCCGATGAGGCCTGGCGTTTCAGTGCCTCTATGCATTAAGCAGCATCAGCTCCCATGTAATTTAATTGTCTGCATTTTAAACATAAATCAGCAAACTGTGGGCTGGAGCACAGCAAGCTCCTCAGCGGCCACGGCAGGCTGCTCCAGCCGGCCGCCCGTCCGGCGAGATGCGACCCGTCTGGGTGTCCCCGCTCCCCGGGGGTGCGCTGCGGAGGAAATTTAGGGTGTTTTACTCAGATGAGCCTTGCCTTGGGGTTCCTGATTTGGGTCGCATCCAGTCATGCTGGAGCCAGCAGTCCTGCGAATGGTGGGATTGGTGAGGTCCAGTTCCTGCATCCCGCTTTGGAGCCGGCTCTGCAGCCGGGGCTGCCACCCCTCAAAGCTCCTAGGAACGTGATAGCTTGAGGACTCCCCTTTCAGCCAATTTTCTCTGAAATTGGCCAAAGGGCTCAGAATTCGTTAGGCACTGTGACTAATCGTGACTCAACCAGCCTCATTTCCTGAGGAAATTGGGCTAAACCCCCCCTTCGTGTTTTCCGTCCCACCAGACCTTCCCGGATATGGTCTCACAGAGAGCCGCCTCGGCCAGGCTTTGATCACCCGCAGCCAAGTGTCTGGGTGGGTGGGAAAAGGCTGTTCGGGTTCTGCTCCCCTCTCTTTGTGCAGCAGCTCGCTGGTTTGAGCAGGGTGAGAGCGCTCGTGCCCGCCGGCTGCTTCCCGAGGCGCCGGGATGCGGTGCAGGGGTAACGTGCCAGCAGTGTGGGAACGGGAGCCCGGACGCGCCGATGGGATGGGATTTGGGCTGGGGGAGAGGCTCCCTCTGCCCTCCCCTTGGTGCAGCCTTGCTGACACCGGGGATTTCTGCTGACGCGTTCCCAGCGCCGCAGCTGTGTCCCTGATAGCCGTGGTGGGAAGCGTGTGCCAAAATCCTTGACAGCAACTGGCCCTGCTGTCCTTCCCATCCCCAACAGGCAGCCTCTGCGCTGGCCAAGGCCACCAGGTCCCGTCGTGGCCAAGGCTGGGGGCGAGCTGCATCTCCCCGCCAGCTCCTGGGGCTGCGGGGGGAGAACAGGGCGATGGCCCCACGCTGGGCAGGTCACAGCTGCAGGCTGAGCCAGCCAAGGTGATGCTTCTCCCAGACCTCCTGCTGCCCGTCCTGCGGTCCCCTGCCTGTCCTGCCACACTCCCCCCGCCGGGCACTGCGAAGGTGGTGGTAGGGGGGTCTGGGCTTGGAGCTGTCAGTGCGGCCACCCCCTTCACCTCTGGTGGTCCCTGCGGCCCTGCCCGCACCCCTGGCCAGATGCCTCCAGCCGTCTACGGGATACGGGAGCAGCGAATGTCAGCGCAGTGGATGCACGCGTGTTTCATCTTTGTTAAATGTTTTGCCCTTCTTTTGCACTCTTCTGCAAAGCGTTTTGCAGCCTCTTCGGAGTGTAGAAATCCTCCCATGCTGGGTAAATCAAGGACCAGAGGGAGGTAAAAAATAACCTAGGTAAAAAATAAACCTGACACTGCCAGATCTTACCAGATGTGTGCGATGGGGCACATTATATTTCTAGTAGGTTGGAGCTCCAGCAATAAGCAGCTTCCTTAAAGGAGCTTTTTGTAAGCCTTTTGGTATGCAAGTGCTGCTTGTAGTGTGAAGAGCTTCCCAGCAGCCGTGGTCTGCTGCAGCAGTACAGCATCTACACAGACTTTTGGAGGTGGGAAGGGGCTGGAAGGGTTGCGCTGCAGAGCCAGCCGCAGCCCGGGCAGGAGCAGCGTGCCAGGCAGGGCTATCTCGGCGTGGAGCCTGGCTCTGCAGGTGACGGGAGCTGTGCTGCCTGGGCTTGGTAGGAGGAGTGCGTGGAGCTGATTACCATAGTTAATCCAGCTCTGTGGTTTTCGCCTGAGGGGTTTGGTATTTCGGGATGCATCAGGTGAGGCAGGGTGAAGCAGGCTGTGACCTGCAGGCACTCGCACAAAAGAGTTCCTTGGGCCAGGGCCAGGAGGGCACAGGGTAGCTGAGAGCAATTTATTCCCTTCACTACATTCACAGTCTGCAGGCTTGAACAGATAGATATTTATTTTAGTGTGCTGGTTTTATGCCCATGGAGAGACTTGTCTTCTGTCCTGAACATAGATCAGCGCTGGAGTGTGTGGCTTGTGCCGAGCGGAGTCACTCTGTCTCCCAGGATGGACTGGAGATGGCTTCTGCATGCGAGACCAGACCCATGCTGCAAAACCTCTCCTTGCCATGGCTCTGGTGCCAGCCCAGAACCTCGCTGGCCATGCCCAAGCGCTGCTCGCCCTCCTCGGCAGGAGGCCTGCGGGAAGGCAATGCAAACCGGCGCTGCTTTGCACCCCGAGGCACCCCAGGGGTCCGCCCAGCGAGACCGAGGGGCTTTGACGGGGAGCAGGGTGTACCCCGGGCAGCTGGCCACGGCTGGGCAGGGTCCTGCTGGGGCACGCAGGCATGAAACGCTCGCTTACAGCAGAAGGATGGTCCCTGCCGGCGGCAGGGCTGGAGTCCCGCAGCCCCGTGGGGCCGCCGTCACGGCAGAAAAACATAGCACTGGGTTTTGCACAGACACTAACGGCTCCAGACGAGGCAAGAGCAAGAGAGAAACCGCATCCCCCGACAGACACGTGCTGCCGGTTGTGCTTATGGCAGGTCTCGCTCGGGCTTGGCTGCTGCCGAGGGATGCTGCGAGCCAACTCCGAGCTCTGACGCGCAGCCTCTTGGTCTCGCCGCCCGCCCAGGTCGGAGCCGTCTCCCGGCTGCAGCCCAAGCTGCTCGCCGCGGGGCCCCGTGATGCTCGGGGGGTGCAGGAGGGCAGCGAGCATGGCCCCTGTGGTGGTCCGGCCACTGGTCAGAGCCTGGGAGCGGCACTGGGGCCGGTGGGGAACGCGCTGGCCATGCTCACCGCCTTTCTCATCAAAGAGCTCCTGCCTGTATAATTTACAAGAAGCCTCCGCTGTATCAATATTCCTCATAATGAGCAGTGGGCTGACTTTCAGGCTTTTCCTCTGCTGTGTTTGTTTTATTTTGCTTACTTTATTCATGGGAGGTCCTCTCTGTGCCTACTACCTGGTCTTCTCTTCCCCCTGCCCCGTGCTGTGGTGCTCCCTGTCCTGGGCAGGCTGTCCCCCTGCCGCTTTGTCAGCTCCTTTCGGAGGTCGGAGCCTGCCTCGCCACGGCGCGGGCAGCTTGGGGCAGGGAGAGCAACAAAGGGAGGCAAAGAATCCTCTTCAAAAGGCTGGGGAGAAAGGCAGGTGGCCAGTGAGCGTTGGGGGGAAGACAAAGAGCCGGGAACAATGAGAGCTCCGCGAAGCACAAACGCTCGCCCCTCTCGTTATCCACCATCGCCCAGATGAGTCACACGCAGGGGCCGAACACTGCGTCTCCGGAGAGGAATGGTGGGAGGTAAAGAATTGGGCTCTCGAAGCACAGCCCCTTGGGGTGGTTATTGGCCGGTGCCAAGGGACGAGGCTCCTCCAGAGTGCAGACACCCACAGGGACAGCCTCAGCCATGTGAGCGCTGGGGCCATCTCCAGCGGGAGCAGGAGAAAGCTACAGGCTACCAGGACGGGGCTAACCCTGATGGTCAGCAGCTCAGCAGCAAAGCCTAGAGCTAAGGAAGGGGCTCCTCAGGGATACCCTCTGGTTTCCAGAAGGGAGTTTTTAGCTCCCAGTGGCTCTTAAATGGTGTTGGTGGACGCAGGCAGCATTGGGGACAGGTCCCCAGTCAGGCATTCTACTTGGAAATCTTTCTGAGCATCTTCTGTCCTCAGAGGGACCATGCTAAGCTGCTTCTAGGATGGAGAAATGTGTGCATTTTGAAAGATGACACTGTCAGGAATAAAGTCGAGGAAAATAAACCTCTTAGCCAGATGAATTCAGCAGGTCAGGCATTGGCTGCCAGCAAATACAGAGCTAATGACTAGATTCTTGTCATGTACCAGGCATAACTATTCCAGGGACCTGCCGGTAAGCGGATGGAGGGCAGGGGCAAGTTTTATCTTAGCACACTCATATTCAAAGGTGCTACTCTGTGATTATGTCATTTTCTCCAGCTTTTTCCATTCATCTGTCTCTCTGTGATGAGCATCTGTTTGTGTCAGAACAAGGGGTTGTTGACTGCACTCGAGCTGAGCCGCTTTGACCTGCACTTCACAATGCACAAAGGCTTTTCTCTATGGTGATTAGCTCTGTGGTGCAACATTAAGGCTCTTTCTTCTTCCTTACGTGCCTTTTACCGAATCTGTTGGGTGGGGAGCTTCAAAGGGCCTGCTGGAGGGTCCTGCGGCTGTCTGACTCGGGTCTGTTGCTGCCCTTGTTCCTCCCTGAGCAGGAAACCACCTGATACGCTATGACCACCAGGAATGTCCAGAAGGAGAAGAGGCTCAGGGAAAGATTATTATGTGAAACGAGGTGCCGCAGACTGTGCAGTCCTGTTCTTGGTGAGATTAGACACAGTGGCAATGCTCTGAGTTAGAGGAGCATGTAAGCAAGGGTTCGGGAGGAGATGTGGGTGTGCCCGTAGGAGGCATGGGGTCACCAGGACTCCTCTCTGCCTGCTCTGTTGCTGGTTGCTGCACACCTCCATCCTGCAAAACAGCAACTGTTGGCCCTTCTCACTGCTGAAGAGCTGAATTAGTTGGGGAACAAACCTAGAATCTCCCAGACTGGGAAGTAAATTGTTCAGTGGTTGAAGGTCTTCCAGAGCTATTCCATGAACTCTCCCATAGATGGAGATAGTATTTTTCCTACATGCAAAAACCTTGATTTCACATTGTTTGGGACTTCAGCTTTCTGGAAACATTCGAGAAGTGTCTTGTATGATCCCAAACATCTTTGGGCTTTCCCATCATCATCTTAGCTCCTGCTACCACATGGACCAGAGCACAGGGGAATCATGGTCTGAGGTCTGGCTAGACTTGAGCTCCAGCACAGGTTTTGGACTTACGTAGCACACGGAGCAGATGTGCGGGCGCAGTCACCTCTCAGGGACCACTCTTCCCCCAGTAACGTGGGAACAGAGAATTAGTCTCTTTTCTTCCCAACTGTCTTAGTAGGATCTAAGAAAAAGAGCCTACCCCCCCGCCCCCTGTTCTGTGATAATTAAATAAATAAATAGAACCCTTGAGCAAATGAAATGTCATTTCAAATTCAGGCAAATACATTTGGGTTAGAAATCTAGGTCAGGATGTAAATTATCTTGCTGCCTTCTTGAAGGTGAAGTCCCTGAAATGCTCTCAATTTAACTGAAAATGGGGATTTCCCAGTTTTTGCAAGCACTTTACTTTCCTTCTAATGAATACAAGGAAAAAACCTTTCCTGAAACTGCCAGGGGATACAATCTACCTCGAATGGCTGTAATATTGTATAATAAAATAAATCTTAACAATAAATGCCTTATGTTCTTAGAGCCTGTATTTTGAGCACGACATGTAGGGTGTTAAATTTGGTGGAAAATCTGACCAGAAGTCAGAAAATCAATTGCTTTTTTTCAAGATTGCTGCCTGACAGATGCTTACAAATATCTGAAGGGTGGGTGTCAGGAGGATGGGGCCAGACTCTTTTCAGTGGTGCCCAGCAACAGGACAAGGGGCAATGGGCACAAACTGAAGCACAGGAAGTTCCGTCTGAACATGAGGAAGAACTTCTTCCCTCTGAGGGTGACGGAGCCCTGGCACAGGCTGCCCAGGGAGGTTGTGGAGTCTCCTTCTCTGGAGATATTCAAGACCCACCTGGACAAGGTCCTCTACAGCCTCCTGTAGGTGACCCTGCTTCGGCAGGGGGGTTGGACTAGATGACCCACAGAGGTCCTTTCCAACTCCCACCATTCTGTGATTCTGTGACAGAGAGGCCTTTTGTTTTGGTGCCATAGAGAAGAAGGACCCTTGGGATGGTCTCCGGACAGAGCCAGGGATGCAGCAGGGCATGGCACATCTGGTACTGGTGACATCTCCCTGTGCCAAGATAGAAGGACCAGGGCCAAGCGCATGGAAAGGTGGATGGAGAGGGATTTTTTCCCCAGTGTCGTTACCCCATCCCCTGGGCACCACTTTCGCCTTGCCCAGTTGAAGCGGTCCCAGCCTGCCTGGCTCGACTGGACATGAGCTGCTGGTGGAAGCCGCGGCAGAGGCAGCAATGCCCTGCATGGGAGGGAAGACATGAGTTCAGTCTTGTGTTTGATAGGAAAAGAAAAACTTCCAGTATTACACTGGGGATACAACCATTTGTACAGCAAAAACTACATTAGCACTGTAAATTATTTGTAGGAAAGTACAGCCAGGAACACGAGCTGCAGTCGGTTCTGAGGAATTCAACGGCAGGAGCTCTCTGCTCTCACTGCCACCTCCCTTCTCGTATTCAGAGAATTAAATCCTTGAGTGTTTCTGTTTACCACACAGTCAGTGTTTGTTTGTCTCAGTGTTAACATTTCCTTTCTTTTTTGTCTTTAATCAGCTGCAATTATTCAGTTATAGTCATGGGTAGCTCTAAAATAAAAAATAAGTGCATTACGAATATTAAACTCCTGCAAACAAAGCCCTGAATTAGATGATTTGTGTGCTCTGTGTATATAGGTTTTTCTGCTTGGAGTGTACAGTGAGCCATATATTGTTCCCCTCCCTTTCCCTTTCATTTTCTATATGCACAAGATAAGAAGCAACATGAGCCCTGGAGGGAATCGCCAGGGGAAGGGAGAAGGGGGAAATCCTGCGTGCCCTCGGAGCATCGCTGTGAGGTGCTGCTCACAGCGGGGTCCGCAAAGACAAGCTTTAAATTGCACATCTGGGTTGCAACCAGGAGGGCGAGGGCTGTGGGGAAGCACCTTCTGGTGCTCTTCCCAGAGAGAAGCCATCTCGGTTAGCCCCCTTGCCCGAGCCCTGCCCGGGGGGAGCCGGGCTCCCCCCCTCCGAAGCCACGGCAGAGGGCTCAGCCCCTCGGCATCCTGCCTGCATCTTCAGCGAGTCTGATTCTGAGGGGCCTCTCTCAAGCAGGTCCTTCAGTGCAGTCACCCGCGAGGAACTTGCATCATCCGTGGTTTTGGACAGCTTTAGGGTATGGGGTTACTCAGGGTGGAAGATTTTCTACTCTAAATTACTAGAAAACAAAGTGGGATACCTGAGACCGGGCTTAAGGAGATTTGGGATCTCTCCCTGCTGCCGTGGTGCACACCATCATGTATTCCCCTTTGCTGGCTGGACTGGGGAGAAGTTGGACCTGCTGTTGTTACCTCCTACCAGCGCTGCTGCGTTTGCTTTTGTGGAAATGCTTTTGAGGGCAAAGCCAGGGTCAGACACTAGCTTTTTCTTTCTCTTCTTCTGCCTCAGATTCCTTCGGTTTGTTGAAGGGAAGCTGAGAGCCGATGCCGCAGCCTGATCAACCTGCCATTGCTCATATCCTGCATCTTGTCCGGATAACCACTTCTTTACATTTTTAATGGCATTTTGTATTGCTTTTCTTGTACTGCTCCTGGATATTTTGCAATACGCATCTTTGTGGCTGGATGCAGTGAATCAATAGCGAATAATAATCTAAGTCTAGAGGGAACAGAGTTTGCAAAGCAACTCACCATTCACACTTGCTGGAAGTGTGATGAGAAATCACCAGGATAAGGCCAAGCAGAGAGAAAATGACCTGGGAGAAGGACAAGGAGGAAATCCAGTCTCTGAAAATGAAAATAGATTTTTTTTTAAGTGCTGTGTAAAATTATACATTTAGTTCTTTTTCTTTTAGCATCAAACCTTACAGCAGATTGTGCTGCAGCAGCTTCCTTGCTGCTCCCGCTGGCTGGCTCTCAGGAGCTGGGGTATCTTAGCGACTTCTTTTTCCCAGTACTGCTATAGTTTTCTATCTTGTTCCTTGGACAATTGGATTTGGGAGGCTTTTAAATCAGGCTGCTCAGTTGGGGTGACCGGTGACCTCGCCGTTTAAGACCCGCGAGCTGTCGGAGGGGGAAGGCTGCCGTCCTTAGCCTGGCTCTGTATAGCCCTTGACACAAGCTCGTTCCCAGGGCTGTGCCTCCCGCCACTGTTCCCCCCTGAGCTGAAGAAGGACTGTGCCTCTCAGGCTGCTGTGCCCTGATGAATGTCCCCAGCATAAATAAAATCTGTTACAGGGGCTCGAGCCGATGTCCATGTTGTCCCCGCTCCCTCCTGCTGCCCACTCCACAGCTGGGACGAATTGTCTCGATCGATCACAATTACGAAGACACTTGAACTAAATAACTTCGTAAAGATCCACTGGGAAAATTCATTGGTTTGAGACCTTAGAAATGGATTTTATTTACAGTGTCCAGAGAATTGTAGGAATGAGGTGAGCTGGGCCGCGGCGGTGCTCGGGAGCAGCCCAGCGCCGCAGTGCAGATGTCCCATAGCCAACGCTGGGGAGACACGCAAGTCTTCATGGAAGGGTCGTCAATAACGTACCACTGCGTTAGGGAAGGTAGAGGGATATCTAACCATACCTTTGCTGGGAATGCAGGGACAGAAGGGATTTTTCTGTCTTAGAGGATGGCAGTGCCTCTCTCCTGGGCAAAGTTTTCCAACCCCTTTCATGTCCAGACTGCCCATACCCATTTTCAAAACTAATATTAGCATCCGAGAACTTGCCGGAGATAGGATCGAGTTACAGCAGCATAACAAATTACCTCCTGTCAGCTGAACCGTGATAGCCGAGTACAGATGTGCTCTTACTCTGTGATCTTTCACTGACATTTAAATCAAGCTGTTTTAAGGATTTAAGAGCAGTCATAACAGGTCACAGAAACGGGCTGGTCAGCCTGAGCCTCTGGCCCTGGGAGGGGCTCTGGCCGGAGCCCTGGGAAGCGCGTAGGAAGAGGGAGACCTGCCCCAAAGCCTCCCCGAGGGCTCTCGCCACCCCCAGCACCGTGGTGGGGCTGGATGAGCTGGGACGGGATGGGATGGAACGGGATGGGATGGGACGGGATGCCTCAGCCCACGAGGGAATTTTCTCCTACTCATTTCCTTTCTTTTCTTGAAATCAAGTAAATTTTTATCATCTGCGCAATCTTGTGGCAAGATATTTCAGAGCTTAACCCTATGCTGGGCTTCAGGAAGTTTTCTGGTTCAGTTTTTGAAGTTCTACAGATGATTTCTACCAGCACACCGTGGGTTGGAGCGTACACACACGGCAGTTGCTGCGCTCCCGTGTCCCAGCCCGTGTCTCTGGGCTCAGCAGGGGTGAGGTTCCTAAATCCCATGTGTTTTGGTGCCCAAACCCTGTGCATCCCAGGAGGCTTTATACACCAGGTCAGGACCAGCAAGAACCCAGCAGGTATGGCAAGATGCCCCTTCCCTTCCCCTGTGTTTGGATGCATCGCTGCATGCTGCTGCGGGCATGCTGGGCAGAAGACAGGCTGACCCTGCTCCGTCTGTGTCTTTGCTGCTAAGCATCCAGGCAGAGAGGCACATATAGGGAATAATAATTTGTAAAAAATTACGTGAGTGGTAGCAAATGAATAAATTGTGCTTATTTAGTGCTGTCTGAGGGAATGTGCCCTGCACGCCTGCGACTTGTTGTTCTCTGGAAAGCAGTCGTGCACGCTCTGTCGGGGATAACGCTTGTTCCAAGTACTAAATGCCAATTTGGCTCCCTTCGTTCCTTCCCCTTTTACTACAATTAACCGTCTCTCTGCCGAGTGATGGGGGTGGCTGGATCCTGGCTCTGCCGTGAAGGGGCTGGTCCTGCCCGGGAGCGGGCTCCATCGCTGCTGGAGTTCGTGCAGACCGGACGGACCTTCCTTCCCTTGCTAATTCAAATACGATAATCTTCGTTTAGCTACTGCCTGCAAATCCCTAAATATCATAATTTTGATTGCCTCCCCAGCAGTTTAAAGGATTATATCTGGGTTATTTTTAGCGCAGATAATTTCCTTGATCTGATTTACAGGCTCTGCCCAGAAGGAGCTGCGGGCAGGTGGGCTGCAGGGAGCAGCGGTGAGGCTGAGCACCCCAGCCGAGGCTGCAGCCCGCGCCGGGGGGTGACGAGGGACCGCGCAGGGCGTAGGCGCAATATTTCCATCTCGTGGAGAGTGATGAGTCGCATCACTGCAGCACAGCTGGGCCTGCGGAGGTGGACTTCGCGCTGCAAAGTGGTCGCTCATCTTTTGATGGGTTTGGGGAAAAAAGCTGTGATTTTCTTCACTTCCTTCTCAGAGCAGGTTTAGGACAGATAGGAGGTGCAGGTCACCCTTTAACAGCTCTGTCTGCTTCTTTAGCAGCTGTCCTCACTCCTTCACCTCCAACCAGCCTGCAGAAGGTCCGTGAGCTGCCTCGTCCCTCCCAGCCCAAGGAGGAGCGTTATCTGCCGTGCTTCAAAGGCAGCAGCAGTGGCACAGCAAGCCCCCTTGCTCCTTTCACCGCGGGATTTAGCTAATGCTCTCTCCAATCCATTTTGCTTTCCCGCAGCTTAGCGTGGATTTTCATCCCCGTCTCGTCAGCCCACTTAGGGTGTGCAGCCCTCTGCCAGCCTGGAGGCATTTCAACCCTGCCGGCAGCCTGCCCACACGGAGGGCTCCTTAGGGGCTGAGGCAGAACCCAGGGTCCTGAGCACCAGGCGAGCACTTTGTAGAGCAACTCCAGAGCCAAGAGAAGGAGTAAAAAAAAAAAAAAATAGCCCATTATGGCACATATAGGCTCCAGTGACTCTGCGTGTCCCTCCTTCCTGCATGTTCCGGGGGGGTCCCTGGATGAAGGACCCACGGAGGGCCAGCAGCGCAGCAGCACCAGCTGCGCCATCGGTCCGAGCAATGGCTCTCAGGCTGGTGAGGCTTCCCTGGTGATGGAGCAGGAGGTCTGGATTCATCAGTCATGTCACATTACATTATGTGATGCAATGCAACACGGCATGACTGATGCAACCCAACGTTAAATGTCATAGAGCAATGGATCAGCTCAAGGCTACGGTAATTTTATGTGCCCATTTAATCTGGTATTTAAAAACAAACACTCACAGCAATCTGCATCACACGCTACATTTTGCAAAATTGAGCAGCAAATCTGTACCAAGCAAATTATATAATTCTGTCATCTCTCAGCCTTATGTACATGTGTGTAAATACTGTAGTCAGGTTTAAAATCGGTGCTCTGACTTTCCTGTCACTCCACGAGCATCACCAGGGAGGTCCTTGCGGAGCTGTTGCAGGCTACCCGGTGATGGGGTCTCTGCTCTTCAGCCGGTGCCAGAGGCAGGTAACGGGGATCACATCCCATGTTGGTGTTCACCACCGCTGCCGCTCTCGCCCTCTGCAGATGGAGCAGCCCCTGTCACCACCCGCTCCAGGTAAATCAGACGGGCTGGTTTAGATCAGCAATTTACACTCCTGAGCTGAATAGGAAGGGTTTTGCCTGAAGCTTGGTTTGGGCACGCTTGCCTGAGCTATGGCGGGTGCAGGCATGGGGGCTGAGGCTCTGTCTCCCCCAGCACAGCTGCCCCCACAGCTGTCTGCAGCTGCACAGGAATTCGTGCTTCCCTCTCCCTCGTGGCCTGCAAACATGTCGCCACCCGTCCTCACCTCTCCGTGGAGCGGGCTCTCCTGTCTTTCAAAGCATCTTGGTGTTTTGAAAGTGAAAAGCCTCCCCTGTTGTTCTTACTCCCAGCCCTGTGTCTGTGTGGCCTTGGTCTGGCTCTGCTTGGAGAAAAAAAAAATCCCTTAAACATTTGCTTACTCCAGCCCAAATGAGGGTAGCACTTCGGCATGAGCTGAATTTTAAGCAGGTGCCTAGGGGCTGTCCTGGGATGGTTTCCCAGATCAGACTGGGGCAGACCTCTCCAGAGCAGAGACCATTCCCCCTTTTAATAGCCGGAGCAACAATAATGGTAATTAATATTTCCCCAGCTTGTCATAGCACTGTCAAACTTTATGACCAAAAGAAGTACGTCAGACCTTTCGCTTTGTTGGGCTCCTCTCCTGCGTGCCCGTGCTCGGACAGGAGCTCTGTGCGTGGGTTCCCAGCCCGCTGCCTGCCCTGCCCAACCTGCTGGGCAGTGATCCAGTGCAGGGAACGCTGCTTTTCCTCAAAGAAGCAAAAAGAGGATACAAAAAAAATGAAACCGAACCACAGGAGCAGAGCCCACACCGCGCCACGGCCAGGTTTCCCTGCTCGGGTGGGTGTTTTGGGGCGGCGGGCGCCGAGGAGCTGCCGTCGGCATTGATCCATGTGGATCTCTGCTCACCCCATCCCCGACAGCTCTCGTGGTTTCGGTGCTTGCTGTGCTTTGCAGGGCTCCTGTGTCGGCATTTGTGAAACGCACTCATGTCAGAGCATCCCCTTCCCAACCAAAACAGCCCTGCGGAGGTCTGGAGGGGAGCAGACCTGGGGAAGCGTGAACTTTCCCATCAAAAAATCTCCTCCCCGGGGCTGGGTAGTTCCCAGAGCTCTGCGGCTCGGCCAGGAGCGCTGACTGCAACACAGAGCAGAGCAAACGGCAGAGGCTGTGGCCAGGCCGGGTACCGACGCTGCTCCGCACGCTGGCTGCTGAGCGGGGATTCTGCGTTTATGTGCACGGTTGGTGTTGCACAGACCTTTCCGAGGGGCTCTGTGTTTCGCAGCGTTTGCTAATGTCGCTGTGTTGAGGCAGGATTTTTTTTCCTTTAATTTCTGGAGCTGACTGGCAGCGTGCAGCCAGGTACGGATCCGGAGCAGGGCTGGAGCGAGCCATTTCGGAGAGGCTTTGCAGCAGCCGGCAGCACAGTCAGACGCTGTAGCTGTCTGCAGGGTGTGTGCTCAGCAAACCCATCTCCAGGGCTCTGGAGGTGGGTGAAAACAGGTAGATGCTTGCAGCCTCGGAAGTCTGTTTTTACATCTTGAATCAGAAAGAGGCAATGAAAAATTCATATTTTGGTTCAGATCTTATTTTTGGCTCAAGATCAGAAAAAAAATGTTAAGTGGGGAGTCTAATGTGCATTTATATTTGCGTAACTCGCTAGCAGTGGAACTGCTTTGTGTCTTATACAGCTCATGCCAAAGTGAAGGATTTGCTCTTTCATTTTCAGCCTGGGGTGAAATTTTACAGTTGAGATTATAGGATCCTGAAAATAATTGTTGCCCCAACCTTAACTCTTACATTATAAATGAGGATGCATCATACTCAGCATGACTGGGAATTAGAGAAATTAAGGATGAAAAAGACCTCATCTTCCAGCCAGTGTAGGATTATTTCATACAGTGTCTTTTATTTTTCAAAGTATTCTCCCCCTCGTAAGTGGTGGCCATTTTCCTTACAGAGCAGTGCTGCTAATGAACGCCTCCATTTCAAGCAAGACACAACGGCGGTGTCCTCATGCTGCTCTTCTCTGAAAAGGACAAAAGATGTTTCTTTACCCCGCCCTGATGTTCTTCTGGCCCAGGGAGCTCAGATTTACTCAGGGCTGAGATGGAGGCCGAGGTTTGTATTTCAAGGGGCAGCTGGATGCCAGGGCTGGCAGCTCGTGGCTGGCAGCTCGTGGCTGGATGGGTGGTGGTGGCCAGCGCCGCGGAAGCTGAAGGTGCTGGCACCATGCGCGGGCAGCAGCATGTGGGGCTGGGAGTGAGGAGGCTCCAGCTCCATCCCCAGCAGCAACCTCTCAGACCTCCTCGCCCTACCCCTGCTTGCCCGGCCGCCCTGCCTCTGCCGTCACCAAGCTCTAGGCTCGGGGCTGTCCCCAGCGGTTCCCGGCCATCCTGCTGGGACAGCACCAGGGGAGAGCGCAGATGGGGAGCCACAGCTCTGATGACATTGGTTTTTCCCCTGAGCCCATCAGGCTAGATTTCTGTGGTGGAACGAATAACTGAAAGCCATAAAAGGGAAGGGTTTTTTTTTTCTGTGCTTTCTTTTTCTCCCTCTTTGCCCATCCAGGCTGGCTCCTTTCCACCCTCCTTACACTTCTCTTTGTTGTTGCTAAAAAGATTAAACTTGTTTGACCAGGTTCTGAGTCAGCACAGTTGTAAGGGGAAGATGAATGAGGCTCTTTAACCCTGCTTATCCCTCCAAATGCCCTCCTCCTGGAAAGAAACACACACATGTATGCTCTGGGAAACGGCGGTTTTAATGTTCCTTTTATTTTAAAGTCATTCTTTCCCCTAGTCTTATTTCTACTTCTGTCAGATAATGGGGCTGCTCTCACTCCTGCTGCTCTCTGTGCTGAACCTTTCTCTGCTTTTCCGTGCTGAAAGGGCTCTCTCTTTCTTCTGGATCTTCTGCAGTAAGCCAGAGCAGGATGCATGATCCTGAAAGGGCAAAGCGGCTCTGTTCTCTTTTGTCCCCAAAACCTTTCCCCTCTCAGCCCGACTCTTACATCTTGATCCTTTTTTTCTCAGTCCTCGGAGGAGGCTGCCTTCAAAACCCTTTTATCCCAGTAGTAAAAGCCAGAAGCGTGGAGACAAATCTGAAAGGTGATGTGGAGAGATGGGGCTTATACCCAGGGAGAGGAGGTTTGGGACGGGACAGGGCGCTGCTGAGCGGCGAGGGGAACCCATTGGGGTACACATTCACCTTGGCACTTGCGTCTCCTCATGAAGCACTGTGTGGTCAGACTTGATGTGTCCTGTCGGTCCATTCCCCGTGACTGGCCCCGCGGCGCGGCACTGAGCCCCACGCGCCCGCATCGTGCGGTTCCTGGCGGCAGCGAGCACCGGCAGCGCCCACCAGCACACCGGTGTCTCGGCACTTGCAGCCCTTGGTGCTGCGGGCATCATCCTGCTTCACCAGCACCTAGAGCCGACCAAAGAGCGTCTTCATGCCCACTAAGACGGATCCCAAGGCAGAATGAAACTTCGGGGCAGGATTTCAATCCCCAGCTGTGCTGGTTGCTCCTGGCATTTCTCTTTTGTTTGACAGCCTGCCTCCAAAGCCCGCAGAGCCCCGGAAAATTTTTTAAGCTGAAGGCTCGGGAGAGGCAAATATTTTCCAGTTTTCTGTTTGGAGGATAAACAGAAGTAAATGGTGCATCCATAATCCTAGATTCTTCTTTACAAATGCCTTGTGGTGGTACTGTGTGTCATTCATGTAGGTGACTTTTACAATGAAAAATCCCATTTAAGCCTGACCTTTCACGTTCTGGAACATAATAGACTGTGCAACCAAATCGCATCCTCCTGGCAGGGACACCAGTGAACTGGAATATTAGTTTTGTAAGGGACATTTGAATTCTGAAAATTCATTTGTCAGAAGTTGTGTTTCTAACTACGGGTCATTAAGAGGAGCGGGCAGGGAGGGACAGGGAGGATGGCCCCAGCCTGCCAACACGCTGGTCTGGTGCAGGTGAGCATCTCCCTGGGCAACAGTGATTTGAAATTGGGAACTGGTGTCCTGAGAGCCCTCCCTGCAGGGATGTCTACTTCTCTCCCAGGGAGCAGGACAAAGAAAGAGCAAAGATGGCAAATGAGGCAGAAACAAGATCTCCTGCTGTCCACAGCAAGCACTAGGCAATGAGGGACTATTTTGCCTGGAATGGATGGCATGGGGTGGGATGGAGTAAATTGATGATGAGGTGGGATGAGACAGGGTGAGGTGGGATGAGGTGGGATGGGACAACATCTTGCTCTCGCTCCCCAGCACCCGCTCCCCATCCCTGCCCAGGCTGTGAGGCAGAAGAGGCGGCTCACGCAGGTGGGCCTGTTTCCAGCCCAACAATTAATTATCGCTGCTGCTTCCCTTCTGGGGCTCTTTGTGCAGCAGCTCCCCACGTTGGCTGATGAGGCTGCTAATTCCCCCCGTTCCTGCTGGCTCGCGAGGCCGCTGTGGCTGCTACTTGAAGCATTTATGTTAATACGCTATCAGGCAGCCACATCCCATGGCTTATCATTTTCATCAAGTCTTGGTTTTATGGTTGAAAGGAATTACTTTCAAAAGACCATTACCACCTCCCTGTTTCTCATGGCCTTATGCCTACCTGCTGTTAAGCTTTTATAAAGGCATAATTTTTTTGTGTAAAGCTCATAAAAGCTGCTACTCCAGTCCCATGCTCGAGTCCACTTCCCTCACTCGCTGCCTGGGACTCTGACTTGGGCAGCAGTGATCCCAGCTGATCCTGCTGGGAAGCTGGGCAGGGGAGGAGAGAGCAACTGCTTCTTCCCTGGTGAACCCGCAGCTCTGCGGGGCTGCATGGTGGTGCCAGCACAGAGTTAGACCAAGCACGCTTCCGATGAACGTGCCCCAGGTCCTTTACAGGCAGGACAAGGGGACACGGATTTGCCTGGCCATCTCCGGGCACAGCATCGGGCAGGGAGAGTGCAGGATGCTGGTGGTCCTGAGCCCTCGCCGGCCCCATCCATGCCAAGCACATGTTTCAGCACCTCCTTTACCTGGATCTTCACTTTGTGTCCAGACTCCTCGCTGCTGCTGCAGCCGTCCCCGGGGGATGGTTTCTGCCCCTTGCACTGCGCAGCAAGCTCTGGGGTTGGGCAAGGCATCGCTCTCTGGAGCCTGCGTCAGGGCAGGTTCTCCTTTAGCATTTCTGCTGCACTCACTGCTGCTTTATTTTTTATTTTCTCGCTGCGAGTTGAAAAGGGGCACGCAGCTAGTCACACCGCCTGATAGTCACTTGCCAGGAACGTGAAAACTCTTACGCGCCAATATATCAATCAGCGTTATGTGTCAGCCCTGACTACCGCGTTCAGCTGTCATCGCCCAAACAAAACCACGCTGTAGCAGTCACAGAGGAGGCTCATACCGACGGCTGGAGGCACGGCCGGGCGTACAAAGCACGGGTGGGTAGCTGGGTGGCCCAGCCTGCTGCTAAGGCTGGGGAGAAGAGCTGGGGGAGACGCGGGGTGCAGGCAGCGATGGGGTTTGCTGAGCCCATCTAAGTCCGTGGGGTCAGAAGCGGTGCCAGCGGAAGGGCGAGGGTGCCCTGCCTGCTCGCTGCCCCTCGACGGGCCGGGCACCCCGCGGCTTCACTCCGCTCAGCAGCCAAAAGGTGCCTGTGGCCCCGGCAAGAGCAGCCAGCGTGGCCGGCATGTGCAGCTCCCCCAGCCTCTTGCTGTCAGCCTGCTCCTCCTCTTTGCATCCAATCAGAATAATTGCAGCTAATTAAAAGGAGGTAATGGATTTCAAGAGGGGCACTGTGTGCTGTCCCAATCTCTCTTTCCTCCAAGGCTACTGGAGCTGCCATGAAACAGTTGCTCCTTGATAGCACCTCACGCAAGCTCGGGTGCCTGTGGTTGCTCCTGGGCAGCGAGCACAGCCGTGCACTGGCCCCACTGGTCCCAGCAAGGGCTAGCACTGCCCTGCGTGGGGCCAAGTGCCCAGGCAGGCACGACCGGCAGTGAACACTGAGGTCCAAGGTAAGTTTTGGATTAGATATGCTTGAAAACTGAAATGTGACTGGGCGGCAGTCCCCAGGCCCTTGGCAGCCTGCTAATGCGATGCTCGGTCTCTGCATCCCTCTGGCTTTCAGAGAGGAGAAGAAACACAGTGGGGGGCTCTCCAGGGACCCCCTCGCAGACCACTGTGGCCGTAGGCTGCTGCAAGGCAAAGCCAAGCTGCGGAGGGACCGGTGCTGCCCCTCGGCTCCGGCAGCACCGGAGCTCCTGCTCGGGCTGCGCCTGCGCGGGGTTTGCTGGATGCGGCCATTGGCGTGGGGATGATGTCGTCCTCACAGCCTTCTCCCGGCTGGGATGGTGCTGGCATTGGCTCTCCCCGGATGGAGAGGCTGCGGTGCGGGTGGTCTCACAACAGCAGAAAGCTCTGGACTTTGCATTTCTTTATATTAAATATGCGAGTGGCCACTGTATCTCCTGATTATTTAATATGACTTGGAATAAGAGGTATTTGTATTCATTTCCAGAGATGATGTACAGGCCTGATCTTAAACTGATTTAGACAGCATTGTACATCAAGAAAAATGAGAATGGGAAAATCTAATGTATGGTGTTTTTTTTAAAATGGGGCACTTCACAAACCTGTACGGAATTACAAGTGATAGGCAAACGCTGTCACAAAAGTCTCTCTTAAATGACAAAAGGACATGAAGAATAGCGCTGCTCAGCAGCACAATAATACAATCGCATGCTTCCTCTTGAGTAGTTTGTAGTACGAGGGCTCTGACAGATGTCCTCTGTCAAATCTTCCCCTGGTAGCTGGAGATGTTACCAGTGTCTCCCATGACCTCTGCCAGCAACCACCGACCTCTCGGGCAGGGAGCTGCCTTCTCCAGGTGCCTGTGTGTCCCCTGGGTGTGTTCACCCCTCCATGTCCATGCTTCAGGTCCGGACCCATCACCAGGACTCGTTTTGTCTTTGCGTTTTCACTGGGCCGGGTACAACCCCATATCCTCGCTGTCCGTGCGTGGGGTGGATCGTGAGCCTGGAGGCTGCTGCAGCCTGGAGCTCTCTTTGGGATGGCTTTGTTGGGGATAGCCCAGGCTTAGGAGGGCGAGTGGGAGAGGCAAGCGAGCGGCAGGCAGAGCCTGGTGAGCAGTGCTGTTCTGCACACGGGTAGGCAGCGCATCCTCTCCTTGCACGTGCGCATACGCGGAGACAGAGGTGCTGCTCGGTCGCACCCAGCCGCTGGAGCAGAACGCGCTCAGTGCTCGGGTGGGCTGCAAGCCATCCGCTGTGAGAGGTGACATCCCTGGCTTAATAACAGCACTCCCGACCGGAATTTAAAGCCCTGGCTGTAGCTTAGCGGGTGCTGCGATCACCACAAGGTCCGGATTTTAAACAATCGTTAAAGCTGACGTGATGAAGGGGCAGAAGCTCGAGCGGGTGCCCTGGCTGGGTCAGACCACTCACTCATGCCTTTTTGTAGCGTTCGCCCTCCTCTCCCTTCCAAAATCATCGCAGAGCAATGCTGGGAGCTGCTAGGAAACAGCTGTGTTGTCAGAGGTGGCTGTGTCTGTGGGAGGGATAGTGAAATGATCTTCTCTGGGAATCTCTTAGGATCAGTGCAGACCTTTCCATGGAAGTAAATATGTGTTGGACGATGGCCATATTTTGACTTTGGCTGGATGTGAGGTTTGAATTATCAGAGCTGGCTGAATAACACACAGCATTTTGCCATAAGTGTTGCAATTTCTAGGAATTTATTTCAGCATTGCTTATTCTATTTGGGCTTCATGTCTATGGACATACAAACAAACCCGCTCCAAAGCAGGCATTTTCACCTAAGCAGCGTGCTGAGAGGGCCGTGATTTTCCTTACATTCTCTTTATGCTGCTTCTTTACTGTGGGTATAACTCACGCACTACAAAATCCTTTTTCTCCCCCTAAAATGTGTGAGATCCCAGCGCAAAGGAGCTGCAAACCTTCAGTAAGTGCTGCAGGGTGGTTTGGGGGTCAGACCTGAGTTCACAGCCCTCCGACGCCTGCTCCTGCGTGGTGGGAGAACAGGAGCCGTCGCAGGCAGCGTGGCTGTGCCAGGGTACGGCCTCTCCCACCCCACCTCATCACAGCAAGGTGCCTTCGAAGGTCTGTTCCTTCCTCCACGAAGCATCCCAAAGTGCTGCCCGAGCTCCAGGCAGGGTGTTTCCCGGGCTGGCCCTCCAGAAAACCAGGGGAGCGTTGCCAGACGTGTAACTTCGAGCTTGAAGAGACGCTTGTTGCTGTTTAAATATATAATAATCAAACGAAAACGGTCTTCCAACGACTCATGGGAGTGTTTCATCTTCGGAGTGGCATGAAGTGATTTAGCCATTAAGGTTAATGCTTGTCTTCCTGCTGTCTGTTGAAACTCTGGGCTAGGCAATGCAAATAGCTTAGCCAGTACTTTTAAAGGTCATTGTGCATGAAAAAAACAAAGATCATACAGCGTTCATGGAAATATCCTTAGTAATCACTGCCTGCTCAGGGGAGGAGGGATGAGGTACTCCTGGGGTGTTTATCTCATCCCGCTGATAATTTGGTGATGGGCCTTGAATTCATGAAAGCTTTAGCTGCAAGTTGGCATCCTCTTCCGTACCCCTGGCCTCCCGCGCAGTTTGTCTGCTGGGTGATGGCGATGCTGGCTGTTACCGAATACTGGGGATGCCGACTCCAGGCAGGCTCCCCATCACCAAGGCACGCACTGCAACGATGGGCAGTTCCACTTCCAGTCTCTTCTTTGGGTTTCTTGCAGGACTCCTTTGGGTTCATATCTTTCCTTCTTTGCCTTCCCCACAGGACATCTTGCTCCTAATTTATCTAGGAGGTAATTTTAATCCTTCTCTCTTCAGACAACTGGCTACCCCAGCGCATAATTAATTTATTAACACACTAACCTACTTTAAGGCGATAATCACTTCAGGGTCACATCAGATCTCAACCCGGCCTCGTGACAGAGGTTTTCAGAGAACCGAAATTCCTTGGTGTTGGGAGGCATCTGGCTGGATACTGACCGCGACATTCTCTTCCTGTCGGCCCCGCTCCCTGTAGCTGCCCCGTTCTGGCTCCCGGGGCTGGTCCTCATCCCCAGCCCCACTGACCGCAGCAAAACCTCAGCGTGAAGGGGATCGGCTCGTGTGTGGGACCAGGAGGAGTTCATCCTTTTGGCAGTGTCCTTTAGTCATGCCTTCCTCTTTGCCTTTCCTGAGTGGAGCTGCTGGATTGCGACTTCCCAGAGGAGGAGAGGAGGGAGCCGTTGCTTTGCAGCCGCTCTGATGTGGGTGTTTAGCACCAGCTCTAATAGCCTCCTCTCTCAGAGAAGTGAACTATATCCTCCGCTCATTACTGGAGCCCTTCAGAGGAAGAGGAGAGAAAAAGAAAAGATCCTATTCAGTCTCACTGTTTCCAAACAGTACAAAGAGGATGAGGACTCCTGTGTTTGTAGTGAGCTTATAGAAGAAATAAGCAATAAATGAGGAAATCCTGGTGACCTGCAGTGTGCCCCGAGCCCTAACGTTTCTGGTGCTTGACTGTCCGTGTACAGAGCCGCAAAGTGAAATGAAAGCAGCTTTTAAAGTCTCTATTCTTCTCTTCTGCTGTGAAATTCCTGCCTCTCTTTGTTGAGTGTGATCTTTGTTGGTGTTTGCTTTGTGCCTGGAGTAATTTCTGTGTTGAGAGTCTGTTGTGGCGCTTCCCAGCGCCGCCGAGCAGTCATTGTTCGTCCTGACACCGACCCTTCCCGGGAAGCGCCTGCTGCATGGCTGCCGTGCCGGCTGCCGAGCGGCTGCGCCGGCGAGGCGGCCGCGGAGCCTCGAGTGCCGGCCAACAGGGACGGTAAAAGGGCTCCCCGTTCCCTCTGGAGGAAGCGCCCACAAACTCCCGGGCTCCTCGGAGGCTTCATGCAGCCAAAGGGAGTCACAAACCCTCCAGAGACGGTCGCTGCGCTGGGAGATTGGGACGTGGCCGTGCTTCAGGTGAAGGCGGGAGGATGCGCGGGAGATCTCACAGCCCACCCTGTGGTTCTCCTGGGGCCGGGCTGCAGAGATGCGGTCTTGCAAAGCGTGCTGGAAAATGAAATCCTACCTTTTGGGAGAGGATATTAATGGGTATTAATGAATATTAATAAATATTGATATTAATTATCATGGCCTCCTTGAAGCTCCTGAAAAGTACCTGTCTGGGGCTCTGCAAGGTGTGAGCTGGCCTTAATTCAGCTTGCACTGAGCCATGCGTGCTGCTAGCCTGGCACGCGTGCCAATGTCTCTGCATTACTGGTTGTCCACGGGGACAGCTGAGATTACACTCCGTGTGAGAAGTTAAATGCACCTCATATGTCTGCACAAGAGCGGGGCTTGCACATTGTATTTTATAACTTTTTCCGGCTTCTCATCTGTAAACTTCACAGTCAGGGTAACAGATGGGGACAGCTTGGATGTTGCAGATAGAGTTTGATGTATATAGGCTTGAGCCAATATCCTATTGAAGCTGAGGGTTGTCTTCCAGTCTCCGGATCACGGTAAATGAATTAATGCAGGCTCTGGGGTCATCATAAATACTCACGCTGTCCAAGGAGTGATGGTGTCTGGTGTGTGGCTGGAATACTGCACCTTGTGAAGGCAGACTCTAGTCCAAAGCTACACCGAGCTGTTCCATCCCTGATGCAACGCTTGTTCTTGCCGTGAGTTTTTCAAGCCTGGCTCAGTTCCTTGCAGATGCAGAAAGACAACGGAGCAGTGGAGCTGAGAAGGACTATTCCCGAAGCAGTCTGCGTGGCTGCCATGAGACCGAAGCCAAGGTCTGGGCAGGGCACTGGATGACCAGCTCCTCTCCAGAGAGCGGAACGAGCAGAGCAGTGGGTGCATGTGGAGACGTTGAGGGTTGCTCACACTTGCCAGTGTGTCTGGCTGGATCCTGCTCCTCAGCTGGCCGTGTAGAAAGACGAGGAGGCAGGCACCCAGCTCCTGCTTTGGAGGGGTCCCTGGGGACCCAGTGAAGAACCTCCTCCTAGTTTAGTCCAGCTGGGTGATGAGTTTGTCCTCCGGGACACCCGCGAGCTGCTCTGCACCATTGCAGACGTGGGACGTTTCCTTCTTTCTGTCACTCGCCTCTGTGCTTTAGTGCCTTGGCGTCACTCCAAGGTATTACAGCCTGGGTAGGCGACACGATTTATTCTTTTTGTCCCTCTGTTAAAGGATGTCTTCTGGGTGTTTTGAGTGGCAAAACCGAGCTTGCACACAAGTCGGCTGGGTGACTGTGAGCTGGTAAGTCATGCAGGGAGACACGTCACCCTGGCTCGGGATGCTGTAGTTGTCGTCGGCTTGGCTGATGGTGCCCTCCCTGTCCCCGCTGGCTCTGGGGACATGGTGCCATGACCACAGTGAAACCTTGCTGTTAAACTTTGGGTCTCTCTGTCTGGAAGCAGAAATGGGGGATTCAGCCCTCCCTTTCTCCCCTCGCTCTCCATCACGTTTCCTTGGAAAAAAAGCTGCTTTAAACTTCTACCCTGGCTCGTCCTGCCGAGGCAGAGCTCAGCGAGTTGCATCTGCCTGTCATGTCACGTTAGTGTTTGCTGTGAGCCACGCCATGACATCCCAAGCAGACTGGCGTACCATGGAAATAAAGTTGCTCTATGTGAAAATGGAAAAGTTGTCGCTTTCCAGAAAACAGGCTGGAGAACATCAGCTGCAAATGGGAAGGGAGGAAAAAAAAAAAAGAAAAAGGCTTGTCTGAGTGGATGAAGGGATAGCTTTTAAAAGGCAGACCCAGCTTCCACCAATGTCAATGGAAAGCCTTACACAAACGTTAATGGCTATGGAGTCGTGCCCTAAAGCATTATATTTTTTGGGATGATGTCAAATCGTGGTATCTCAAACGAAGCTTTTGTGTTACTATAATAAGGTCTTTTTGATTCAGCTACTTAGCTTAGCTCTTTAGTGAAGTCACTTCACCTCTCACTGTCCCTGAAAACACAGCTCTCACGAAACCTGTGAAACTTTGTCGAGAGCTTTGAGATCTATAGGTGGAGTTAGACTATCGGGGATGTATTGTTATCCCTCTCACTAGAGACTGATTTGAGGGAGGAAAAATGTTTGTGATTCTCTGGGCAGATCTGCAGAGGGTGGAAAAAAATGAGTAATTTGTCCCCTATTAAAACACTGTGAGATACTCTGACTCTGGAAGAATTTCCCTTGTGCTTTTAGAAACCCCCTGAGTTCAAAGCATCCACCCCCTGATGCTCCAGCGTAAGCTGTATCTTGTAATCTCTGCTGTACCCTTTGGGAAATTTCCCCATGGCTTTGTGTACACAAGAGAGATTCTTCTAAGGAAATTTTATTAAAAAAGACATTTTTTTTTTTAAAGTGGGATTTAAATGGTAAGCTACATTCTCTCTGTCAGCGGTTCTCTCCTTCACGCATAGTGAATCCTGCTCTTGAATAGATACCCACCTCTTGTCTGGCACGTATGCATCTGCGATGATAAGGGCAAGCATCGGGCTGGAGCGACCAGAGACAGTGGTGGGCGCGCTGCTCCCCAGCCGCTTTGGGAGTGTCTGGAGTCGTCGCTCGGTGCAGTTAGCCACCACCGCTCGCCCCACCTTCACGGGTCCGGGAAGCTGGGAGAGGTGACTTCGCACGGCTTCAGCAGCTCTGCTGTGGGTGGTCACCTCCAGCCAGCCACGGGGACAGGGACGTGCAGGCACGGACAGTGCTCGCTGTTTGCAAAGCGAGTACGTGTCTACAAGTTACGTCTCCATTCAAGCACACGTTTCGAAGCATGCTGATAATTGTTTTTTATTGTCTGTGGTGGTCATCGTATGTGTGGCCCTTATGGGGAGGACACTGAAACTCATTCAGGTGTTTCCCTGAACTGCCATCGTAATCTTATCATGGAGGTAGCAACAGCTGGCTGAATACTATGGATTCTTTTTGTGTTGCTCTGATAAACACTGTCTACAGGGTACGTTGCAACAAATGATACGAGTCCCATATACAGCACTTTCAGAGGCACTACATCACCTGATAATCTCATTATTTGCTACTCCTACACAATATAACAGCCTTAGGTGTTGCTGCAATAGAAATAATTAATAAAAATCAACCTGTCACCTATAATGTCTTTAAAAAGCAATAGAGAACATGCACAAGCTACTCCGAACAGCTCTGACTCCAGGACTGGAGCTGGGGGTAACATCTTCTGCAACTTCTCACCTGAAGAAGGAAAGAATTGTTTTGCATTCAGATTCATTTTGAATATTATTAATATTTTATAGTGGCTTAGTGGCAGAAAATGGTGAATTTTTAAGGGCTTATTTGTAAAACATGAATTTTGAGCTTTTAGGAAGAGCCATTTATACCAGGTGCTCATTCTAAGGGTTTCGAGTGGCTGAGCAAGGCACGGTACTCACTGTAGAGTCTCACTCATCAGTGCCCGCAACCTTCTTCCCACAGCAATCTGCAGACCACAGATTTTAACGTAGGTTATCGATTACATCAGACTAACAAATCCAGCTGACCACACGTTGGTTCTAAACTGCTCACTTGGTTTTGCCAAGTGTGGAGAGATCCACTCAGCAAAGCGGGTAGGGTAGATGAGGGAGGACTTTCAGAGAAGACTGTGGGAAGCTTTCCTCAAGGTGCCCTCACATGGGCTACAACTCAACCGGGAAAGAGCAATCACAGGGGAAGGTTGTGGGATGCAGAGCTGCATGCTGCTGGTGTTTGCCCCTGTAGCATGAATGCCAGTTCCCCCTGGAGAACTTTATTTGTAAGTTTGGGCCACAGTTTGAGTTTGGGCTAGCCTAACTCAAGTAGGAGTGTTTCCATCACAGCTTTCCCCAGATGATGGCTCTGGGATTACTCCCCACCCGGACTAAAGTGTGGCCGTGCTTTGGCTTTCCTCCCATAACCAGCCCTCCATGCCGGGGTTGGCAGGGCCCAAGCAGCGAGCCGGAGGCTCTGGCTGTGCCTTTGGCATACCCCAAGGGTTTAGCATTATTTAAAAGTGGTAGCAGCAGCAGGAGCTCTGTATTCATAATGAAAAATTCTTCAGCAAGCAAAGCAGTATAAGGAGATAGAAGGGAGCCTGCCCAGTTGGGAGTCATTTGCAGATGGTTCTGGTTCATTTGTTGACTGCTTTTTCTCTGTCTTCATCAACCACCACTTCCCTTGGCTTAGCAGCACACTCTGAGCACATTCTTCGCTTTAAGCACCTGAGAAGTCCCATTGACTTCAACGGGGCGACTAATGTGCTTGATTAAAGGTAAGTACCTGCTTCAGTGCTTTGCTAAATCTGAAGTCTGGGAATAGAAATAAGTGGAAGGATCCTGCCTGCAGAGGGGGGACCTTCTGGGGAAATTTTTACTCTGGAGGTCGGAGAAACTGGTCCTATTTCTTACCTACATCGCGGTGTCTTTGGCGATCCTACTTTGGGAAGTTATCCACATGGAACACGTGGCTCCAGACTGAGCTTGGACAGTTTACTCTCATGGACGCAGGAGGAGAAAATTTATTTCACTGCCATGGCCTGGTACGTAACTGCAAGAAAACTGTGAAAGTGAGTAACTGCCCTCCTGGGGGGAGGTGAAGAAGGCACTCTTCACCCTTTTATATTAGGATTAATTTAAAGCTGGGGAATAGGAGTGCTCCAGAAAACCTGGGTTACATTCCCAGCTTGCGATGTGACCTTGGTCAAGCCCTATCGTTGGGTCAGTAGGTCAGCCCCTGCATGCCCTGCTGCCTCAGTTTCCCCACCTTGCAGATGGGGATGATGATACAGGTCTCACTAGTGAAGTGCTTCACACCCTGTTGACAGCAAATCTCTATTTGCAGTGGTACGAGTGGACTGGTCAAACATTTTGCTGGTGCGAAGTGCCCCAGCAGCGGTGCCTTGAGCTCCCACAGCTGCTGCCCGGTCAGTGGGAGTCACGGCTGGGGATCCCTTGCGGCACCGTGCTCATGCACACAACAGATGCTGAGCTTAATGGACTAACAACCCAATGTGGTTTGATAATTTTTGTCTCTAATAGTTAAGCCTGCTAATTATTAGTATTAATTATGCACAGACAAGTGTTTTATAGGCAAACAGAAGACAAGTTTCCTGTCCCATAGGATCCATAGTGAGAGAATCAGGGCAGACCCAAAATGTTTTGGAGGAGGAAGAGGAAGGTGAGGCAGGCCATCTTGCCTTTCAGAGCACAAACATGGCAGGACGACCCCTCTCACCACTAAATTAGAGTGGCAGAGGTAAAACCAGCACGCCCTGAGGACATTGCTTGAGGCTGGCTTTGTAACGCCCCTGGCCCACTCTCAGAAACCCGGGGCTGGTCCCCTGCAAGGACTCCTGGTTGGGGATGCCAGGTGGGAACAGGCTGGCTGTAAATACCGTTCCCCGTAGTGAGAGGGATTCTCTCAGAGAGCGTTCGGTGCTGGCGAGGACCAGGACAGAACTAAAGGGCTACCAGCCTCGGGGGACTAATGGGCTGGCTAATAAGGACATGGATCTTGACATCGCAGAGCAAATAAGAATTGGCAGGCATTAACCTCAGATATGTCTGCTACCTAGAGAAATCCAAGCCCCTCTCTCACTCTTCGTTCTGTTTAGCATATTAATGTTTAATTCCATTAGCATCAGCAGTGGTGGCTGCCGCTCAGCCCAGGAGCTGCTTGGGTGAGCCTCGGGAGGTGCCACTCTTGGACGGGGACCCCGCGGCTGGCCGGGAGCCAGGATCAGGCCCTGCCCTGGCTCGTCAGCCGGCAGCAGTTGCTAACGCCGCGGCGGCTCCCAGCATCTGCCTCTTGTTTGCCCTCCCCTGCTAATTCAGCCTCAGCCGCCGCTGCCCACTCCACAGGCTATCTGCTTCCTGACACACGGCTTGTGCGTTTCATTTCTGTTCACCGGAGGGGTTTTCCGTCTTTCTTTCTCTCTCTCCTCCACTTTCACCCCTTTCCCTTTTGTATTTAGGGTGCAACTCCTGCGTGCCTTCCAGGAGAAGCAAGGTTGCAGGGGCCGCTGCCAGGATGGAAATAGGACAGGGCAGCAGCTCCTCACAAAGAAATGAACCATGTTGATTCATCTTCTCCAGCCTCCCCGCTCTCCTCTCCTCGCTAAGTGGCAGTGGCAGAAGCAGCACGGTGTTCGGTGGTGCATTTCCCTGCGTTCGACCCAGCAGCCTTGCACCTCTGGAGAGAGGATTGATCGTGGGAGGACAGGGAAGAAGCAGACCCGATGTCTGATGCGATTCCTTACAGAGCTTAGAAATCTAATCAGTGTGATGGCGTTCTATTTTTCTCTCCTTTCTCCCCTTAATGTTTCCCTTTAAACGAGATATTAAAAATAGGAATATTAATTTGGCAGATGGTGCAATTGGGCTTTTGGCAGGAGTCTGCACACTGTGCTGCAGAGTCGCAGACCTCCGTCTCCATGCTGGAGCACTGAGCGATGCTCTGGCTCCTCTCCAGGCATTGCCTTCCTCCCGCTCCCTCCTCCAGCTCTCAGTGCTGGGGCGGAGGGAGATCCTGGGGGTCCTTCCTCCAGCTGCAGCCAAGGAGCTTTGATTTCTGACAGTTCTGAGCCATCACCAAAGGGTGGAGAGCTTGTTTCTGCTTTAATTGCAGCCAGGGTTAATGGCAGTGGGAGCAGCACCTGTGTAAACACAGCATCACTTATATAGGGGGGAAGCTGAGCTCCAGCCCTGGGTTTATGTGGGGCTGCTGTGTGCCCTGGGCTTTCTGCAGTGTGTGCAGGCACCCCTTCTCCAGCAGAGCTGAGGGTGATGGGGATTCTTTCAGACTGGCAGGGAGTCAGGTAAAGCATTTCCAACTGGAATGATTTTACAGACTTCTCTGGGCACTGTATGTTTTTTCTTTTTCTCCTTTTTGCTGGTGTTCTGTTGGACTCTGCTCTCATCCAAGAGGAGGGTTCTGGTCTTTTATTGTTTTTCATTGCCTGAATTTTCAGAAAAACTACAGAGTCAAATTTCCCCTAAATTTTCTCTGCTGGAGCTTTGGCCCAATGCTGCAATTTCACCAAGGGAAAATGAGCCCTAATTAATCCCTGCATCTATGTTGCATCCCTTTTGGCCATCTGCAGCATCCTGTTCTTTGTCATGTCTCTCCCCATGCTGTGGCCGAGACCAAACTCAGTTCCTTGGGGCTGTAACCTGTCTAGCCTTGGTAGGGTCCTGGGAATGGTAGGGAACAAAAGCAGAGTCAGGTCTTGCACTTGCGGTTCATTTTTCACATGCACACAAAGATTTTTGTTTTCCAAATCTTTTGGCTTTTTTGTTGTTCTCTGAACTCCTTCCAGCCTGTCTGTCTTTGTTACAACGTGATGCCCAGATCTGGGTGTGCTGCTTCAAACAGCAGCCTGACGAGCACTGGGAAGAGCAGAATAATTACCTTGCTGGCTTGCAGCAGCCTGCTGTTATTGACTTCTGTTCAATCGATCATCCCCCCAGACCACTCTCTGTTGTATAGCTGTTTGGCCAGATATCTCCATACAGCCTCTGTCCTTTTGTTTATTCCTTCCCATGTGTTAATCTTTCGCATTTGTCCTGCTGAATCCTTTTGTATTGATTGCAGGCCACTTCTTTAATTTATCAAGCTCATATTGTATTTTATTTCTGTCCTGCAAATTATTTGCTACCCTCCCATCCTGGTAAAATGTTCAGATCTGATTAGCATAACCCTGGTCCGGTTTCCAAGTTGTTAATAAAACTACAGAATTGTATTGACCTCGCAGGGCACTCAGTGGGACCCCACTTAACATTTCTGCCCACTGGACTCCGAACTGTTGAGGTATGCGCACATGTATTTTTAATCAGCAGCACATCCTTGTTCTTGTAATTCATCTTATTCACAACAATGTAAAGAGCCATATGATGTTTTGATAATAAAAATGATGATCTGTGTAGCTCCAGCCACCTGCCTGGGGATCTTCCTAGTGATAGATATAGTATCTGACATGGTGGTCTCTGAGCCCTTGTCTGTTGATGAGCTGCCAATGCCAATGGGCAGCATTTTTGCAAAGTCTGAAGTTTAAAATATCATATTGCATTGTCAAAAGAACCTACAAGGCCTCGGTTCTGTAACAAGACTCCATCGTTCCCCAGAGCTTTCCCACCCAGTGCCCTGGCCAGGCTGGGGACTTGGATTTGGGTTTGTAAAATCCCGGTGGTGTTCAGCAGCTCTCTGGTCCTGCTCTGGGAAGGCGCATCTGCAAGCAGCTTGCCCTGAGTCCTGTGGACTCTAATTGTGAGCTTAAAAGTGGGCAGTTTGCAGAGGCAGGGGCTGTGCCAAGCCCATGTTGGGCGATGAGGGTGGTCCCTAGAGCGAGGGGATAACCTGAAGGGTCAAGTCCCTGGTGCTGGGGTGGATGGCAGCATCTTGCACCTTTTCTGGCTGTTCCAGCCCCTGGGTAGTCTCACCTTGCAATCAGAACTCCGTTCCTCAAAAGAGCTCATCTTTAGCAGGTTTTCCTGGTTCTGTTGTGGACAGAAGTTGCCTTTAAGAAAAAGGAGAGGTGACGGAGAAAAAAACCCCTCACTAATTCAGTTACATGCTTCTGACTGCCAGAACCAGCCTGCATTTCACATGCCTGCTTTAGGTGATTGCTGCTTGCCAGCACTGGGTACTGCTCCATTTGCCATAGCCAGACAGGTCTCCAAGGATAGCCCTTTCTGGAGGCATCCCCTTGGTTTTGGTCCTGACTGACACCACAGATCCCTGGCTAGTGAATGTCAGCCTGTTCCTTGACCACTGATGGAAAATATGTTCCCAGCACAGGAGAAAATCAAGCCTTAATAAAAATGAATCCCACTGATCTGAGGTAATTTTAGAAAAGTTGGGGCTAAGTTGCTCTAGCAAGCTTTGCCTTGGATGGGGCTTGCCTGGCTTTCAACATCATCTTTTTAGGGTTTTTGGTGGGTACTTCAACTGCATGCTTCTTTAAATGTCCTTTCATTTTATCCAGCGTTAAAAGTAAAGGGAAGCTGATCTGTGATTACCCTGATTTCCCCTTGCCCTCCTGAGAAATGGGATGTTTGCCCCTTTGGCCTCTCCCGTCCTCCCTGAGATCCTGGGGACAGGTCATGGGGTCACCTCACCCGGTGCTGGTCCCTCTGGCCCTGAGGGCGTGTGTGGCTGTGCCCTGATGCCCTGCCACTCTGCGGGATGTCTGCGCGCTGGTGCTCCTTCCTCTGCCTGTGACAGCTCCTCTTCCTGCTAACTGTTATTGAATTACACAGCCTCTTAATTGTCTCCTTCTCCTTGAAGACTAAATCAAAGCAACTCTTTAGTTTATTAGTCTCCTTTCTGTCTGTCAGAACTGACTTTTTTGACTGAACCTCTGTCAGGTGATGTTCCTCCTCCGCTCTCTCCCAGTGACTCTGAAGGAATTCACCCTCCGGTGCTGTTTTTATGCCTCAAAGTTGCATTTTTGGGAGTCCCCGTGGCCCTTGGCAAGAGTTGCTCCCAGTTGCATGGGGGGAATCAACTGAAGGGATGTGAGGGGGTGGCCTGTCGTGTCCCACCCACCCTTGTCCTGCATTCCTGCTGGACAACTGAGCTTCCAAAAGCGCTCAATCTGAAGCTGAAATCCTGGCTGAGAGTGACATGGCCAAACTCTGTCTTGTTGGGTAGAAACACCTCTTCGCTCCACCTTGGAGCTCCTCCTGGCTGCCACCATCACCTGCATCTCTCTGTGTGCCTCTTACCCCTGCTGCACACTTGTCTGAACTGCTCTGCGTCTCCACGGATGTTGAACATAGGCTCACATTCTCTTCCCCCTGTGTCACCGGCATGCGGTGCCACGCTGACTGGTGCTGTTGGGCACCCAAGCTGGGGAGCACCCTTCCCTCTCTGCAAGGGGAGGGATGGCCATGCCTGGCTCGGTGCTTGGGCTTGGCTTCAGCTTTCTCCACAGACAGGTGGTCAGTGGGACTCCCAGCCCAACAGCAGGTACCTGGTGGAGATGGCCACGTACCCTCAGGGGCTGCCAGGGCCGAGCCCAGCTCCTCTGGCCAAACTTCAGGAAACCATCAGTTTCTGCCACCAAATAATGAAAGGCCTGAAAGCCAAGCTGATCAAGATTCATTTAGCGAGTTCTAAACACTGCTCAAGAGCCAAATGCTGTTATTTTTGCATTATGTAAGAGCTGTCTCTCCAAACGGTCTCATTTGCTTCTTTGGGACTCCCTAGAGAACACAGCGGTGATCCCGCAGGCTGCAGAGATGCCCTGGGTCCGGCTGCGTCAGACTTCAGCTGCCAGGATCAGTCCCGAGCAGCAGCGAGGCCAGCGGCACGAAGGTAAGAAACACAGCTCCTCGCTGCCGCCCTGCCACCCAAGCAGCTCTGGTGCTTCTGCTGACTGATCTCTGGAGGCCCCTGGAAGAGGTCCCCTGCCTTGCCAGCATCAGCCCCTGCCGCCTCCTTTCTCCCCACCGCCGGTGGTTTGCCCCATCTGTGCCCTTGTCAGCTCCTGGGCTCCAGGACGCTCCTTCGACAGCGTGCTCTACAGCACGATTCTCTGTGCCGTAGCAAAAGCCCAGCCCCGGTGACAGCTGCACAGGTGGGAACTCGCCTCCTCTCTCCCGTGACGATAGATCATCCGTCTGCGACGCAGAACCCCAATCCACAGGCTTCCCCTTTGCCCACCCACCTTGGCCAGCCCTCTCTAAAACGAGTCGCGGCGTTGTTCCCACAGAAATCCGCAGGACTGGGCTTGTGCGAGAGCACAGCTGCGCTTGAGGAAGGCTGGCAGAATCTGGCCCACGGAGGCTGACATATGGTAAAGGCAATATATGTTTCCTAGCATGTGGATCCAAAAATTATCCTTACAAGGTGCAGAGTTGCATTGATTGTATTACTGGATTATCAAATGATTAAAGCCATTAACAATCCACTCTTGAGCAATCAACGTGACAATATTTAGTTGCCTTGCAGTAACAATTAAAAGATGAGGCAATTTGCAATAATTAGGTAGTATCTGGAAAAAGTAGTCCTCATTAAGAGAAGTTAAAAAGACTTTCTTATGGTTGAGCTGAACCTAGCAGGCCAATTTCACTCCTCCTCACCCTCGCTCCTTCCTCCTCCTCTGCATTTAAGGAAAACAATCTGTTCTTTTTTAGCCTTTTATTCTGGAAAAGATCAAAGGGGATCTAATGACTGGATGGCTCCCTCTGCACTCAGGGGGTGGTGGGAATTGTGGGGCCACAGTGCTGGGGCTGGGAGCTCCTTTTCATGGGGAAGCTGTCCTGAGTCGGTGTCGAGTAGTCAGGCTGTTTAGCTGCCCGGTGGGATTTCGGACAACAAAGTCTCAGCAGTTCCTCTAGCAAGGGGGGTTCTCAGGAATGAGGACTTGTTCAGGCACACACCTGGCTCTTTCCCTCCCTCCACCCCTCGCAGAGGTCCATGTGGCACTTCCAGGCTTGTGTCATCTTGGCAGCCCATCAGGTGTCGATGAGCAAAACATGTAGCAGACCAGGCTTGGGCAAGAGCCAGCAGTAGACCGGGCCACTGGAGCAGATGGTGTTGTGTTCTCCTCGCAGCACTGAAGTGACTGCTTGCAGAGGGGTTGGAGCTGCTGCACCAGCCATGGGGTGCTGCTGCACACCCAGCTCCCACGCCTGGGCACGGGGTGGTTACAACAAATACATGTAGATGGGCTTTCATGAGAGCTCTTGTACATGAGAAGAAAATGCATCCTCAAGGCTCAGGAACAGGAAAGTGAATAAGAGCTCAAAGTTTGTTTTCTTTATATTTATTTAACTGAAGTCAAGCATTTTTGAGGTCATGAGTCAGGATTTTGGAATACTTGATGATGGTCATACCACTGTCGTCCTCCTGCAGTGGTCACCGTGCTGGTGACCACTGGTATTTTTTTTAAAGGAAAGCTCATTTATGTACATACATTAATAATGTGCTCTGCTGTGTGCCGGTGGCTCACAACACTCTCAGTTTCATCATGCAGCAAAAAAGTAGACATGTCCCTCTTCTGAGTCCAGCTTTCAGGCTCATACTTTGCTGATATTCCTTTGTGTTTAGTGCCATCAGCCACAGGGAAGCAGAGGAAGAGGGAGGTGGGACATGCGTTATAGCACAGGCTCTGTAAGACAACCTGGGTGTACAAGTCTTGGTCTCTGTCTACAAGAGCTAAAACTAATCCAGTGTTGGTGTGTGGAAGTGAGTAACCATCATGGAAGTGTATGGAGGACCTTCCAGGTAACAGGTTTGTCAGATCCATAGCTCATGCAGGGATGGGTATGTTACTTCACTTAAAAATCGTCTCCTTGGTGACAGTCCAATCATCCTGTCTGGACGATTCTGCTCCAGAATGTCAAACAGATTTTCCACCTGAAAGTATGAGTGAAGATGTTCGGGTCAATAAGTAATTACAGAAATTGGGATCTGGCTAGTACCCTGGGATTCCTTTTTCTGCGCTGGCAGAATGAGCAGTGGCCGGGATCTCTTGGCTGGCAGCAGGCAGGGCTTTGATTATCTGTACCACCCAAATGGCAGCCGGTCTGCGGCCTCCAAACCATACTGGGACATGTGCGTCCGTGGAGAAATGCCATCTATCTCCACATGGAGTTTATAACTATGCTGATGCTGCTTAGGAGCTCGCAGGCGAAGGGGAAACTGCACAAGTTCAGTAACCCAGCTTGGGGAGAGTGCATGCAGATAGGGTTGCCACACCTGACTGCAACTCCTTGAACAAGAAAAATGCACCAGGTGAAATGGCGTCCACCACATTTTGAGTCTATGCAGCACGCAGAAATGAACAGAGAACTTGGGCTATATGATTCCCAACACCATGTAGAGCCTTTAGAGAGAATATGGTGAGGGGGAAGGGCCTGGATTGCCACTGGTGATGCAGCGGCATGCCCTCCTCTGCTGTGTCCATATGGAGTACCATCTGGTGGCAGGATGCAGACTGCCTTCGCGCTTCCCTGGAACACGCAGCTGCTGGGATGCACGTTGCCGTTCGAGGCACAAAAATTAGAAATTGTATCAGATACTGTAAAGTTGTCATGAACGATATGAACTGATAGGAGCCGATGCTCTTTAGCAAACTACTGCTGTCACGAATAGAAAATGAGAATGGATTGAGCTACTTTAGGACTGTGAGAGTAAATCATCTGCGGTTTCTGGAATATTTAGAAATACGAGGATACCCTGAAGGTATCCTTTGCCGATGGGAAGACTGGAGTGAAAAAGGCATTTAACTAGTGGATAGACAGGAAAGATGTGGTCACTAGGATTATTCATATAGACCTCAGAAACGAAGCAGCATTTGAGATAAATGATCACAAATATCCCAGACAACAGGACTTCATTTTTTTTAAACCCAGGCAGCACCCTTGTAAATATTGCCTGCAGCTTTTTTTGACCTTCGGCATCATGGCTGGTCCAGGGCTGATGCCAAATGGAGTTCGTTCCACATTCACTGTTGGGCGTGAGAGATGTAGATCAGACATGCTTGTTGTCACATTCAGTGGAAGGTGAACGTGGATTACAATGCAGGTGTAGCAGCAAGGACCCGACTCCGTACATCATTGTCACTAGTTGACATTGTTGGGCACTGCTTGGATGCAATGTCCATTTTTGTGCCCAAAGCTCCTGCAAACCAGGCACCTCCAAGAGGAATCAAAGCTGAGGGGTCCCCAACGCGTGTGCAGTTGGAAGGAGCTGTTGGGTCAGCTGCGGCCAACATGGTTACACCAGATCTCAGGGGAAGAGCTGGAGGCAAGCTTGGCAGCCTGGTCAGAGCTGCAGCTCTGGGGTCTGAACACGGCTGCTGTTGAGGTCTATGCTGCTCTGCTGGAAGCCCTGACTTGAGCAAGGAGGGATGTAATGTCAAAGTGGAGTGACTGAGGGATGTTTTGATGCTTCTCTTGGCTATTATTTAGTAATATTTAAAGAATACTTCTGGCTGCATATTTAGATGAAAAAATTATTTTTCCAGGGCTGTCCTACTTAACTCCTTCCCATGTTTCCTTCAAAAATATCAATGTTGTCCCTTGCATCCAAGGAAGTGTCTGCTACTAGTCCTGCATCTTAGGGAACCCCAAGGGATCCCAACCCTTCCCAGTGCTCCTTGTCTGAGGTGTCCATGGGGCTGTATGTGCCCATGCATGCAAGGAGATCGCTGGCGCTGGGTCTGTTGGGTGTTGGCAGAACTCAGCTTAGAGCGGCAACTGTCTTGTGGTGACTGTTGGCATGTTGAAACCCACCAAGTTGGTGAGTTGAAACCCAAGTGGGAGGCTGCTGCTTAGCATGTGGCAGCAGACTGAGCCTCTCGGTGCTGGACCCAGGGCCTGCGGGTGGCAATGGGAGGGCTCGCACTGGTGGTGCTTTGGCTTGGGCTCAGCAGAGAGAACTTGGGAGTCTGGGACAAATGTGCAAATGCTGGTGATGGAATAGCATTAGTCCTGGTCTGTATTTATGTCACAGGCTTGGTATTTAGACTGCTTCCCAGAGTAATGGACTCTGCCGAAATAATTTATTCCTGGTTCCAGTGGTGTGCGTGCATCTTTCTGCCTTTTATTCACAAATAAAAGTTATGTGGAATGCTGTCTTACAAGAACAGAAATATATTTACTAAATCAGACTATGTTATAAAACATGAAAATGAAGCTCATGTTGTCAGTCAGTGGTGTGCTAAGATGTATTTATACCTATGGTCATAATTTCCTTGCTTTAAAATACCTGGTTCTGGGTTTGAAGTTGCACAGGAAAAGCAATAGCACTTAAAGAAGAAATGTAATACAGATGCTTTAATGAAAAACTCTTTGTGTGTGTATATATGTATGTATATATAACATATACTTTGCAATATCTATTTATCTGTCTATAATAGGTTTTAAACCAAATATACTGTCAGTGCAAGACAGAGCCTTGTACTTTGTTGAATTTGTTAGGGATTTTCAAAGTCTGAGCATGTCATACAAGTCCAGCATTGACAACACTTACTCATGCTGAGGTTTTTTATTCTAATGGGGCTAGACATCCTGTTGTACTGGGCCACATACAGCTGCCTCCAGCAGCTTACGGTGCTGCTGCTAATTAATAGAAATAGGTTATTCCCATTTTGGAAATGGGGATAAAGGAGACATTTGGTACCGTTGAGGAAATCTGCAGCAGAGCAAAAAATTGAGCCTCTGTCACTGAGTCCCCCCCAAGCACTGCAGATATGAGCCCATCCCACCTCTTGCCTGTATCAAAGAGTTTCCAAGCGTTTTTAAGTCCTGAGCTCAGTTTGGCACAGTTTTATGGTACTTTTATGCCAATCTTGAAAGCAGTAATTATGTAATTGCCTGCAAAATCACCTATAGGGAAAGATTATACAGTTCCTCACTCTGATTGCTGCTACAGTTCCATTTCCTGGAATGCCTTTCAGACTGCTGCTTGAACCCCTGGCTGTACCCAGGTGGATGTGAGGTGATCCACGCAGGTCCTCCCCCACCATCATGAAGGCAACCATATTTCTGGCTTCATCCCTGCGCGGGTTCCCAAGTACAGCAAGCAGGAGAGGAAAGCTAAGCCCCGGGATTCACAGCAAAGGGTGCTGACCCCTGGCAAAAGGAGCTGTTGGGTAGGGACTGCCCTGACTGGCTCCCATGTGCTGTTTGGCCATGGCAGTTGGGGATCAAAGATTTTTGGGTGCAGGAAGCACTTCCATGCTCTGACTTACACTAGCACCACTTTTCTCAGGAGAAGCAAGATGCATGCCTGCCCTCTCAGCAAAGGAAAAGCCCAAGTCCTGGTTCATGACCCATTCTCCAGCTCAGGTGAGCTTCCCTGGCTGGTGGCTTCTCATAAATTCTCATTAGGGCTGGTGTTGTCACAACGATGGGTGACCGAGGGCTGGTGAAAGATAAGTCAGCTCCAGACTACTCAGTCATATTCACACTTGGACTAATTTCTAGTCACAATGGCGGCTGCTCAGCAGCACATACAGAGCACAGTACGTGGGGAATTAATTAGCTGTGTACTTCTCTGAGGGAGTTCTGCTGGTGCCCTGGGCACTGCAGCGATAGTGTGCCTTCTCAAAGCATCAGGGTCAGCCCTGCCTTTCTGCTGCCGTAGCAGCTCTACAGCTGCCGGGGCAGAGCTTTGCCTTCGTTTCTATTTTCCTCTGCAGAGGAGACAAAGGCACCTCCAGGGCCATCCCTCCAGAGGCACGGGGTGCCGGGCTGGTGGCAGCCCTGGCTCCTGCGAGCATGCTGCTCACCCCGCTGTGCTGGCGAGGAGGCTCGACCTGCCTGAGAGCTCTCTGCATCCGCAGCAGGAGATTATTATTATTTTTTTTTTCTCACTTGATCTTGTATTTTCACCTTGAGCTGCCATGCAAATAAGCTGGGAGATGGGCTGTGCAGTGGTGTTGGACCAGCAGCTGGCCAGAGGCCCTCTGCATATGCAGTTGTTTGATGTCTGCTCCCCCGTGCTGCTCTATATGTAGCCGAGAACTTTCTGCAAGTTTGAAATTCGTTTTATGAAAACTTACCAAAACGTTCTTTAAATTCTCCCTTATCCCTGCCGTTCCTGTGGAAAGGTCAGGTTGTTCTCGTCAATGTATGGATTACGCATTTCTCCTTCTATTGATCCTGGTTAAAGACTGTAATGATAGGTGGTCTGGATACGGATCCCTAAATGCATGTTTTGAGGCTGCAGGAAAAGAGGGAGGATCTCCTAAAATTATTTTAAGGTTTGCTGGCTTTCTACACGTCAGCCAGCGATTCACCCCCATAGAACATCCCTGAAAGCTTGGGGAAATGATAATGCCTCTGATATCTGCGTTTTTGATGTTAGGTATTTAAGGGAACAACAAAGATGTAGTCACTGTGTGCAGCTTGAAAGAAGGAAGCGTTTCTTCCCATTCCAGCTTTGCAAAATAGTACCAAAATACAGAAGGAAAAATATAATGCCGGCTGAGACCCGTCCACATGTAATTTAGCAGAAGCCTTTGTGGTTCAGCTTCAGCAGCCCCTTGCAGCCAGGAGGAGCTGTATTTCTTGTTACCAGTGCAAGGCTGTGGCTTATCACTAAATCTTCATTTCTTTTACTGTGGGGCAAAGGACTCATGGTGGCAGATGCATTTGGCTGAATTATGTCCTGTGGTGTTGTCACTGCTCTGCTGATGGTCAAGTTTTACTTCCTTACTCGGTGTTCAGTCCAATTCTGTCAGCTTCATTGTGAATTCCTTTCAAGCTGCAGGATGTAACACAGTAATTAGCATCATTCTCTGCACAAGCACTGGTAAAGAGGCACCAGGGGATTGAACTAATATCCCCTCTGTAGGAGCTTCTTGCAAAACAGTGGACAGGAGCAGAGGAGAAGGAGCAAGTCTCAGCCAAAGTCTGCAGCCCAACAGGCTCCAAAGGCTTGGCACAGTGGGGGGGAAGGAAACCCCTGGGCTGGCAGGCCAGGCCAAGCGGGGTAATCATGTCAAGGAGTGTGATGGAGAAGTTCACCTGCACTGTATGAAGCAGACAATTTAGGAAGAGCCTGTGGCTGATTATGTTTGAGCACAAGGACAGTTTCCAGTGGTGCACTTGGCAGATTTCTGCTGTGCCCTACAACCAGGGGCTGGACCCATACCATGCCAGCTTGGCACAGAAAGCTCCCGGGATGAGGAGGAGTAGCAGAGCGGCTAAGCTAAGGCTGCTCCTGCAACACGCAGCGGTTCAGGTGATGTGGGCAGCAAGCATGGTATGGGCCATCTGACCACACCACATGCAGATGAAAGCGAAGCAGATGTCAACAACCTGCAGGCTCAACCAAGCTACCTGAAGACTGTTTGGCTCTAGTTAATAAGTGGCCAAGAAGGTGGTAGTTGGAGCAGTCTTTGCTGTTGCCAGTAGAAGAATTTAATGTGCAAAGACTTTGTGCCATCCAAGACATCTGAGACCTTGAAGGTTGCACGCAGAGTTAACACAACAAGCTTCGAGGGGACGCTGTCAATAGCTGCCTAAATCAGAGAGGTGCCAGCTCCAGCGTTGGCCTGGCACAGCCCCTCGCTGCCACGGCATGGGGTTCGCTCAGCTGTGTTTCAAGACAGAACAGTACTGCAAAGACAACATTGATCTGAAATTTAAATCCGATGTAGTAACTTAAGCATTTTAAAATGCCTCTGAATCAATGAAAATGATTGAAGGCAAAATCCAGATGGCCATATAGCTGTATCATATAATACCAGCCAAAGGTTGTCTTTTTCTGAGCAAGGGTATATTTTAACACAGACTTAGTCTTCAAAGAATTTTAAATGCTGCAAAAGATTCATCCTAGCAGAAGTCCTTAATACAAGCCTTTTTTCTGCCCCCCTTAGTAATCGCCAGTGTTGTCACTGGGATTGTGATCTAATCCTTTATGGATGTTTTTCTGCTTCATGCTTCCTAATGTTCCAGGAATGAGTCATGTGCATTGGTGAGCCCAGCCACCAGAAGCAGATCTGATTGAAAAATGCACGGAGATTGTCAGAGAATACTCTCGGGGTCTCCCAGTGTCTTTGCCACAGAAGACCATCACTGCAGCTCTGGATGTGATGGGTATTTAGGATTTGTTTTCAGAGCATAATCTTACTAATACTTTGCTCTCCTTTTGTGGGTGTCCTGGTTGGTGTAAACATCACTGGAGCAGGCTGACCAAAGCCTGCTTGATGATTAGTTGAAAGTCATTCCCTTTGACCACACGTGGAGACTTGGAGAGACCAGAAGCAAGGGGCCAGGATTTCTTATGGTAACTTGGAGGTCCTTGCACCTGCAGAAGCTGCAGATGTATTGGATTTGCTCAGGGTATGGGACTTGATGGAGGGGCTATTGTAGAAGGGCTGTCTTCTAAAGGCTTGACTAATCCCATGCCCACGTGTGTCTCGGAAATCATCTCTGACATGTTTCTATTTAATATAAAAAAGGACTTCCATCCCTTGGGCTTCTAGTGAACCGCGAACACTGTCTGCCAGCAGAAGGCATGTTGGGTCCAGTTGTGCTTTAGCTTAACTATGCAGCATGGGAAAAAGTGCTTTCTACAGTTTCTTTTGAATGTGCTACCAGTCATTTCCAGAGAGCGAGGTCTCCTACTTCCTGTATTGTAGGAAACAGTAAATAATGTCCCCTTCTATTTTTCCTACATGACGTTCCTGATTTTGTAGCCTTCTTGTGTATCCCTTTCCCAGGGGTAGGGACTCTCAGCCCAGGTAATGGCTTCTTGGAAGGGAGCCCTTTCACAGCTATGTTCACATCTGCACTCTTTCTGTACCTTTTCCAGCTGAACATGTCCAGAAGCTGCAGACTGAAACAGCACATTTCCCATTTCAAATACAAATATGCTGGGTAGCCCTGAGCAGATCCCTGTGGATAAGCTCCTCCACTGTGATTACTGATAATTTATTTCCTTTTTTAGTTTTGTTTCTATTAAACACTTGTTATTTCAAGAGAAGTTCTTTACTTTTGCACCATAACTTCTTGGTTCCTTTAAAGCCGCTTGGCGAGAAGCCTCACCAACATTGCTTTCAGGACTCCCATATGTTACATTGGCTGGATCCCCCTTGTACCCACACCAGTGACCCTGCAGAGTGTCTGTCCTCGGAGGTGACATGTGGAGAGCAGCCTGCTAACAAAACCATCTAAATTAGGGTGCTTACAAACTGGTGGCATGAATGCTTGTGTCTTAATCTCTGCCTCACACCCTAAATTTCTGGTTTTATACGGGCTGTACAAGGACAAGAATCCAAGCGTGAGGCACTCTGCTATTCCAGTGGTGAAGACTATGTGCACACATATATACATAAAGATTATTTCCACCTTTAGATCAGCATAAAAATTCCACATGAGCCATTTGGGACTACCCAATCTGTAGATATTATTGAGCTAGAATCCTGTATTCTGAAAAGTCCCTGTTGTAAGGTTTTGATTGCGTCTCAGAAACTGCTAGAGGAATTGTATTTTAATGTGGTTTATTTTCCTCTCACAGCTCTCGGTAGGCACACACCCACACGAGGCTATTCTAAATGATAGTGTCATTACATTTGAACCCTTAGTAAAAGGGTGTTTTTCAGCAGTGGAATTCATATGTTTAATTTTCGTTTTTTGTTTTGTTTCTGTATACAGATTAAGGGCTCTGCCGGTACAAATACAGCTTTCTAGTAAGCCTGGAGGTGTAAAGCAAATGCTGAAATTAAAATTAGACCTGTGGAAAGCTTTTTTTTAATGAGCTTTGTAAGGCATGGGCTTGAGCCAGCTACAACCTGAAAGCTCATTCCAGTGTCGTAGCAAAACCCAAATTACAGCAGGGTTCCAAGGTCCCAGCAGTGTGGGACACTCACGAGTGGTATGTGACACAGGCGAGAGGAGCTCTCAGTGACAGCAAATTCATTCTCAGATGCCAGCTGCCCTTTCACATGCTGTACAGTCAGATGGGATGGTCAAGCTGAGGGTTCAGCAAAAGTCAAGGCAAATTTGTGGTGGTTGCTGGGTCCTTTTGCAGGTAGTAGGGATGTCTGGGTTAGGATATGCTGTCTGGGGCACTCCTAAGGGCTGGCCGTTGTCCTGATGTCCTGAAGCAAGTCACCAGGATGCCTTTTTCTTCATGTCCCTCAGCACACAAAAGCAGTATTTATGTGCCTTTCCTCTGGAGACGGGATTTTGCCCCCTTGCTTCATCACAGTAGGTCAGGAGTGATACAGACTCTGATCCCTCTCCTTGCGTTAAGTCATGATCTGGAAAAGCAGACAGTCCTGCTGTACTTCCCACATCGAGGTATGGTAATCGGATATCCACATCTTGAAGGATAATGTTTTAATACAGACACATAAAACTTCCTGCCATAAGACTCAGAATGATCTGTAACTATTAGGGATTACAGTTGAATGTTCCTGTTGGGGGAGTCTGAATCCTCAGGCTGCTCGGGGGATTTTAATACTCTTGTCTGGAACAGCTGGTGCCAGTGCAAGTGTGCTGGATGAGACGGGCAATGGGCCTTGTCTTCTTCACCATTCCTCTTTTCATATATTTAGATTTCCATTAGTGTGAGATGCACTTGTGTTTGAAGAGATGAGCACCTACGTGGACTATCAGTGGAAAGACTGAAGAGGGAGGCAGGAGAGCCCAGGGAAGTGGGAATGCAGCAAGGAGGCAGACCAGGAGACGGCATAAACAAGTGGGGCTTTCGGTGAGCCAAGAGTGATGGGAGCAAGGGGATTGAATGGTGGGAAGGCAGATGGACAAACACTTCAAAGGGTGACAAAAAATTCGGAACAGGTGAAAACAGAGGGGAAGAAGCTTGAAATGGAGGCAGGGCACTGGACAAGAAACAGGCAGGGGCTGAGCAGGAGAAGAAGCCAGCAGAAGACATCTGGGAGAGGTGCCATCCCTGCACTGCATGGGAAACTGCGCATCCAAGGTGGGAAGAAGCAATTTCGCTGTTACTACTATAGCATCAGCCACAAATTCTAGGTGTGCAGCAGGACCCTGATGTGCGTTGCTGACAAAAAGCTTATCTCCACCTTCCAAAACTTTAACTTAAGAGACAAGACAAATAGAAATCCAGACTTTGAGATGGAAAAGTAGAGGATAATGAGACCATGGTCTGGACACGCTAGTCACCTTTTTAGATGCTGCTTGCAACACATCAGCAGTCTAATCAATGCCTATCTTTTTGTAGCACAAACTGGCATCTTAAGAAAATGTTTGGTAGAACAACAAAGTGAATGTTTACAAAGACTGTGTAATCATGTGGGGTAAGGAGAGAAAATAAGAAAGTGTTTCCTGGGGAACAGAACAGCAGAGGCTTGCACCACTGGGCTAAAAAAGTGAGTGTCAGCTTGGACTGGGAGCGATGATCAGCTGTGTGGAGAACACGTGCAGAGATGCACAGGTTATGTTTGGTGCGGCAAAGATTGGTGCTGTGGGAAGGCTGAACAAGGTGGTGATGTGGTCAGGGAAGATGCTGATCTTGGCAGCAGGGTTCACCGTGAGCTTTAATTCCTCAAGATCAGGGAAGATGTTATGTTAATGGAGGTCTGAGATAATGACAGTGCAGACAACTGCTCTGGTTGTGTAGCTGAATACGAAATGCAAGGAGATACAGTTGCCGAACTTTTAAAAATTCAGATGTGCTCTGGATGAGAGGTTCTGAGGTTTCCAAGTGGAAGCTGGTGTCAGAGTAAGGTGCCTTAATCACCCGCAGTGCAGTGACAGTATGAGAAGAAGGGACTGATCTTGTGAGGGCAAGGGGTGTCCTTCCTATAGGGACAAGATTGCTGAGGAATATCTGACCTGCAAGTGCCTTTCCACTGTGACCTTGCACACAAGACATGAGCTCTTGCTTTTCGGAGCTAATGACTTGTGCAGACATTGGAAGATCTCCCTGCGTAGGTTTCTGTGTGCACCACAGCAGGTGGGAACTGGATTTTGAGTGTGTGAAGAGACGCATCCTTCCCCATGTTGGCACTGACTGTAGTTTGAGTCGGTCCCACCAGCAGGCACCATGGAGTTTCTGCCTGCTCTGGGGAGGATTTGTAACATAGGGTTGGTTGGTTGGGGGCCCGGTGGGAAAGGACATCCAGCATGGCTCTGGCGCACAGCGGCAGTGTTGGAGATGCCCTAGCTCCGGCTGCTGGCCTGACAGGTCTCGCTGGGCTTCCAGGGAAGCAGGAATTGGGGAAAAATGAGAACATCGATTCTGTTCAGGCACTGTTGCTGGGATCCCACGGAACTGAAGCATCTGAACAAACCCATCACTTTGAGGGGAGAATCTGGATCTGCTGTGCGTGGGGGAAACCGAGGGCAGCATACAATGGAAAGAATAAGTTATCTACCTGTGTGTAAGAAACATTCTTTTAGCACAGGAAAGATTCACCCTGGGCAAGAGAAAACATAACTCTAATCACCACCCACCTGCTTCTCTCAGGCATCCTTACCAATACTTCGCTTCAGCATGGTGCTTCACCAGCTGCGGCAGACCGAGATGAACTGCAGTGCACGGCTCCTCCATTTACCCTTCTCTCATCCTCCCAGGAACCTCGCAAGCAACCAAGCAGAGGAATATTGCAGGGTTACTGTTTAGCCGTGGATGCGGAGTGCAGGTGTGCAGTGCAGACTCACAGCTGCTGAGACAACCTGTGCTCACCACCAGCTGGGCAAACATCTGTTTAGATGCTGGAAGATGGTGATTCTGTTGGTCATTTATGTTTAACTCATCCTGCATATCCCAGGATAGACCCTCAGCTGTAGGGGAAGGGAATCCTAAATCCTTAACTGTGAGCATCAAAACCACAGCACTGGATATTTATTCAGCATTTGCATCTTCAGTTTGGCAGCCAAAGGTCCGTTCTTATCACTACGGCAAAAGCCCGCTTGCCAGCGGCTGTGTCTGTACCATGGGCTCGCAATGACTTTGAAGAAAGCTGTTCAGCAGCGCGCTCTTTAGGGCTTGGAAATGGTTAATTTCTCATGTACTTCTCTGCGTACTTCCCATACTGCTCTACTTTATGCAGTGTCATTCATCACAGCGCGAGAGGTGCTTAGCACCGGCGATCGCCCACGCCGGCCCGAGGATCGCCGTCATGCCACGGTCCGGCTCTGTCGGTGCCTCGCCATCCTCCTCGCACCCATCCTCTGGGCTGCGCTGGGAAAAGGCATCTCAGCCTGCCTCAGGAGCACCGTCAAGGAAGAAAACAAGCTGGCAGGTATCAGTTTTGAGCCGTCCTTATCTGATTTATTGTGAAAGTCACCTCTTTTGATTTAGGTGGTGCTGATAGTGAATGAGAAAACATGTGTTTCTAAAACAATGGCAATGAAAACGTCTCTTGTCAGGGAATGCAGTTTATTGTCTTACTGCTTGAAAGGTAAAATATCCAGCAGGGAAGACACTGTGTCATCATAAAGCAAATGCGGATTATACAACACGACACTAACTTCCCGGGTAATGCTCAGAGCCGCTCCTAAGCACAAGTTATATTGAGTTGTTTGTGCTCGGCGATGGTGCCAAACCCCCTTCATCACCCAGAGTTTTTCCAGACCTGGGTTCCTAGACCTGAAAACGTGGAGCCTCTGGCTGTGGCTCTTTTTGTTGGTTTCATCTTAACTCTTGGCCTGGGGCTTTTCTCCAGGGAAGGATCCCCATGGTTTTGTTCAACGCCTCCTTCCTTTCCCGTGTTAGGTGGCCCTCACAAATGCCATCTCCACTGACACGTGTCTCAGGGTACCCGAGCAGAAAAGCCTTTTCAGGGTCAGGATTCGCATTCATATTTACTGCTTGAGATGGAGCGTAACTTTGGCTTCACGTCTCAGGAGGAGCTGCTGATCCTGGTGCAGGGGCTTGGCAGTGCGTCCCGTGTCTCTGCCCCTCTCATTTCGCTGCCCTGGCTCATCTCCCTGATTGTTTGACAATGTTTTCTTTCTCCATTTGGCAAGGCAGCTCACCTCTAAGTCTTACCATATTTAAATGTTTAACTGCTCTCAGACCTTAATTAAGAGTAGTAGCGGCAGCAATAGCTGTAGCTGTAGGAATAGCAGTGATTTCTCCTATCTTAAATTTTAATGGTTTTGGTACAAAGCTTTGCAGAAAGGGTGATTAATGGCACCCAGAGAGGCTGAGGTAAATGTTTCTCCACGCTGATTTTTGCCCTTTCTATTCATGACTCCCTTTCACGACTTATGAAAAACTAAAAAGTCCATTTAGAAATAATTCTGTGATTATATTTTTTTCTGGGGTTTAGTAGGTGCTTAATACAGCACTTAATATATGTGTTGAATAGGAGCTGATCTCTTAAAGACCCAGCTCCTGGTGGTCTCCATGCCAACTCAGCTTTGCTTTGAGCAGTAATTACTAATATTGTTGGTAGTCTCCAAGGATTCGGTGGGTTTTGGAGACTAAGCTCCCCTAGGCTAACCTTTATTTTTTTCATCTTTTGTACTAGCCTGAAAGGAGTAGATGGACTTTTCATTTGATAGAAACATCAGTGCCTGAAGTTTTATTGTTTTAGGTTTGCGGAATGGGTCATTGAGTCATAAGATGTGAAACATCTGTTTGCATTTGCAGTGAGACAGCTAACGGAGTCTTAAGACTAAAAAAGAAAAGAAAAAAAAAAAGCCCAAGATGAAAAGATGTGAAAACCCTCAGGTCAAGTGGCAGCATCATGATTATTCTCTGGTACAGAAAATATTTATTGTGGCTTGTAACCGTGTCCACCAGGCGGTTAATTAGCAAAGTGTAGATATTGTCACAGCGGAAGTAAGTGAATGCAATTCATAGCAAATCCTCCAAGATAAGCAGTGGACATAAAGGTGATTAAGCTGTCAATAAAGAAGAAACACAGAGAGGGGGGGAAAAGCAGGTGGATTTCAGTACATGCCCGCAAACTAAACCTCTGCCACAAAGCAGAGCAACCGTTTATGTTGTTAATATTTGTACTCCTGCAATGCCTCTGAGTTTTAGCCATGAACCAGGATCCCACACTACGCTGATCCCGAGCAAGAAATGCCTCTGCATTAAAGAACTTATGATTTAAACATTAGTCAAGAGACAGTAGATGGGCATGAGCAGCCAGACAAGCGTGTGTGTGGTACCTGCGCAGCGCAGGCTGGCCCAGCACGACCACAACCTACCTGCTGTCCTTTTCTTGCCTTGTAAGCAACGCGGCAAAGGCTTTGGCATTTTGACAGCGTGTGCACCGTGCAGAGATCTTCCCAAACATTAATTAAGCATCGTGAAGCCACAGCAGTATTATGACGATCCCTGCTTTACAGTCAGGAGATGGGAGGCAGCTTTGTGACGCCGGGCTGGGTAGCCCAAGGCTGCTCGGCTGCGCGTGGCAGAGGTAAGGGATGAACCTCGCGATCCTCACCGGCACTCCCCTGCTCGCGTCTCCCAGCTGACTACGCAGAGTGATGATTGCAAGAGGTATTTACTTGTATTTCGAAGAACGTGAACAAAGGCAGTAGCAAAAGCAAACCTATAGATGACAGCGCGAAGAAAAATTAGAATACATTTTTGATTTTTTAGAATTACAGTATTGTCACCCTGTGTTGGAAAGAGCTCCGATTTCAGCTCCCAGGTTTTTTTTATTTGAGCTATATAGGAACATCTCTGCTTCCTCTTAGCTTGGCACAGTCTAAGATGAGCATGTGAGTGCCTCTGGCTTACCGAGCCTAGCTGTACACGTGCCTTCTTTCTAGATCAGCAGAGTACCGGGTCCGGGTTTCGATAAGTTGTTTCAGTTTATTTGGCCATTTGTGCAGTGATGGACCTCTGCAGAACCAGAGCCCTGCCTTGTGCTATTTCCCTCCCTAATAACAGGTGCGAGGTGTTAAATCTAAAATACTTTAAACAGATGTTTTTAGGCTGTATCTAGGAGAGTAACCTTTGATGATTTTTATTTTGTCTTTCTGGAAACCTAACGCATTTCCTATGGCTTATGACCACAATTCACTTCCAAGTGATTTTCCCTTGGCCAATTTCCATTTATCATTTAAATAATCTAGCAACAAAGAGGATGAGGTATTCTGCAAGAAGGTATATGACTCTGTAATCATTCTACCTTCATATCCCCTTTGGGGGGAATTATTAGAGATGAAATGACCTTCCTGGCTATCAAGCATTACCACTGTAACATGGATGGATAATATGACAACCCTGACACAGAGCCAAAGGCAGGTCGAGCTGAGCGTGCTGTACCTGAACCTGAAAATGACAGAGACTTGATTAAAATGAATGTGAGAAAGGAGACCAAGAGTGATGGGAGCCCTCCGCTAGCTCGCGGAATAGTGGGGAATCTAGCTGTGATGCATCGCCTTCGCTGTACTTCTCATTTGGACCATGATGAGGGAAATTTACCATCTTTACTGGCCTCTCGAGGGACCTTGTTGTGTTCTCTTCGCAGTCTTTAGGAGGAAACCATGCCTAGTGGATTGAGAGAAAAAGTCCAGCCACTGGCATGCCATACAACAGCGTTTGACACCTGCAGAACTCGGCTTGCCCATTTTTCTGATGATGAATTTTGTACATCTTTTATACGAGCTGCTGAGAGCTTTGGTTGGTGAACTTGAAGCATGCTCCATCATACAAAACAACATGGAAAAGTCAAGATTATACATTAGCATGACTATTTATTTTTCCTCCAGAGAGTCCTAGAGCAATCAACAAGATACTTCTGCGCTTATTTGCTCAACTTCTGGGCTGAGAAGCTTACGTAAATTTTTTGCTTTTTATAATCCCAAGAGCTCTCTTCACATTTCTTGGGTAGGCAGCCATCTGTGGCATGTAACACTGTTGAACAGTGTCTAACAGAATTGAAATAACAGAGGAAAGTCAGGAAAAGTCCATGTAGCCACTCAGACTTGAATTTGGCCAAAACAAATCCATCTTGCTAGTACTATCAAGAATATTGCCCTTAAGCAACATGTGATATCAGAATTGACATGGGGGTGTGAATGGCCCCCAAGAGGACATATTGCCCCATCGTAAACTTTCTTACAGGCTAATTTAGAGTTTTGATAAATATGGATAATGCCAAGTGGTCTTACCTGACCTTCAATGGCGAAGACTTTGGCTTTAGTTATGTCTGGCATGACTGTACAGTTATTCATATTATTTAAAAACTATGTTCTATTTAGCATAAGCATTTGCAGAGGGAATAGTGGTAAGGAGCTGTTTTCTTTAGGTACCATCGTCCTTTGAATAAGAAACAGTGATCCTGGGCTTTCAGGAAGGAAACTACACGAAGGGATAACCAAGGATGAACTTTCTCAGACGCAGGAAAGCAGGGCCAGAGGCACGGCTCTTGACAGGAGCCATGCAAGCCCGTGAATCTGGAGGGAGAACCACTCATCTCATCGTGTGCGTGCCATCGCGATGCACTTGCTGCTAAGTATCTGGCCAACGGAGCAGAGAGGTTCTGAAGTCCTCTAACTTCATTTTCTGGTTCATCCTCAGGAATGGTTGTGCAAGGATCATGATTTATCATGACTGTTATGGTGATCTACCTTGATTTAGTGGTGAAATTACAATGATGGATCATACTTAATTATGATCATTAAAAGACATCAAAAATGTAATCGGCTGTTCATCATATACCTTATAAAGGAAAAAAATACCCCAGGTTTTTAAAGATCGGGACTCTAGCTGTTGATAAAATTAGAATATGTTTTATTCATGCTGTGACACAGCGTTCTTTCTTCACTGATCTCCTTGTCTGGGCATCTCACTTCAGAGGCATTGGGGAAGGATTTGAATGAGATTTTAATGAAGTATAAACAACTATGGGTCCTGTTTCTTCCACAGGCCCTCTGGGGCACCTGTCATGCCCCATGTTAAGGAAATCCGCAGGGAGAGCTCATGCAACAACACCAGCTGCAGATCAGCACCCTGGAAAAAGCTGTTTGGATTCTGGAAACACAAATTCGCCCCCATTTGACCTTGATTAAAGTCTAGCACAGTTTAATGAGGCAACATAAAATGCAAGTCAAATGTTCAATAGGGAAAATCTTGTCAGACATAAGGAACAATTGGGATCAAGTCAGTCAGGGCTTCCTTGGGCTTCTAATGACCTGTTAGATTCAGCTTTACTGTAGGGTTTTATCAAAAAAAATAAGTGATAATGACTGAAGGGAGCATCATTAGTATTGGAGTGAAATGGCTAATGGCTCCAGATTGCTCACAGGTGTCAGAGAAGAAAAGTTTCTCCCTAGGCAGCAAGCTCTGTGATCACCACGAGCATTATTATTTGCACTGCAGGAGCGCCTATCAAGGTTAATGGAGACGCGGCCCCTTGTTTGCCGGGGAGCCGCTGGGATGTGTGTGGAGGAGAGGAAATGGGAAGAGCGAGCTCAGTGCTGGCATCCCACCTTGGTGCACAATCCGCTGAGTTGAGTTTGGCAAGAACCGGGGAGGAACCATATGGTTGAAGGCAGGGACTGGAACATTTGATAAATATTACCATTATAATATGTTACTATTATAATTCAGTGCCCTAGCAGGAAAGATAAGATGTGATTTGATCATGGTCTGCATCTATCTGAGGAGCAAACCTTTTTGTTGGACTCCTCTGCTCAGCAAAGTGCGGGAGTCCATGCAGGCAGCTGAACGCAGACATTTCTGTCTGTGATGGTAATTAACATTGGCACCATTTACCACATTTCCTTTGGATCCTCAGAGTCTAGCTATGAGCAAATCAAAGCAGAATACATTTTCTAAGAGGTTTGCTTTGATTCAAAAGAGAATTCAGGGAAGTCCAGTGGCCTCTATTATACAGCACTCCAACTCAGATGATTGCTTATCCTATTTGGCTTTAAAACCTGTAGCACATTATTATGCCCCAGTTAACAGATGGCAAACTGAGGACCAGAGATGTGCCCAAGGTCGTACAAGGTTGGGAGGCTCATAGGGTATGGAAAACATCTGGTAATCGCATGTTGTAGTGAAGCAATGCCACAGAGAGTCTCTGACAGTGGTTAGCAGGAGAAGCAGAGAAGGTGCTTGTGAGGTCTTCGGTCTCACAGAGGTGCTTGCTCCTGCAGGAGATGGCTGGGTAGTATGTGCGGGAGTTTACAGTGCTGCATCCGTTGAGCAACAAATATAAACCAAACAGTGGGACATCACCAGCTCACTTCTTGTTGTTCTTCAGGGCAAGGCTGTGGCTCCCCTTGTTGCATGGGGTGTGAGGGCACTTGGGCCTGAGCAGGAGCAACTCCTGGGTTGCTCGTGCATGAAGGAGAAGCAACTGCTCTTCCTCTTCTTGTCTAGCTGAGACAGGTCTAAGTTGCAGGTTGGGGGCTGAGGCGAGACATTCCTGGGGAAGCTGGCGTGAAGAAAGGACCATCGCAGTGTGGTGGGGCTGACTCAGATTTCTTCTTTCTGGAGCTGGGACCGTTTGGTCTCTGATCTGCTCACAGCCGTGCCATGCCCTGCGCAACAGCCCAGGTCCCAGCCAGCTGCAAGGTACAGCAGGATTTTGACCTTTTTCTTTAGAATTGTTTCTCTTCATGCCAAAAGGGTAAATACTTACTAGTGCATTTCCTTCCCTCCTGTGGGCCCGGTATGCACGTAACACACTTTTCATCTTAAAAGCAAAGTGTTTTTGCAGAGACAATTGAAAGAAATTAAGAATGGCACATCATGATCATTTATATCATGTGTATCTCAGAAAGTTCATCAATTCATATTACATTAGGGAATATGTAAACTAAATGTGCACTCATTTGGCATAGTCCTCAGAGCAATTATTCTTCAGTTGATTTAGTACACTTGATAAAAATAAAGGTTAAGGAGGATGTTAATTTGGGATATTTTTTTTTACTGGTTTTTATAAAGCGTTAGAATGCAGATTAATTCCAGACTTTATAATACTGCATCCAATTCTCTATCATATAAAAATAACTTGCATAAATCAGAGGAGCGGGCCTGATTCTCGTGCTCCAATACTCGCAGGGAATTTTGACATTGACTTCTATAGGAGCAGGCCCAATGTCAAAACCTAGATATAACATGAATCCGTGCCAGACACGTTAGAGCTCTGCTAGGAATATCCTCATTGGAGCATAATAATTTGTATGAGAGAGAGACACACTGTGAGCACTCCTGGGGTTGGGGGGCCCTGGGCAAAATGTTGGTGGCAGAACTAATTCTAGTCTGAGGAAATGAGAAAGCCAGTGTCGTGAAATGTTGTTGCTTCCAAATCTCAGCCCATCATACTACTGAAGACCTACATTTTTCTGTCCGATTTTGGAGGTGGGGGAGTGTTGGCAGGCCATCCTTAGGGGACAGTGAAAAGAGATAAAACCACTGTAGCTTTTTTTTCCCCGAGTTCAAGAGAGAGGAGTGAAGAACCTGCCAGTGCTGCCCTAAAATTGCTAATGAAAGAGAGTGAGAGAGGCATTCGCTTCAATATGCTCAGCCAAAATGGGATTTTCAAAGGAGTCTGGATAAAGACATCAGACACAAAGAAATCAGTACCTAATAAAAGAACTTACCTGAGTCAATCCTGCTGATTGGCTTCAATAGCAGACATGTGGGTGTTGAAGCACAATTCACTGCAGAAGTCAAAAAAAAAAAAAAAAAGAGAGAGAATGAAGAGGAAAAAGAAAAATAGCATGCAAGTAGTAGTGAATGCTAATAACATGACTAGGAAAGGGTCCTTCCTTTGCAGGGTTAAGGGACTGCTTCACAGCAGCCGGGAGGAGTGCTAGCAGTCTTGTTCCCTTAGGGATAAATCAGGCCTATGTCCCGACATGGATCTGGAGGCAGATGGAGTGAAGGAAATCTCCCCGGAAGAAAAACGCGATTATAAAAGTGAATAAGTAATTATATGGGAGTTATGTACGGGAGATTTCACTGTAGAAAAACGAGGCTACATATATAAACCTGTGGCTTAGTTCAGAAGACTCTTATCCATGGCTTTCTGACTGAGGAATTGCACGTCTTCATCCTTTTTTTATTGCCTGTCCCTATCACCAGTGCTGCAGGGACAACCCTTGTATCCCTAGAACTCCTCAGCCCATCGCAGCCACAGGAAAGGGCTTTGCCCCCATGACCCACGCACTGAGCTCACACCCCCGGTGCGTTTGGGGTTTGCAGCGAGACCATCCTCCCTGGCAAATCACAACAGACGCTTCACAGTACCGGGAGCAGCCAAGAACGTGCACGCAGGGAGCTAAGGTCTCTTGCGGTCCTTTCCCCGTCCTCAGCATTGCCGCCCCCAGGAAATCTGCTTCCGAGGGTGATCTTAGCAACTGCATCTGCAGAGGGGTGGGAAATTAGCTCTTTGTTTTATCCTTTCTGCATCTCCCTTCTGTTCTGTGCCTAGGTGTGTCCCGGGTCTTGCAGATGTGCATGCGTAAGCAGTGAAAATATTATTTTTCTCCTTTCACATAGAGTTTACTTGGATTTGTATATGTAGGAGACTGCTGGATTTATGAGACGTGCCAAGTTTCAGACTTTCTTGGTACAAATCCTGTTGAACCATGTGCGTCCAATTCTCCTCCCTCCCCCCTGTCTGTAGGAGCAGGGGAAGCGCTGGAACGCCCCATGTGTGCATCACTGCAGAAAACAGCCTTGCCTTGGCTCAGGAAACGGGCACTATAATTAGGCACAGATCTTCTGTCCTAAACACAATGATCTGAGGATTTATTTCCATCATTTTCGCAACCTTGGGTGTTTTTTGGTAGCATTCTCCAAGTGTAGGCCTGAGGGTTTCCAATGTGGATGGTTGGTTGCTCTAGTCTGCAAAGGGGCTTTGATTCACATTATCAGAGAGCACAGGTAGACCCATGGTGCCTTACTTGCATGAAGCTCATTTTTTGGACTGAGTAAAACTACACATTTGTACATTTTTGTAATAAGAGGAGCATGCTGAATTGGAGTTTCTGAGATGCCAAATGTGATTTTACAGCCTCTATCCAGATAGGATTGCCCTTTAACATCATCCAAGAAGTTCTCATACACCAAAATTATTCTGTCATAGATAAAATGGCCCAAGCAATTTGGGGTGAGTTATTTAATAAACTTTGCCTTGCTGTAATCCACAAACAATTTATGATGTTCTTGAATTGCCTCATAATTCAGTTCTTTCTTGCTAGATAAGTTGGATGAATAAGTTGTGGCCTGTTGACTGCACTCAAGTGATTAATTAATTGCACATTTCTTGAAGCTGGATTTTAAGCGTATTGGTCAGTTTAATTGGATCAGTAGGCCACATGGAGTACTTCAGTTCTCAGGCTGGATGGATGCTTCTCCTTGAAAGAATCTTCCAAGAATAAAAATTCCTGATCAAGCATTTAGAGCAGCCATCCTGGCTGAAACGCCAGGACGCAGGCAACCACAAACTCCATCAATTACGTAAGTGCTATTGGCATCCTGGAAAGTGAAGTGCTGCGTTGTGCAAGTCTTTTTCCAAAAGAGAATTTCAGCTCGAGAAAATATTCATAGAAGTATTACCTAATATTCACTTTGCCAAGCTCACGCCTGCCACTAAGTTCAGTTGTTAAAACACATGTAAGGTACAAGCTCAGCCGAAGCAAATTTCTATGAAAATTATGTACTGCACATGCTTTCATCCACCCCTCCTAGCTCCTGCAGCACTGATTTTAAAGGGATCAGCAACATCTCTCTTTGCACCATGTTTATTTTGGTTTTATATAACCTGAATGCCGGGTACATTCTGACTCTGTCATTAATTTTAAGCTAGGTCAAATTCATACATATTAGATAATAAGCATTTTCAGTCCGCAAATGTGTGCGTTAATTAATTTTATTTCATTCTGTGTAATTGTCCTTATAGCTCTGTGCTCATTAAAAGAAGAGGTTGAGAATCCTCCTTTGTACTAGGCTTAATTTGGGTAGAAATCACAGAAACTGCCTTACAACTTCCCTGTCAATGCAGATGAGTTCTGACTTGCAAGCAATCCCCCTCCTCCCTGCCACTATTACTGACTCAGGAGCCATTGCCCATTCCTCGAAATGAGCCTGCATCACTCTGAGGAGACAGAAACTACCTCCACAAGAGCAGAAATAGCCAGGAAGACCTAGTTCCACATGTTTTCCCTTTGAAAGTTGTGAGTGCATTGTACTGAATGGCAATACCTACACCGAAGCAGGTGCTGGGGGTCCATCTGCTCATCTCCCTGTCATCCAATTAACTTGCTCAGGATCTAAACATAGCCAAAAGTGCCTGTCCTCAGCGGTGGGCACTGCTGCTGAGCTTCTCTTCCCGTGTGCTTGCCTGGGGCAGTAGGTTTCTAATGTGTGGCTGACAGCATGTAGAGGTGATAGACTAGAGTTTATAAGCAGGTCATGGGTGATCAGGGAGACCTTGGTGTAGTCAGTAAGGATTCTGCAACTATTGGTGCTTTTTGGTTTTTATTTTTTTTGGTTACCTAGTGTTTATTAGCAGGGCCTGTGTGCTCCAGCCTTGTCTTTTCCTTCTGCAGTGTCAATCCCTCAGGCCTTGAGACTACTGCAGGTTCATCACTACTACAGTTGCTGTTCATTAAAGTACCTATTTGTCATTTATTAGGAATCTGTAAATGAATCCTGAAGAGGTCATGCTCTTCATGCATCCTTCAGTGCTGTTAGTGCTGGGTATCTTTGCGTCCTCTTGTGTGTTTATGACTTGTTTTCGCTATGAGACAAGGGCTCTTTAGGGCTTTTGATCTGGAGCCAGTATTTGAGATGTTGCATTTATACGGGAGGTATGGCTCACGCTCAGTTCTTACAGATCACAGCAGAAGATGAAGATGCTCAGCACCTGCTCGGTTGGTGAATATTCCCCCGTGGAAGGCTAACCACATCTTCTGCCTCTCGTCCCCTCAGTTTTCACTTGCAGTTGACATCTTTCCTGAGTCGACTAGACATGTAATACTGAATAACACATTTTAGGTTTGAGTTAGCTACCTTGAGGTGTGTCTAAAAAATGTATGAAGCACCGGCCTGGGTCTTGGCTTCTTTGGTGAACTTCTGAAGATGTGATCACTTAAGAAGCATTGGAGGAGGATGCAGATCCAGAGGGAAGGTGCCCCTCCTAGAAGGTGATCCTTGGGGAGTGTAACAACTCAACCTCTTCTATAAATACAGCATTTCTCCTCATCTGAAGAGGACAGTGAGCTCTACAGTGTGCCCTGGTGATGATCAGGCATGCACAATTCCCTGACCAAAGGGGAAAAGCCAGTCTGAAACTGGAGGGGCTTGCAAAGACTTCTCTTCCAGCTAATGGACTTTCACAGCAAGTGCCTCTGATGGCACTGCGTAGGGGACTCCGCCTTTCTCTAGCCCTCTTGAGGGTTTTTTTTTGCACCATTTTTGCAATGCTGATCTTCTGAGCTAATGTCTTGAATTTCTCTGCCTCGTAATGCAGTGTGGTCCTTTGAGACCCCTGGGCCTATTTAATTTCATGCATGTGAGATACCTTTTCCCTTTTGGCACCATGATACCAGCTGCAGTCACTTTAAACACTGCCAGTCAATCCTAGTTATCAGAATCTGTACAGGGGACAGGAGGAGGGAGAAGATAATGGATTTGCCTTGAGACCTCATCTAGAAATCCAGCCCTAAACAGCAGACTGCCTATGTAATATATTACTTTTTAATAATGTAAATATATTAACATTAGAGCAGTCTTCTCAATCTTCAGTACCGAAACATTGCATCACTATCAGAAGCAAATGTAATTAGATATCATAAATATGAAAAACATCGGGACATTAACATAAAGAGCACCAATAAGTTGCTTTGCTTGTCATGTAATTGAAAAGCATTAAGGGTGCACTCTGCTGCGTGCTCGCACGGTGAGCAGGGATCAAGCCTAATGCGAAGGGACAGCTTCGGTCTGCGGAGCCTCACCCAAAATAACTTCACAGGGACACTGTCAAGGTTTTTTTAGGTCTGAAAGTTAACATTTCTGTAAAGTTGATTAGTGCTCGCAAATGTTCTGTGCTATTTTCTAATCAGCAAAGTCCGCTCTCTCCGTTATTTAATGGTATTAGCAGCAGCAAAAGTGGAACCATTTTTGTTTCAGGCCAAGCAATCATAATCCTGCTCACTCTGGATGCTGGTATTTAAATATGCGTGGGATGCTGTTTTCATCCTGCATTCCTGTTCTGTAAGATTTTTGCTTTGCAAAGTTTTCCAGTCGCTTGGTCTTCTGCTTAACACCCTGCAGGTAAGCCTGGAATTGAAGAAATGTCAACCATTTTAAATAAGGTACAGCGCCAAAATGACATATGAAGATTTTAAACTTCCAGAGCAAAAAGGAATTATTTAGCATGGCTCTACTGGGAGTATAGACTCACGCTGAGAAAAATGGGATGCTTTGAATGACTTTCTGGCAATGAAATCTGTGGAATAGCCCAAGAGGGAAATGTCATGTCCTTGTTGCTGTGGTAGATTAGATTGCACTAGAAGATATCTAATCTTGGCTGGAAGACGGGTCAGTGGTGCTTTCCCTGCCGGTCGTACAAAGGGCCCCTTAGGCTGGTCACAGGCTCGAAGTGAGCACCCAGGTTCACAGTACTGGGGTACAGAGGGAAGGCTTAGCTCGACACTCTTGCGGCAAGGACAGGGCCCTGAACGGAGAGCGGACATCCTTGTGACACGGGGAGGAAACGGAGCGGTGCAGCATGGCCGCGTGCCACCAGAAACAGCTTCTGGCCTTAGGTCAGGTTGTCCCTCCTTCCCCCGTGCGCTGTGCTGCTTCTCCGTGCGAGCTTTCTGAGGCATCCACGGTTTCCCTACCTGCTACGACACACAAACGCACAGCGGGGACGTGCTGGGTGTGTGGGTTAAGCCCAGGTCAGGTGCTGGACTGAGGAGGGTGGCTGGGGCTTTCCTGACGAGGAACACCCATGAGCTCACGCCTGGTCCTGAGCTGCTCATTGCAGGCAAACCCCAGCCAACGGGGTGTCCCATGAGCCCAGGCTCGCTTGGGCTTGTGGAGTCGGAGGTGGTCTGACGCAGGGTGTTCCCGTGGGCACAGACCCCCGCCGCGGCCGGCGGTGATGGCTGAGTGGCTGCTGGAAGCAGCCCGTCACTGGCGTTTTGGCATGTTGTGTCTTCCAACCTGCTGCTTCCTGGGATTAGCTGTGTTCTAGATTTTGATACCAAATCCTCTTTCACCTTCTTCTGTTTCTCTTTCTGTATACCCCTTGGTCTCTAATTAGTAGAATTTCTGTCTCTGCTTTGCTTCTCCCTTTGTCCTTTTCCCAGCTCTGCTCTTAGAGCTCTCTTTTTTTTACTTTTTGTCTGCCCTCTCATGGCTGGATATTTATTTGCTTATTTTAATTTCTCTGTTGGGAAAGTCTCTCCTGCACCACATTTTGCAGACATCAGAGGATCTTCTCGGCCTCTTCCTGTCCTCCCCATCCCTGTGCTAGCGTTTTTCCCTCGCTCTCTCCTCTTCTGCGAGTTGTGCTGTTGCTCTGCTCTCACTGCCATGGTAACTTCAAAAAGACACAGCCATTTGTTACACCAGGCAAAGGAGAAGTCCACAGGAGTGTGTGTGTGCGTGTGTACGTGTCAGGAGAGGAAACAAGACATCCTTTTCTTTTCTCTTTTCATTTTTATGTTCAAAGCATTTCATTACAGTGCTGGAAAGAGGCCCTCCAGCTCGCGGATGCAACGTGAGGCTGTGGGACAGCAGCCGTGCGCCCCGTCCTGCTGCCCATCTCGGGGCAGGGGATGATCGGCTGCTCCCTGAGCCTGGCTGCTGGCTCTGCAGCAAGGAGGAGAAAAAAAAAAAGAGACAGCAACGTTTTAAAAGTCTAAAGTACAGGAAGGAATAGCTCTGCTCCTGAGGGGAAACATATGGGGCATTAGGAACACTTTCCCCAGCTTGCACATTTATACTTGAAAGTTAACAGTGAAAGAAAACAAACACAACAGCTTCAAACCAAACAAGCCGTAGGGGATCCCAGGCTGCAGCAGCTGCTGGGGTGAAACCAGCAGCGCATCGTGGCGGGGACCCATCGGAGAGCCTCGGCGGCACGTGAGCCACCCTGCGTCAGCACGGGACCGGGTGTCGTGGGGCTTTGGCTAAGGGTTTGGGCTGGAAATGGAGGCGGTGAGGCCAGCCCTGCCCGGGCGCGGGTTTCTCAGGGGTCTGGTCGCAGGTAAGCCCCGCTAATCCCGGCCATCACGCCGGCTGGGAGAGCACAGCAGCCGGCAGCCAAACCGCGGGGCTGCGAAAGCAGCGGTGGAGGCTATCGCCGCAGCTTTATCCCTTTTCCATAGAAATGGAAGCACCATAGCACTTCTCTCCCCTGCGTGCCCGGAGCCACCCGTGGACGAGGAGCCAGAGCTGGAGCCAGGCTTTTTGCGGGTCTGGCAGCAAAGGGCCCCTCCAGCCCTGGGAAATACAATTACTGTGTTAGACTCGTTGTATATTTTTACCACAGTCTCATTTCGAAAGGGATAATGATCTTTTCTTCTCCCCTGGATGCCGGGGAAGCAGCTCCGGCAATTAGTTGCAGAGGGGCTGTGGGAACCGCTCCTGCCTGGGAGCACGAGGGTGCCGGCAGCGAGGAGGGGAGACCTCTGCCTCCCCTAGTTTGTGACCATAAAGGTAAGAAAAAATAACAACTGCAGAAATGTCTCTGTGTCAAGGACTTATTTGTCTGTCTCGCCGAGCTGCTGGGTGGGAATTGGTCTCACGTGCTGGGGAGAGAGTGGTGCAGAACCGCAGGAATCCCACGTGCCACTGCAAGCAGGGCTGGGACGTGCCCAGGGTGGGGGCAACACAGCCATGTCCTCGTCCCAGCTCAGGCAGGAGTGGCCTCATCACTGCTGGGGACTGCACAGCTGTCTTTGCTGTAGGTTTGAAAGGTGGTTTTGAAAGCAGCTTTTCTGCTGCATGGAGCTGGGGAAGAACAAACCCGACGCTCCGCAGGGACTAAGCAGGGGATTCTCTGCAAAAATATCCTCACATAAATACCCTCCTGTGGCTTTTAATATGGCTGGGGAGGAGGAAGGAACAATCTGGGCCAGCAAAGCTAAAACCTGGGTTTCCAGTCTGTGAAAACCAAGCAGGGAAAGAATAGAGGGAGGAAAGAGCAAACAGTGGTGACCCTGCCGTGCGTTTTGAAGGAGCAGAAACAGGTCCCTGGAACGATGCTCTGCCCCGCTAACCCTGTCCCTGTCCCCCTCACACGTCTGTAGCTTTGTAGTGCACCTTTAATGATTGCATGAGGGACGGGGCAGCTGCTAATGAAGCAAGATGCAGTTGAAGCCTGCTCCCTAATGCGGTGCTTATTCACTCCTGTCCGTTATCTTAATGGTAATAGCATTGTGGCAAAGCTATATTAATGCAGAATACTTTTCATTTGCATGGAATTACGAAGTTATGCATGAAGGGGTTTGACCAGATGCACATGTTCCTACTCGTTGGCTTGCTGGTGGTTGCTTTACTGTGTCCTCACCAAGAAGATGCAGCTTGAGACAGGCAGCCAATCTTCTTCAGCGCTGGAGAGAAACCGAGGTACACCTAGACAGGTAGGGGAGGTCAGCCCCAATACTGGCCATGCCCTGGTGTTTTATGGAGTGTCTGAGTTCAGGTGATGTGGTTCAGGCAGGTTTGGGGTTGGGGAAACTCCTTAGATTTGGTTCTGTGTCCTTGAGCAGAGCTGCAGAGCAGCCGTAGCCTCAGCTCCCTGGAGAGCTGAGAGCTCGTGGGGGCAGTCTCAGGGGGGATTCTTGAAGAAAAGAGAAAAAGGAAAGTGCCATTTAGGTTAATTTTGGTTTGGTTTTTCACCTGAAAGCATTTTAAAAAATTGAAGGAAACTTCTAATTGAAATTATGTTCTGAGCTGAAAAGACCGGAAAGTCTGCTATTGAAGGCTTTGACTTTTGTTTTTATTTTTTTATAAGCAAATAGCAGAAATGTGCAGACATGTTTTGATGCTTAAGCTCCATTTACTTTTGTTGGAAAGGGTGTTTGGCTGTTTGGTTTTGTTTTCACTGGCTTTATATTGGAGAGAAAACATCCTGGATGCAAATGTGTGATCCAGGAGGGAATCTGTGAGTCTGCCACCAAACGCGTCTTTTCGGTACAAAGTGCCTCCAGCACCAGAATCCTGGGTGAACTTGCCATTCTTCCAGGGATCCATACAAACTGTTCAGCTGATTAGAGATGTGCAAACACACCCACCACAGCATACACTAGTGCTCATAAATTGATAAATAACAAGAAATCAGAGGCTGTTTTTTTTCTCCCCAGAGCCATTTAGTCTTCACTTCTGCCTAGTTCCAGTGCCTGGTGTAAAAATCAGCCTGTCTTCCCCAGAACCACCGTTAACTTTCACCACCTCTTGCACTCACTTTAATTTCTTGCTGCCTTCACCTTTCCCCTCTGGTCTGAAGGTCCTGCAGCCCCAAGTGATGCTCGCTGGGCACACAGCAGCCTCGGGGCTTCTCTCAGCTGCAGAGCAGCGAGGAGCTGGACCAGATCTGGCTATGAGGATGAGGTGCTATCAGCCCACCTTGGAAGGGAAGACTGGAAAAGATGGGCGTGGTGTGCTGGTCGGCGTAGTTTGGGTGGCGGCGCGGCGGAGCTGGTGCATGGACTCCATCACAAGCAGCCGCGGGAGGATCTGCTACCTCTGGGAAAGGACAGGCTGGATGCATTTCATTACACTTCCCTCGTGGGCATGCATATGTATGAACGGCGCACGCTGGTGCACGTGCGTCTCATGCGCACGGCGGGAGATGGAGGGAGACCGATGCATTAAGTTGTCTGAAGGACCAACTCATGCCCACGTAAGTGGGAGGACTGGTCGGCCTCTCCAGCCGGGACAGTTGTAAGGAGATGCAGGTCCCCGAGCGCTGCGAGGACGGGGCAGCTCCCAGCCGTGCTGCGGCACCCGCTGTAAACCCCCGCGTGCGAGACAACCAAGGCGCTGACCCTCTCTGCTCCCCATTATTTTGGCCACCCCCTTTACCCGTGGCAGTGAGGTGCCAGTGGGGTTGTTCTCGCAGGTGAAATCTCACCGGCCGCTCAGCTGAGCCTCTTGTTGCTGGAGCAATGCAGAGCAGTCCGAGCAGCCCTCAGTACCTGGTTCCTAAAATACTGCTCCGTCATTAAATCCCTGTCACGTTTATGAGGCAGCGTCGCAGGGAGACGTATCCAGAGCTCTTCCCTGCCTGCTCCCAGTCCTGCCCATCACTCACGCACTCGCTGTGCCTCAAACATGCAGAACTCAAATTCTCCTCCTTGGGAAAACAAAACACCACATCTCTTCTCGCACAGCTGGAAAAAAAAAAAAAAAAAAAAAAGAAGGATGTTTTAAATCGCTCTAGTCTTTTTCAAAACTTCCTTTCTCTTTGTCCTTGAAGCAAGTCTCTTGGTTTCATCTGTCTGGTCACTGCATACGGAATTCCTAGCAGGGACACTTTGTCGGCTTTTTTCCTTGGGTTTGAATACAATGTTTCAAATGAAACACCTTTTTTTTAGTCTCATCTGCTTCATCTACAGGAAGACAGGTGAAAAAATCTATTTTCTTTCTTCTATTTAAAAGAATTTTTTTTTTTACTCCGAGTGGCCTTATGTCTCCTTTTCAGAAATTATATAACAAATTGAGGAAATCTGGAAGGGAGCTGGTGGTTTGCTTTCTTTAAGACTCTCCCTTCTGCCACTAAGACAAAGAAAGGTAGAGTAACAGTCAGTAAGCAAAAAAAAATAAAAATCAAAGTCGCCGTTTGGCTTTTGAACAAGGTGCAAATTAGTGAGTATTTGTTAAAATTTGAGACAGCAATTGTCTAAGAAAAATATTTTCAAAGAGGAGAAGGGTTTTTTTTCTTTTTAAATAAAAAAGCCCCCGAACCTTCCTTTCTTTTAACTTCAAAAGGGAGCCAGATTGCAGAGGAAGAGAGAAAAAGCTTAAATCTCCTCTAAAGGGAAGCAAGTAACTTAGTCAAAGTGATCTTATTTGCAAGGGAATAATTTTCTGTTCACTTTTTATTTTTTTAAGATCGTGATCAAGTGACTTGTACATTTATAACTGAGCTGGTGAAACCTCTGCTGTACCTACGGAGAAGTCGCATGGCCATTTATTTGGGAATGGCTGGATTATGCTGAGACCCACCTGAAAACCTGATCAGCAGGCACCAAGTCGGAGCTTTCTCTCTGCCTTAGGTAGCTGTTTTCAGCAGCACCAGAGTGCATGAAAAAGCTTCCAGCTCCCTACGATGGTGTTTTGCACTTGCCTCTGCGTTGATGCAAGTGGCGGCAACACAAACATGCTTAAGGTTAGGCATGGGTCCAAGTCTCGGTGGAAGATAAGTGCTGCCTGTCCCGCCTGCGGTCTCTCGCAGCTACTGCATTTATAAATAAGTAGTAATGATAAAGAGGGATTTTCAGACGTGACCCATAGGTATTTCATGTTTATGCAAGTGATAATCTCTGGAAAGAAGATGCCTGCTAAGGGATGTTCTGGCGATTTATCGATGAAAGCTAGTGTCAGCCCTGTCCAGAGTAATATTAACCCTTGTATGCATTTATATGTGCAGCATCTGCTGAGTCTTTGGCTGGGCTTGTAGTTTTGACATTGAACTCCTCATTTCAATCTAAACTTTAATAACATAAGAGTTGCCATAGCGCAACTGAGTGCCAATTCATCCCGTAGCCGGGTCTGCCAGTGGCCCGTGCCAGATGCTTCAGAGGAGATTGCAGAGCATCATCATACAGCTAATTGGTGGGAACACGTCCTCCTGCTGCCAGCTGGTGTTCATCAGCTATGTGTCCTGCAGCACCAGGGTCTGATGAAAATAGCAATGCATGGTGCTTCTTGCCTGCCTCCAATCAGAGGAGCACAAACACCAGTGAATGAAACCCCTCACACGCTGGGTGTTGTGTTGCTGCTGTCTGCTGATGGTCTGATAGCAGGGGACTGAGAGCCGGCGTCCTTGATGGAGGTTCAGTAGTTGCAATCACCAGAGAGCATCAACGCAGGACCCAACATATGAAGGGGTTTGTTCACTGATGTTTGTGCTCTCCTGATGCCCCTTTGAGTCCAGGGAAAGTCAGGTGGCCTCTGTGAGTATGTGGAGAGCTGCCCCAGCAAGGGGCTGGGGCCACGGTGCGCAGCAGGGAGGGTAGGGAGAGGCTCCTGCATGGGTAAGTAGATTAAAAAAATAGTGACATTAAAAACAATAAAAGAACACAAAGCTGGGCAAAACGTGATACAGGCTGGAGCCTGTGTGGGGACAGAATTACAAACCCTGTAGCCTGGAGCTAGGCTCTGGCTGGACCTGCCTGTCTCTAGAAGATGAACGCTTCCCTCTCTTTTGTAGAGCAGCAGAAGCTATTCTTGTAGCTGTCGAGGCCTTTTTTGAAAGTTAGTAAGCTTTTTTTTTCCTCAATAACCTACAGCAGAGAGTCCTACAGGCTAATTATATGTTTCATTTTAAATACTTTAATTTTTTCGTAGTTCAAATAGATAACTATGTTTTTCTCCCACATCTTTGATTCAGACAGATGATTTCCTTCATTAACTGATATGTGGAGGAGGGGGTCTAGAAATGAACTATATTTATGCTTCAAAAATAATCTTTTCCCAACTGTGATTTTTTTCATCTGTGATCCTCATATTTATTTCAAAATTATCCTGAAGTGAATGTCATCAACCTTTGTCCAGGAGTCTTTTGCTGGATTAATTAGTCTATAATGAATCTACTTCTCATCTTCTTTGATTTCCAACTTTCAGGTTGGCCCGGTGTCAGACTGCACCCAGAAATCTGCTTTCTCTCCTGAGCTGTCAGTGTGAGGAGGAGGGCAGGGTGCTGGGGCTGCTTGCAAAAACCGACAGCTTGGCAGAACTGGGATTTCGGTTGTTGAGATGAAAACACGTTTGGGAGGTGCTTCTTTCCTGGGGGAGCTGTAAGAAACCAGTAAGCCCAGAACGGAGCCGTCCCAGAGCCCACCCTGGTCCTGCTCCAGCCTCTCTGTTGGGTGGCACAAGCATCCCTGCACCAAACAGCGACAGATTCATCTCCCAGAGGGAAAGGTTTTGTGTAGCCTTGGCACTCGGTGATGGTTATTTCAGCTCTTCCTCCTCCTGGTCAGACGGAGCTACTCGTGAAGGTCCCAGCCCTGCAAACCAGACACCAAAGTATATCACACCATCACACTGTTGTGCCACCAGCCAGGGTCTCATCTCCCCAGGGAGTTTTCCAGCGCTGCTTGCTTGCTGCTTTCTCCTTGGATTTTTTTTTTTTTTTTCACTTTCAACACAGTTTTGTGAAAAACGGGTGTGAATCATTTTTCATGAGAAGCTTCCATTGCAAAAAGCGCTTTTTTTAGGAACGCAGCATCTTTTTAAGTGAAATGCCAGAGATCTCACAAGCTGAAGCTGAAATGTGCTGGTTGCAACATTAGGTGCTAACAGTTGGCAAAGCCTGAGTCCCAGTGGCTAAAATACCAGAGAAAATGGCAGATAGTTCCTTGGCTTTTAAATTTGGGCTGCCTCACTTGTGTGACAGGAGGAGAGAGGGTAGGACTCGGCTCAGGCTGGTTGGCTGAGTGATTGACACATTTCGTGGACAGCTTTTCATGTCACTCATCATGGTGATGTTCTGACTGCCTCCCCAGCGCTAATGAAGATCTCCTGTAATGGGCCTGAAAGGTGGGAAAATATTGTTAGCTTTAATTTCCAGACGAGCCTGATCTACTTGGATCCATTTGCCTGACATCGCTGGCCTGTGTGCCAGTGGTGATGTCGCAGCCACGGCTGCATGGGGCTGCGACTGGCCCCGCTGCAATGGCCATCTCGGGTGGGTCTCCGAGATAGTCCCAACGCGGCTGAGAAAGCCCTCGAGACCAGTAATGCTGTTGGCTGAGAAATGTGGAAAAAATGCCATGTCCACAGTTGGCTTTTTCTCGAAATCTTCAAATCAAACCCACCAGTGGGTTTCAGGGAGCATTGTCAATGTTTTGGTTTAATTGTTGTCCCTGAGATTTTTCATAGAAATGCTTGCAAAAAAGATGCATAACATGTTAATAACAGTCTCAAGACAACTGGGAAGATTAAAAAAAAGAACTCTTCTTGTGAGAGTAGAAATGTCTGATGCTGGCACCAGCTTGGGGTAAGGTGGGGAGAAATGTTTTTGTAAACCATGATTTGGAATCAAATCTTTCATCCAACAGTTCAGGACAGCCTTCAGATCACCATAATGGCTGTCACTGCTGGTGAGGTAGCCTGGCCATCTGCCGAAATTTCAGACCTGGCCACGTCCTTTTCCGCAGCGCGTTGGGGACATACCTGAGCATCAGCTTCACGCACTGGACCTCTGGCTACAGCCTCGTACCAGACGCTGTTCCCACTTGCTCCCACTTTCTCTGTTAAGTAGCTATGAGCTGATGACAAACACAAATGGTTTATAGACAGATTCGTAGAAAGATGCTTTTCATGGGTCAGTGCCAAGATGAGGACAGCTGGGGTGCCAGCCACTGAGATGAAGGATGAAGCCTCTGCTCCGGTTCCCTCTGACCTGAGCTGAGCAGCCAACTCAGCTTGCCCTCTGGGTGGAGAGGTGGCACATATGGATTTTGATAACTTTCTTCTGTTTAGAGGTCATTTTCCACTTTAAATATTCATGTTCTAAGGGACATTAAATAAATAATGCTGAACTTGTTACACTGAGCGGCTTGCAACTTTTGCATTTAGTGTCTTGTTTGCAATCCAGAAGTGATGCGAGGCTGCTAAATAGAACCTGCTCTGTAATTAGGGAAGGTTTTGTTGTTCAGACCCTGTTATCTGCTATCAGGACTGAAACGGTTTGCATACAGATCTTCAAAACAGGTGTCTCTGATAGCGACAGGCGGGTTTCCTCTTTGGGGGGGGAAAAAAAGAAAAAGAAAAGAGTGCTGCAAATCAACATTATTGTTTCGGTCGACCAGAGGCCCCCAGCCCGGGTTACCGTGCAGGGGGGACATTCCCTTCGGCTGCCCGGGACACGGGGCCAGGCGGGACGGCCCCGCTGCAGTTCCACCGCTCCGCGATCGCTGCTGACAGGGTGCTGGGCGCTCCGCGTGGGCTTTCATTATGTGGATTCCGATGCATTGCCTGTAGGATCTGCATCAAATGACAGTTTGGAAGAAATCCCTGTGGTGTGAGATTGAAAATAAATGGCCAGTGCTTCTTATTTTATTTTTTCCTCTATTTGGTTGATACCAGAATATCCCACAGTGTCCTGGGACTTGCAGTTCAATTCAGACACTTGTATTTGCAAAAGATGGTTAATGAATATGAGGTTTCAAGGTAGGAGCCTTTCAGTGACATGAGATTTATGTAGAGATAGTTATTATATTTTTTTCCCCCCTGTCTGCTTCAGAAGGAATATGAATCACCAGCTGAAGGCCTCCTGTATTTGTAAATCAGGTGAAACATAACGGTGATGTTGGGAAATTGTACTGAGTTAACTGAGCTACTTCTCAATCTCAGAGCTTTACATAACCCCTTCTTAACGCACTGTTATTTCCTTTATAGATAGACTCATAAATTACTCCTGGTACACAAAATGCGTGGGAGGCTGCCTGTTTGCACAGTGTGGGACCAAGACCTGCACATTCAAATATCGGCAGACAGCTGGAACGCAATCTGTGAAAAGGCACTCAGAGCCTCCAGGTCTATTAAATACAAACTTAGAACATCTACTGAGAATTTTATATCTTGCATTACATGAGTAATGCCAAAAAGAATAGGTGCAATACCCCTGAGACTTTGTCAATAAATGTCGCAGCAGAGTATCCAAAAAATCTTTCTTCTGTGGGTAGGTAGATAGGTGTGCAGACAGGGGCTGTGGGGATGTGTGTGTGGCTATGCATGAAGGTGTATTTGTGTATAACTATATATTTGAGTGAGGAAGATCGGCCTGTTATAGCTATATTTAATTTAGTACCTCATTTTGTGCTGAACTCTAACCACATCGAGAGAATCGGGAAACGTGTCGCTTTGGGTTCTGCAGTGGTTTTGCCGCAGTCCTATAAAAATACAATGTATGCAGAACCCAAATCGCCCTTTTCTGAAGTTATTTGCTTCCTAATGTTGGGAAAACTTCCACTATGGACAAAGTCGCCATATTTGCTTTCAACAGTATGTCCAATTTACACACACAGTTTTTAGCAGACGAGTGAGGCTGTAAGATGCAGCCATCAGACTGCTGGGCACAAAGGGAGGCAGGGTCACGATCACAGAGCCCCACTACAGAGCCTCTGCTTCAACCTCCATGTTATCGCCTTTTTTATCTTAATGGCTGAATTCTTCTGTGGCTGATTTTGAAATGTAGTCCATGGGACAACTCTTATCCCAAACCCTCCAGCAGTATGTTATAACATTTACGTGGTTTTTAGTTCATGTAGCTATGCAGACTGTACTAATATATTTGTTTCCTATTACCCACAGCCAGTAATCAAAATTTGGAAAAATACTTTACTTCTCCTTTAATCTAAAGGCCACGTCTTGATTAAGCTGTTTTTGAATGTGAGCCAGATACGTTTCCAGCTGCGAATAAGGCCTAGGTATTCAGGCTAGTCATATGTCGGATTTGATTAGTAGCATAATCCATTCGGCACGGAAATGATTCACTAACATTTCAAAGCATCTCTGGATGCTGATGGGTTGTGGTTGTCTGCCATGCAGGAGCTGGTTGGAAATACCTGCTTTTGGAAAGAGAGAATCTGGTTATGAAAGAAATAATGCATCCAGATTTTATCATAGAATCATAGAATAGTTTGGGTTGGAAGAGACTTTTATCGATCATCTAACCCAATTCCCCTGCAATGAGCAGCGACCTCTTCAGCTAGATCAGGCTGCTCAGAGCCCTGTCCAATGAATGTTTCCAGGGATGGGGCATCGACCACCTCTCTGCGCAACCTGTGCCAGTGTTTCACCACCTTCATCATAAACAGTGTCTTCCTTGCATCTACTCTGAGTCTACGCTCTTTTAGTTTCACTGTTTCTTTCAGTTCTTTTAGTTATGTTTCATTTAGTTCTTTTATTTACGATGTAGTGTTGTTCAGAAGCTTATCTTCAGAGCAGGTGACTGCAGTGATTTGTCTGGGCTACACTTCTTTGGGTGCTCAGGGAAGCCATGCGCAGGTAGGACGGCCAGAAGCTGAGTGACAGCCGCTCCTTACAGGCGTTCTCGCTGTGGAAACGTGGTCACCAGCTTTTCAGCAGAAGGAACAAGTTCTTCTGATACATCAGACTCCTTTCCACACCTGAGCCATATTTTAGGCTATAGAGAGAGCACCCAACTCGCATCATTCTCCTGAGAGTCCAAGGGGCAGCTCACAACCTGCTGTGCCGGTGGGAGATCAGACCCGAGCGCACGCTGCAGCTGGAGCACCGGAGCACCCCACCGTGCTCGACAGCAGGCACGGGGCGAACGCCGTGGTACTGACACTGTCCTCAGAGATTTGAAACACAAACAGCTGAGAAGGAAAGCAAATTCTCTGTACTTGTCCCAAGAAATCAGTCTTTTCTGAGATATATTTGTTTCTTTCAGGGATAAGGTGTGGTCAGGAGGGAAGAGGGGAGATGTAAAAACAAATAACTCTCTCTGTGTTGCTGTATTTCAAAGAAAAAAGCCTCTTGTGGGTTAGGCGAGTGCTGGGAGGAAAGCCTGTTTTCTTGCCAGGCTTGCTGCTTCTTCACATAAGACATGATTTAAGTTGCACCAAGTTTTGTTACCTCGGTGCATCCTTCAGTCGCATGGGGATAAAAGCTCTTGCCTACAAGGCCTACTTGATGCATGGAAAATGCTTTGGGATTTTTGAATAAGAAATGGGTAAAAGACCAGACTAACTGTTGCTCTTTGTACTGCTAAGGAATTTGAACAAAATTTGGTTGAAGAGGCAGGGATTACGTACGGTACTGTGTAAAAGCATCGATTAGCAGAAGTAAAACAAGCAGTCATAAAGTTCAAGTTTGTTAGCAACTCCTGCTGTAGAAATTTGGTGAAGTTTTTCAGGGGCGTAAGTTGCCATGAGACCTACAATTCCAGCCTTCATTCTACTGGTAGCCTTCTATTTTTACAGCTGTGTGGAAAAAAAAAGTTATAAACGTATCTATTTTTTAACCATCTTTACAGAGTGAGAAAAAAAACCTTCTTGTACTCTGACTTTCAGTTCTGCAATAATAAATTAACTATCACAGTTTAAAATGCAATTGTTGTTCTTTTGCCTCTCCAGACTAATGCATCGTGACACCTCGATTACACGAAACGTGGAGAGGGGAAACTCCTCCCCCTCTCTTCATGCGAACACCGGTGACCGCATCAAGGAAAGGCTCTGGCTGGAGGGGGCCGATGTGTCTGCCAGCAGCTGTGCCCGGGTCCCGGGCTGTCCCTGCCCCGGTGGCGGGGAGGACACGGGGGACCTGTCCCCACGCTGGCATCAGATCTCCCCAACGACACCTCCAAAGGGGCAACGCTTCTGTTTGTGCGCCTGTGTACCTGCTGCTCTCAACAATTTTAAAAAATAATAAGAGGGAAATTGCAAAGCTGCTGGACCAGAGCCCGGTGGTGCGCAGCCAGAAGTCAGCACACCCGTGTGCTACTGCCACAGACGCTGCCTAAGGGAATGGGAGAACAGAGCAACCGCTCTTGTGGCAGTCATGGAAGGAGCCTTCCAAAACTAGTGTGGAAGCACACCGAGAAAAATCCCTCTATTTCTATTGATATCCCTCATAAAATTGCTTCCCACTAATGTTTTGTGACTGCTACTGCCTTGCCCGCTATCTGCAATGATCAAATCCTTGGAAGGTAATTTAGCAAGCTGGGGGTTTTTTTTGTGTTTTGTTTTTTTTTCTCCAAAAGAAAACATTTTCTTGTTCTTTTACTCCACCAGCCTGGCTCTGCGTCCTGACTGTTCCCCTCCTCTGGCATGCTCTGCCCTGGCCAGGACGTGCTCTCCTGAGCCATCTGCTCACCGCAGCTGGGCCGGCGAGGCTGGACCATCGGTGAAGCCAATCTGAGCCGCACGACTGCCCGAGCCCGGCTCCCCGAGCAGAACTGCTGAGTTTGGCCACTTCCAGGCTAGGGCAAAATTCCTCAGCCCATCTCCATGAAAACATGATTATTGTCATTAAATACATACTGTGAAACACAATGTCTCTGCGATGCTCCCCGATGAGCCCGTGCTCCGAACCTAACGACTCCTACTGTAGCTAAATACCGTACTCAGCTGTTAAGACATCACCGCGTGCTCGGCTCCTACCGCTGATGAGTGGTCTACAAAGCAGCCTGGTGATTTTCTAAAGGTCTGAGATCATGGTAACACCATGAGAGTCACAAAAAAAAGATGTTTCCTTTCCCTCCCTCCCACTCCCCGCAAGGCTCATTTTGCAAACTGCAGCTTCTGAAAATGGAAAGCCAGCTAGAGCAACACGACTGCGACGGCGTCACGGAGCTGGGATGCTGCGACGGAAATTGGCAGGTCGAGGACAGACATACCGGGCTCCCAAAGCACCTTGTCTCGATGGACTTCGCTCTCCCGCTCGGGAGGCGAGTCCGAGGAGCTGGTGGCACCACCGCTACATGGGTCCAGTGGTGATGCCCTGTGCTTCTGCCAGCACCACCGGGAACACGCGTGGCCACGTGCTGCTGGTGCAGGGCGAGAGCTGCTGTTCCAGCCACATCGGTCCCCAGGCTCGGCTCAGGACCCGGTGAGTAGTGTGCTGCACATCGGCAGCCCTGGCCATCGGGTCAGCGTACGAGTCACCTCCTGCCCCATCCAACCACCACCACCTCCGTTGTTGTTTGGCCCCTTAGGAATCTTAACGGAGCCCATAATATTTAACAGGTTCGCTAGTGATAATGTCATTTTAAGAGACATAGCTGTGATAAATCGCTCCCACACGTCACTGAATTCTGTTTCTAAATTTTTATGTATTTTTGATAGGCCAATTTATCCCTGCTGCAGCTCCAGCCCGTGCAGTCAATGGCATTCCACTGGGGGTGAATTTTGTCTGCTATTTACAGTGTGTGCTTTTAAGCAGTGATTGGTGTGACAGTGTGATCTGTACAGCTGTCTCCCTCTATTTATTCTTTTGCCTATAAGGTTGATTTATACTAGCTCCAAAAAAAAAAAACCCCAACAAATGCTCATAGCTTTTCATGTGAATGACTTTAAATAACTGATTAACGATTATTATTAGCATGGCTATCATGGAACGGGGTTTGCAAAGTTTATAGGCTTGGCTGAACAATTACACGTAAAGCTGTTGTGTGCCCCTCTCCAACTCTAAACCTTTTCTGAGGTTTTCTTTATAATTGGACAGTGCCCTCTGGGCTCAATCTGACTTGACGTGCCTGACATGAGGTTAGCGGCGGAGCTGCCTGCGCGGAGAATGTCTGATGCTTGTGTGCACGGGGATGGCATGGCGCGGGTACCAGCCAGGAGCGAGGGGTGCGCTGCACCAGCCCTGTCCTTCCGGGGAGACGAAAATCCACCCACACATGACAGCGGTGACTTGCGGGCCTGGAGTATTTGAGTGGTCTGCTTGAACTTCTATGGTACCCAGCAGCTTTGCGTGAATATTATGAGGTTAAAATGGTGGCTCCCCAAGGCGGCATCCTTTCAGGCTTGTGTGACACGAAGAGCCCCCAAAAGCTCTGTTTATAAAGCCAGCTCTCTGGGTCCATCTCCGTGGCTGCAGCGAGTTGTCTCCTGCCCCTTTGGGTGCTGATCCGTGCCTTGCTCGTGGTTTATTCAGTGCCACCCCAGGAGTCTCCTGGAGACTTTTGGAGGGATGCAGTGCTGGCTTAACCCCCTCAGCTTGGCTTTGTGGTTCTTCTCTCCTCTCGGACGGACGACAGCAGATTCCTGGTGGCCAGAAACAGTTGCAAGCAGCAAAGCTCTGCTCCCGTGTGCCCATGGGCCCATGGACGGCACAGGGCTTCTCGCTGCTGCATCCTGTCTTGGAGAGCAGCACAACCAGCATCCCCCGCCCATCTTGCACTAACCCGCCTTGGAGTGTCAATCAGTATCGCTCAAACAGCGAAATCCCCTCTGACAGAGCAGTTACTGTACAGTTAACAATTTGTGGGACTGAGTCTCCTGAGATGTTTATTCCAGCATCAGTTCTCCTGCTTGAGCTACCACCTGTGGTACCAAATGGGAGGAAGGATGGCTACGTCATGACTGGGTTCGTGCCCTGGAAGAAGCAGGAATTTGCAAGTCAGGAAATGCCGTGCGTGTTTTCCTGAAGGTTTCAACTCCTGAACGGGCTTGTTTTGATGTGTTTGCAAAAGGGTAAGCAGAAGCAGTCTGCAGCTTGCAGAGCAACACCAGAGGGGTTCAATTTTCCCTAACATTCCACAACGCGGCCATCCAGCTAGGAGCACCCTTGCTATGTAGTTGTCAGGTTTGTTCCTGTCAAAGTCCTAGGAAGGGAATAATAGGGTTATTATCTCATAAGATGGCACTGCTTCAGAAGCAGTATGGGATAAGGCAAAATCTGGGAATAAAAAGTGTTATTAATGTTATCATTAATCACAGCTGAAGTAAACCTGCCTGAGAACGGCTTTTGTTATTTGGTCTGCTTTCCTCTGGTTTATGTTCCCTGAGTGGAGTTTGATTAAAAACTTCTGCATCTCATTTTGCTCACAAAGTTTGATGTGCTGTGTTGCTGTCACCTGTCTGCAGCCAAAATAATAGGACACATCATGGAAACGGTTGAATACTTGCTACTGGTTTTGATCTTCTTCAAAATATCGTTCTCACTTTACACAGCTAGAGAATAGCTGGCCTCCTGCCGTTCCCATTCACATCTTATCCTTGAACAATGAGAAGAAAATCTGCCTGCAGTAAATGTTCAGTTTATGTTGGGGAATTTTTCCAATACTGAAAGAGAAAGGGAAATAAAGCAGCTTTATGAAATAATGGTGCCATTCTCAGATAAACATGGATATTTTTGCTGTTAACTTCATGAATAAGGGGGAGTAAGGAGGTCAGCTGTAGCTGAACTCATGCCAGAACTGCTTTGCCTATTCAAAGGCTTTGGACTTTCAGGCTTTTTGAAATTTTTTTAAAAAAGACTTTTAACTCGTGTAGGTTTTACTTTCCTGTGTCTAAAAATGGCGGATTTATTACAGGTGTAATAAAGAACGGTGGGCTCCACAGGGGCTGAGGAAGGCGATCTCCCTGCCATGAGCAGCACGGCGTGGGCAGCGTGGCGCAGGGCGAGGCGAATGGCAGCTGGCAGGGCCAGCACGGAGCCCGGCGAGGGGCAGCTCGCCGCTGTGGAATTGTTCTTGCTTGTCACCCGTTCTGGCGGTGCCCAGGGAAACTGAGCTGTTTGACTCTTTCCAGCCCCGGGACCCTTTTCTGCTCACCTGCCTGCCCCGGCAGCGTTGATGTGCCAGCCCAGCACCGGCTCCATGGAAATGGGGATGCAAATCAGGTAGCTCGTGAGTACCGCAGTTGTACGAGACACACACATTTGTTAGCATTACTCTGCAACTGAACATCAGCTCAACTACATTTTATTATTAATTTCAAGCTCCAGCTGCTGCCTTGAAGCATTTTGTTTTGTCATTCTGAAAGTTGCTGCTCAGAACAAACAAAAGGGAAAGAAAAATGAAAGCAAAGCCCCTAAAACTCATTAGTAACGTAAAGTCTAGCAAGGATGGCTAACGGTGTCTAATAATCCATCAAGGTGGCTCATCTGTCAGCTATAAAAATGTCACCCCTAGAAGTTTACTAAAGCTTTACAAGGTCTAAGCACAGTTTACTGCTCGTGGCAACAGCGCTGCGATGGCAGCGTGCAGGAGGCATTGCACGGCCAAGGAAAACAGAGCGCAGTGCCCACGCTGTGCAGGAGCAGTGCCGGGAGCACGGGCCAAACGTGTCAGCCCAAAGGACGGGGTCTCCGTCAGTCCTGGCTGCAGAGGAGACAAAGGCAGTCCATGCCTGCATGCATTACCTTTGCCAGAGGAAATCCAAAAGCCCATCAGAATGGGGAACTGTCTGCTGGCTTAAGAGGTGGGACCTGCTGCAGGCGGGTCCTTGTGTCCGGTCTCACACAGCGTGGCTTGTTATCCCTTTATTCTTGCAAAGATTTGCTCAGTCGTCTGTGCAGCATCAGTGTCGTACTGGAGAGGATGAGGTAGCTGTTGTGGATGTGGAGAGAGCAGGAACCAGCACATTGACTTGCACTGGTCTTGCCAAAAGGCACTGGAGAGAAGCTCTAGCCCTGCATATGCTCTGCTGGCACAGCCACTCTCCTCCCCAGCCAGGCTCTGCCTGGCCAAAGCAGGGCAGCAAACTGTGGGGTGGCTCCACGGAAGGTAGGGGTGACCTAGGAGTGCACACACGGAGAGCCCAGGAGCTGCTGAGGTTGGTTGACCTGGAGTAAACTCATACTAAGAGCTTCACGAGCAGTGCATGACTATTTATCACCAGCAGATACTCTCTCTGTGCCTCCTACAGTGTCTCAGTCACCTTCTCTGCTCTCCCTTCCAGTGACTTTCCCTTTGTCCTCAACTAATCCATCATCTGGTCTGGCCCCTGGAAACAGCCCGTGGTGTATTTGCTGCTTTAAACTGCTGAACTTCAGGCTTTGCTCCCGCAACGGCTCCCGGTCCGCACTGGTTCTTATTCCCTTTGGAGACTGCTGACGTGTTCTGGTTTTGAAACAACTTCATATCAAACTGGAAGGTCGTCTTAAATCCAGCTCAAGCTTAACATCCACTGCTGCTCCCCCATGCACCCAGCCTCTTCCCTCCCACAAGTTTTAAGCCATTCTTTTCACTCTGCTGCTTTGTGGGGCTAATAAGTTTACCATTGCTGTTTCCTCTGACGAGGGGATGGGGACAGTCGTACAATCACTGCAAAAGGCTTAGAAATCCACGTAAGTGGTTTGGGTTTCTCTGTGAAATCTGAATTCAAATCTCCACTCTCAGTTAAAAAAAAAAAAGGCGAGAAACACCAACACTGAAGAGCAACAACTTTAAAAAAAAAGAAAAATCACTCATAGGGAGTCTGAATTTCACTGCCTTTTTCTCCAGACGGGAATGTTGTAGCATTGCCTACAGAGCCTTTCTTCTCTGCATTAGGCGAGCGAGGAGATTTCATTTCATACATCATTTACAATGGAGTGCGTCAAGAGCAGAGTCGGTGCATATTAACACAGGGATGTGGGGAAAGAGTTGGGTTCTTTGAAAGTTTCAAAGCATTTCCATCGAGGAGGGGAGCCTGGGCTGCTGATTCCCTTTCACTCCATCGTACAAGCTGCGTGAACCGAAAGCCCATGAAATGGAAAGAGGAGAACAAAGACAATGAAAGGCCTGTAATGTGCCAGCATTAGTGTGAGCTTGAGTAGCATGGGGACAGTGCAGCAGTCGGCCCCCTAAGTCTCAAGAAACTCTTCTATCTCTTCTCCTCGCTCTCCTAACTGCCTCCTGCCTTCCTTTAAATTCACACTTGAGTGAGCACAGGGTGCTCCCTGTGCTTAGGAAGAATGGTCATGGGTTGGGAGAACATGAGGAAGATGTCCTCCTCCTTCCTCCCCAGACCAGTTTGCCAGCAGCTGCCCATAGTCATGTTTTCTTCATTACCCCACGTTTTACTTTAAGCCAGGTCTTCAGATCGCTACAGAATGGCCACCCTATGTATTGATTAAAAAGTCTTTTAGATAATGATTTGGTTTAAGAATCCATGTTCTTCCTTTTTTAATATATTTGGGTTGCTTTTGATTTCCTCCTGGAATTTGCAGCCTTAAAATATACTTGAAAAAACTGAAAACTGTAGCTCACTATGAGCTCTAAAGCTGGGGAAGCTGATGTTGTCTCATCACAGGACTCCAGGGACTGGAGCTTTCTGGAAAACACCAGGCACTGCAAAACTTGGTATAAAAGCTATGGGACTGGCAGTGAAAAGCCCATGTCTTCTCCCTTCCCTTGTTCCTGTGCATTTTCCTTCTTTGGTCACCCTACCAGAGGGAACAGAAAAGTCCCTGATGCCTTGTGACAGCTGTGCCAACATCTTTCTACCTTCCTCATGGCTGGAGAGAGCCACTGGGCACAGGTGCATGGGACCTTGGGCCTTTGTGTGTGACAAATTCTCTCTGGATGCTATCCCTTGCCTTTTCTATGGAAGAACACCTAAGGGGTCTTGAATTCTGGACAGAAGTGTCTGGCAGAGAGCCTTAGGAATAATGCCAGTATCAAGGGCATCTTCCGGGACTGTTGCACTGGGAATGCAATGATTGTCATATCTGCCTGATGCTGCTCTTCCACGTACACAGCTGTAGGTCAAGGGACTGGGAAGAGATTTAAATAGGAGTTCCCATGGCTCCTGAAACTAATACAAAGTCTTTCTTGGCTGATATGAATATGAAGCCTTTTTTGGCTGTTATAAAATTCAGCACATCCCATTCTTCTGGGTCACCTTAGTGCTGTCTGCTCTGAGGGAGGGCAGAAACAGCAGCGAAAATGCCCACCACCTCTGGGAGTGTCTACCTGGATTCAAACACTTCTGGTTTTCTTGAGTAATTGATGTTGAACAGAGATGTTTCCCTGGATTTACAAAGTTTATTTTCAATTAAAATGTTGACTGGTACTTGCTCAGAGTCTGTTCCAGAACTGGTGATGGATTTAAGTCACTCAGGAGACATTCAGCTTGCTCCAGGTGACTTCTACAAGGCTACAAGAGTGAAAAAAGCATTCCGGGTTTCTGTCAGTTGCAAGTTTTGCCCTGTTAGAGCTAGGAAATGGAAACTTTTCCCATCCTTCCCCCATGACTGTGCTCAAAACTCCATGATCTATTTTCTCTCACTCTTCACCTCTTCTCCTTTATATTGGCTGCTTTGCACCAAAAGCCCCATAGTTACATGCACTTTGACACTTGCATTTCAAAATGCCTGATTGTGGAGTTCTGCCAATACCAGCAATTGATCTGGTGCCACAGACCGGCTTAATTATTCAAGGTCAGTCTCTCTCTGTCTCTTCTTGTCCAGGGAGCAGCAGCTATGGGGAATAAAACTTGAACAGTGTTTAAATTTTAATCATAAACTTTCGTAAGTCACAGATTTATTTTGCTGTATGTGGGTTTTTTTCTATTGTACTGCCTGCAACTTCTCCAGCATCACCACTCTGAGCATGTCTTTCTCGCTCAGTACAACAGTGTGCTTTTGTAAAGCACGGTATTTTACACTGCTATTTAAAATGCATAAGTTGTGTGATCTAAGCAGTTTCCAGTTCACTTTTGAGCTCCTGTAAAATGTATCCCTTAAGGCATTTCAGCTGAGCAACTAAGAAGGTGAGGGTATTAGAGGTTGTGAAATGGCTTGTCTGCTAATTCTTTCTCTGTGCATCTCTTCAGATAAATCTCCTGTGACCTCCTACTACAAGCAGAACATTAGTTAAGTATCTCCTTGGTAATGGAGTGTCCTGGACTTGATCTTATATTATATTAAGGACCCTTCACGCTATCTGGGAACATGTTTGCCTTCAGGGAAGATAGGAAAGGTGTCCCCGAAAGCACACGAGGTGCAAGGATCTTCACTGAACAGGGCTGGGCTGATGCAAACACCCCGGTCCAGCCCCACTGCTGGTCATGGGCACCAAGGCAGGCTGGAGGCTTGCTGGGCTGCTCTGCCTTCAGCGTGCTCTCTGCTAGTTCATGCAAGGGGTAACAAGGAACAAGATCCATTTACAGCAGCCTTGGGGATGCTCTGATTTTCATCAGCCCTAGCTGATGGGAAAACGAAGAATCCTTCAAACACCTCATTCCGTCCCTGAAGCAACTCTGAAAGCTGACAGAGTCTAAGGAATTATTATAATTGTAAAATAACAATGAATTTGCTAAAGAAGACCCAAATGGCTTTTCAAATTAATAATAATAACAAATCCTAATGTCGTGGGGGGCAATATTCCAAGGATGCAGGAGGTACAGTTACCTCTGCCTCTCTGGGATCGTGGGAAGGAGAGCTGCGGGAACGCCAGGAAACTGGGGCTCTTGCAGAAGGGACAGGGCACACTGGAGTGGGAAAAGAAACCTCCTGTGGTCCCAGCCACGGCTCCCGTGCTTGGGAGAGAACCCAGGGGCCACACCAGCGCAGAGCTCTGCGGAGGTGAATGCAGCCAGCACAGAGCGGGGACGGCGAGGTGTCAGCCCAGCATCGGCGTGCCGGCTCTCCCAGTCTGCCCACCACGTGCCACGCTGCGCTGCCAGCCGGCGGGGCCGAGGGCGGCACTTCTCACAGGTGGCTTGGAGCGAAATAAAGCCCAGCGATCTCTGCTAATTTTCAAACTCTCGGCATGATTACAGTATCTCTGTTTTACAGCACCCAGCCATTAGTGAAAAGCACTATGCAAGTCAATTAATGATAATGTCTCTTTCCTTGAGATAAAATAGTTCATTCTTACAAACGGGCCGGGGTGCACAGAGAGGCGAGCTGCGTGTTGCCCTTGATGGTGCGGGATGAATAGAAGCGCAGATTTGCTTTCTTCCCGTGCAGTTGCTGGCTTTGTTGCAGATTTAAAGCAGCACTGTTTGAAGCTCTGCCTCTATAGCTGTGTTACGCTGTCCTCCTTTGTAATGAAAACTTCTCCTTTTTCATCATTTTTAATTTCAAAGACTTCAGGGGTTGGCTTCCTCAAGGCTACACCTCGGTCTATGAAGAACGGAGTGTCTAGCTATGCTCTTCCACGCCAACCCAATGGCCAAGGCTAGCTGGCGTTCACCTTCTATAACAATAGTTTATAGCTCTTGGCTGGTGTTTACCCAGTGCCTTGTCTCACTTTAAAACATATTTCTAGATGTGAAGCCATTTGTTCCTGAGCTGAAGCGCTCGCTGATAGTTTGGGGGAGGTTTGTTTACTGCAGTAACCAGCTTGCTCCGTATGTATTCCCATCACTCTCCCTTGCTATAACCTACAAATCTCTCCAACTTACCCAGCTCAATGCTGGAGATGGTTTTTGAAGTCTTCTTTAAAGTATAGTGAATGCCCTTAAAATTTTTCCCTGCTTTGAAAGATTCTACCTGTTCTAATGCAATTCCCTGTTTTAAAGATAGGGAATAAATATCTTGGGGATGGCTGGCTCACATACAGCTCCTATCTCTTAAAACATTAATGGTCCATGCTGTTTGATTCTTTTTGAAACAAGTACTCTGTTCCTGCTTTGTTTATTTAATTTCTGTTCTCTGCACTGGGACTTGCCAAATGGAGACTTGTCCCCCACCACCACCACCACCTCCCTGCCACCACCCTTTCATTCACAGAAATCAGTGGGATGTAAATAGGGCTCATTTAGTTTTAGCAGTGCCAACTTTTGTTTCAAAAATCAGACATAAGGTCCCTCGCATTTTGAAATGGGTTTCAAAAACCCTTGTTGAAAAAATAAATTCTGAATAATTTCTGCTTTTACTTTCTATATTTTGTGCCTTTGAAGGTTCACACTTCCGAGCCTTCATGTACAATCACAAGAGAGTGAAGCTTGTTTTACTGTTAATAACTGCTGCATCCCCTGCAATCACACAGTTCCAAGAGGGAGCCACTGTAGGAAATGAGCCAAGCCAAATGCTGCAGCTTAATAAATGCCAAAGACTTGACAACAATAAATTTTGCTCCTGAAAGTTGCCCATTGGTTTGTTTATCGCAGCTACGAACTCTGGGAGAACAACATGGGAATAGAGAGCGCCATGGCCGTGCTCAGGGCTACGCAATCAAATGAGTCACTCCATATTTGCATGCCTGTGTTATACAACCAAGCCGTTGCTAAATCAGCCTAAAAGCTGAAGGCTGGCTCGGCCACCGCCCTGGACAGCTCTGGCCGTCCCCAGGGATGGGTGCCTTGCCTCCCACGGGCGTTTGGGAGCCCTCCTCCAGCCACCGCTCTCCGGTTTGGGGGTACAGAAGCCAGATTTGAAGATGGCAATGAATTTGTGCCCTGCAAGGTGTATTGACCCTTAAGGGGTTTGCCAAAGCTCAGCACTACTTTGTCTAAGAGCTTGTCTTTCAGCTCCTGGGCCGAGCTTGGGCTGTTTGAGCCCCCCCCCCCCCGCAACACCCCTGTACCAGCTACTCCGCTGAGCTGCAAATCACTGGCCTTGATAGTTGGAGCTGCCTCTGCTGCATTAGTGTCATTCCAGCTTGTCCTGTCCTGTGGCAGGTACCCATGGTTGTTTGGCTGGGTATGACTGATGTCTCCTCTCATTCATGTCAAATTATGAGGCGAGAAGAGAAGAGCTGGGGGAAGAGGGAGCTGCCCTCGGCCAGCATAGGAGGAGCGGGCAGAGTGTCGTGTGCTGGGGCCAGGGACCCCGCTGCCGCCACGGGCTGGGGCCAAACCGACACCCAAGCATCTTGGAAGTGAGCACAGTGGTGAAACTTCTGCTGGTGACATATTGCTGCTGTAGTTTTGCTGTGGGTTTTGTTTTTTGTAGCCTCTTGTGCAGAAGGTGAGCAGGGCCTGAACAAGAGATGAAGATAATTCAGTCTGTCAGAAATATAGACTGTTTTTTTTTTTCCTCTGCTGTTGGGGTATGTTGACGACGCCACACAGATGGTCAGGAGACGAAGCTTGGGATGGCTGTGGCTGGTCAGCTCTGTCCCACGCCTGGGTGACATTTACAAAAGCTTGCCCAGTGAAATCTTCTTGTACATACAGTCCATTACTGACACCATCGAGCGAGGGAGTCCAAAAGCAGATGTGCAGAGACTTGGCAGTTGGTAACAGAAGCATGTACAGGTGAGGGCGTAATTAATCAGACACGTTATCTGAGCCGGCAGGGCTAGCAGGTGGGTCAGCTAACCCCCCCCCAAACTTCACTCAGTGCACGTAAAGCCCCTTTTCTGCCTTTTAAGTCTTTGATCTTTCCTGTCTGCAAGATGTGAGACAGCAGCATAGGCTTGCTGCTTTTCTCCTTTTTTCCTCATACACAAGATGTATATAAAAATTTATATATAATTTATAGACACGTATACATAAAATAATATTCTGTCTGAATACATGCAGACACACACGAAGCATGTTGCAGAGCCTGTGGGAAATACTGTCTGTAATGGAGCTTGCTAATTATAGCAAATCTAATGGCAGCTTCCTCCATCCTTCCCAACAGCAACAGAGATCAAAACCTTTTTTGTTTAAAATATTTACTGTACAGCTTGCAAAGCTTTAATCAACGTAACATGACGTTTCCTTGCAGCAGCCAAGTAATAAATATGCAATTAATAGGGAATTGAAATACACCCATTAGCTGTTTGCAGAGTCTCCGCTTCCCCACTGTAAAATCACTTTCAGAGCATTTAATGCTCTGCCTACAGCCGGCTGTGCCGCCGAAGCACGGGGAGCGAGGTGATCCCCCTGCCTTCTGGTGGGGAGAGGGATGAAGGGGTTCAGAGAACCTCTGCAAAGTTTGCAGTGGAAATCAGCCTTGTTCCCACTTCGGCGGCTGTGACAAGCCCGGGTGACGGTGGATGGGCGGTGGGGCGACTGCTCCACCCACGATTTATATCTCTCCCGCCCAGGAACTGGGCTTTTGAGACTGTTGATTTTGCTTCTACAGAAGCACTTACGAGTGTGGCTCTGCACAGCTCAGCAGGTCCAGGCTCACTGATCTCCAGCGGCTTCGTGTTTGCCCGGTGCAGGACCAGCAGCAGGGAGCTGGGTTCCGTACGTCCCTGGCTCCCATGGAGCTGGGGTCCCAGCAGGGCTTCTCCGGAGCTGGGGCACTCCTTGGGCAGCCCAGTGCCCACTGGATGGGCTATAGCCGTGCTGCCTTGGTACTGCAATGGCCTACAGGCCAAGTTAGCATGTGCTTTCTGAAGTTTTAAAGTTGCTCTTAAAAGAGTTAGCTTCCCGCCATGGTTATAACACCGTCCTGGCTCTGCCTCGGGTAGCAGAAGACAGCACAGAGGTGGCTTGAAGCCCCTTGGTAGCTGAGTGGTACAATGTACTCGGCACAACCATCCACTTCAGAGCATTCTCCAAACCCTCATACCACAAACCGTGTGCTAAACTAAAGCCACAACGTGGGACATGAGCCTGAGGGGATGCAGCAGCCCTGGCCTCTTGCCCAGCAGCCCACAAGCTCCTCCTGGGCAGGGCTGACCATGTCCCCTGAGGCCACCCTGCTCAGCGTGCTCAGGACCAGGTCTGGCGATGCCCAGGTGTGTCGGGGCACCGGAGCACGCGGAGCCGCCCCGGACGCAGACAGAGTCCCAGCCAAGAGCCGCTCCCCGGAGAAGCCTCCCCGGCGCAGACCCGTGTGCCTCCCAGCTAAGCATTAGCGAAGCTTTTTAATGTCTCACTGTGGGATTTCTTTTTGCTTCAGTATCGCGCCATAAAGTATTTCAGACAAGGTGACATTTTCCATCTGCATAAAGTGCTTGCAAACAGTGTGAATTTAACTTTTATTGGCCTGATTTAGGGGTATGGGACTGTGCATAAGTCTTGGTCTCTCAACCTATAGTCCTGCACTTTAAGTGATGAATTAGTCAGTAAAATAAACAGGGTATTATCTAGCTGTACACACGTCTGCATCTTCCAAAGAAAATTAAACCTTGTTTGAACGTACAAAAGCTAATGATGGTGAAATCAACTTGGCTATAAATTACCCAAAACTCAAAACTAATCCGGAACTTTCAGAGAGCTTGAAAATGCTCTGTCTGGAGCAGAAAGCCTGGCTCGCAGGACGGCGGTGTGCGACCACGCCGAACCGCCGCACGGCACTGTCTGTGCCACTGTGTCCGTCTGCCCGCACGGCCAGGTGCTCACCCCTCAGGTCTGAGCAGGGGATGGGGCAAGACACCGACGTTACCGCAGTGCCCGTTCCCTTCCCCACGTACCGAGGGAAAGCGCGATCCATCAGTTACCATCGGCGGCAATCGACAAATGTTGATGTCTTAATGGCAACCACCATACCTGCAGCTGGGGTGTGATGGAATACTGATAGAGCCATTAGTACCCAGGCTGGTGATGCGATTTTATATTTCATTTAACCCAGAACACAACACGCTGCAATGTATATATTTGTAACTGCTCCCTTGATGGTCTCTCTGGAGTATTATAAAGATTTATCATGTAGTGTTTGGTCAATACTAAATACCGTGAAATGTCAGTAGAGCAGTTCCTGGGATTGCTTGAGCAGTAAATAACAGAATCCTACAACATCCAAAAAGAAACGAGCAGGTGAGCAAGTAACCTTAAAGAAACAAAATGAAACAAACCCAATCCCTAACCTTTAGAAAGGAACAACAAAGCAGCGAGGATTTCATTATTAAGTCCCCTTGACTTTTAATGAGATGTACGAACGCTCGCCATTCAGGTACTGTGAAAAGGGTAGCCATTTAGATCTGGAAACGCTGCGCCATGGGCTTTTGGGCACCACATCAAGTTTCCCCTCTTTTACCTCCACGAAGCCCTCGCTCTGCGTGCTCTGCAATCCCGCGTCAGCAGCCGTGCTAGGGTTAGTGGGACAGCAGGAACATCCTCGGCACCCTCCTCTCCCGAGACCTGGGTGAGAAACAGCAGCTGCTTCGTGGGAGGTGGGACGGACCCCCCCCCCCCCACCCCCCCCCCGTGCCGACACGTTCCCTCCTAACCACTCCCAGCCAATGGTGGGGATTGCTTGGAGAAAACCCTCCAGTTTTGTTTTTTTTTTTAACTGGTTAGAAATTGGCTACTGGTTAAACACACGTTCCTCTTTCCCTGTCTCTGACTTGCAGAATAGCTGCTAACTAACCAAAAGACAACACAGTGAGCTGCGGCTATTAGTGAGTAATAATGCCATTTGCAGGCAGCAAAGGCTGAAAGGCTTCCAGAGCAGTTAGCAGTCTGCAGGCGTCTCCCAGAAATGCATGAGCAGCGCTCCCGTGCAGCAGCCAAAGAGCAATTATTCTTGGAAAGCACGTCTGCCTCATGCTTTAAAATCCTTTCTAGTGTCTTGAGTTTTAAAAAAAAGAAACACCAAAAACTGCTGAAAGAAAGCAGAGAAACTGGAGTAAAGGACTTTACATGCTGTCAATGAACCCAGCTGCAGGTGTGCACCTCACGGCACCCTCCGGCTCTGTGCTGGGTGCCCACGGCAGTGACCACTGGCAGGGCTGAAACCGGACTGAGCAGCCCAGAGACTGGCCTTGAGGAGGATAAATCCCCTTTCCAGGCTCCCCAAGAGCAGAGACACAGGCAGCATGCAAAGCTCCTCAAAAATCACGTTTTTAGGATGAACTTCTGTCAAGCAGGCTTGTTTGTTTTTTTTTTTTTTCTTCTGGCTTTCCTGTGGTTTTTTTCCCCCCAAACATCTCATTTGTAGCAGAAGATTATATTCCTAACGGGGTCATTTTGAGTGCAGTACACTACACAGTTCTGCTCTTTAAAGAAGCAGCGTGGATCCTAACAGCTCTCCAGGCGGGAAATCTGGCGGGACCTCTGCTTTCCCGCTTACTGATCGAACGCTGGATCCAGTGATCCCACTGAGCCCATCAGTGCCGTGTCTTGGTAGCAAATAATGACACAGGGAGCCACCAAAGGGCTGTTTTGCGGTCCAAACTTGTTAACTTCAGAGAATAGTTCTTTTGCAACTTTATTCTATTTTTTGGCAAACCACTGTGTTGCTTGCTAGTTTATGCCATATCTTTGTTTAACCACTCTGGTGCTATTTTTTTCCTTTAAATTACGTATTTCAGTTCCTACACAAGGCTTATTGTCAACACTTCTGTGCGTTTGTGGCTTTTCTGTATGCTGTTGCCTCTTCTCTTTGGTTCACTTATTTTAATTATGCATTTTATTTTAAGAACATTGTTTTATGACATCACTTGTTAATTGTTCAATTACCACTCTTCTCCTCTGCTGCTCTGCAGTGTGCAGTGGCCTTGAAGTGCCGTAGGACTGTGCCACAAACAGCAGGAAAAATAAAAAATCAAAAACTGGCCTAAAGACCCAAAGATGCATCGCAGACAGCTCTGCGCTATTTAATTACATGTTGTTTGGCAAATAATTAGTAAGAAATTAGCTTCTTTCTCAGTATTGTAAGAGCTGTTGGAATTTGCCGGCAGGCCGCTGCCAGGTGAAGCCCGCTGCTCCCGACAGGCTGCAGGACCGAGCTCGCAGGATGGACGTTAGCCCGGGAGCGGGCGAAGCTGCGCTGAGCGTGGGTCAGGGCTGGCAGGACCTGCGGGGTTACCGGCTGACGTGCCACGCTTAGGGCCAACGGCATTTCCCAGCGCCGCAGCCGTCAGCGTGGGGACTGCGCTGGGCGGTCAGCCGGTGCCTGAAAGGTGCGGGTTAACAGGAGGTGCATTTAGCCGTCACCTCTTCACCCCCCTCAGCAAACCTGCTGCTGCAAGCCCACGCTCCTACTCTTTAATTCACTCCTCTACCAGCTTACTTGCTGCATCGCGCCTCCCACCTCACCTTTGCTTTAGGACGCCAGCTCCCTGTTACCCTTTGCATCTTCAAAAAGGTGAGAGAGCCAGCGGGCAGTGTCTCCCTGTCATCAGCCCCGCCTGAATTTCAGTGGAAGTAATTAAACCCAGACCAAAACGCCACGCGACGCAGCTGCACAGTCAGCTATAGGTGCTGTGCTGAGCGCTGCGGGCTCGGAAGCAGCCAGGCACACGCGTTGTGACAGATGGATGGAAGGAGCGTTGCGGTCTGTAGATGCAGATCTACTGAGTGGCTCGCTTTCAGCTCAGGAAGGTAAAGGTTCTTGTCCTCCCTGACAGAGGAAGGGCTGATACCAGCCTGGTGCTGCCCGAGCAGGTGGTCGGCACAGACGCAGGCAGCCCTGCCCAGGCGGTGTGCGGGTTGGTGTCTCGGCAGTAGGGTTTTGAGTGACTCCCACTTGGATTTGGGAGACTCAAAAGTCTGATTGAGAAGCGCCCAGCCCAAAGCTGTGTGCAACACTTACCCTCCATGGAGCTGTAGACACTTCCTATCACCTTTTTTATCATACGAAGACCTAAGGCAGCCTGGAAGCTTGTTTCTGACACTGAACTCTTCATTACAGAGCTCAGACAAAGCACACCAGGTGCTCCACAGCATGTCCAGATACAAACCAGTTTCATTTGCAAATTCATACTGTATATTAATTTGGAAGGGAAGTGTGAGTTGATGGCTTGTCTTTCTGTTAGGAATGCAACAGTTTGTGACCCATTTATAATAAAAACCTGAACGAGAACTGACGATGCTGAGATTCCCCATATATCGCTGCAGTTTCTCACTTGTTTTACAGTAATTTGATGCTGCCTGAACACAGTAGTCGACCTTTTTTTACTCCTGCTTGCAGGGTAGAACAGCAGGGATGATAAACCTTATGCTTTAGTTCAGAAATAGCACACATCAGTGAGAGCGACCAGGGTTGCACCACGGGAGAGAGTGGGTTGTGGCAGCTCAGAGCAATACTGATTACTGAGGTTTATTATATATACACGAAACCCATACTGCCTGCCGGAGAAATTGCACACTGGCCTAAAGCCTGTTTAGGATGTGTTTGCTTTTTAAACCCAGGCTCATATCCAGTTCTACACCCTTTCTGTCCTGGAAAGTGTGTTCATTTTAGAGCCCCGAATGGCTCAGGGTCTTAAGAACCTGAAATGGAGACTTCTGCGAGCACCGTGATGGTCCTACTCCACCTGGAGCCGGCAGTGGCCGGGGTCTGCGTCAGCGGAACGCACATTCAGGTTGCTGTTCTTTCCTAAAGGCAAAATTGGCATCTCCCAATACCCCAGGTCAAAAAAACCAAAACCAGAAAATGTGAAACAGCTACTCGAGGTGGAAAGTGAAGCATGATGTACGCATGGTGGGGAAATCTCACTCTGGCCACTTGAAAATTGTATTTGTGCCCTAAACTTGGGAACAAAATCAAGAGTAGGAGTGACTCTGCATCCTGTGCAGCCTCGTTATGCCTGGTGTGCGGAGGACCAGCTTTGTTCTTGGGGCAACACAGTCATGGCGAAAGGTAAACCTCAGCACAAAGAGCATGGAAAAAAATAATAAAGCAAAACGAGCACAGGATGAAAGCAGCACTTGGGGTCATCTGGGTGCTAGATAGCATCTGCTTTTGTGTATACAGAAGGAAACATAGCATGAGCAATGGCTCGGAAGCAGCTATGCTGGATGTTTATTGCACAAAGATGACTGGGGCAAATGAGAACATTTCCACTTTTTCAGCAGGCTGTGCACAATGTGCGTGGCTCTCACGGTGACCACAGACCTCCAGAACAGTGGGCAAGCGCCTTGCTTCTAGTAAACTGTGTAATCTCTTTCCAAAACTGTGAAGCCCAGGCTCAGAGATCACAAGGATTTTGCCTGATTAAAGACCAGAATAAATTTTGGGCCCAGGTTGTCTGGCTGTTGTAGCAGCAAATGTGGGAAGAAGGGCCTCGGGCTATTTTCCTTGACATGGAAAACTTACATGACACATCTTTTGATGTGTTGATTCTATTTTTTAAACATTGCCTAGCACAGAAATCGGTTCTGGCTGCAGCTCAGCCAGCCTTCAGCTCTGCCCCGTGCCGTCCAACGTTTCTGCCTTGCAGGGCAGGAGCTGTGCCCAGCCCCCGTGTCTCTGCTGGCAACAAGCACGCTCCCACGCGGGCACGAGCAGCTTTTCTCAGGTGTCTTCCCCACCTCCAGCACAAGCTAATCATAATCCCTGTGTTCCTCCATGAACTATTTACATGATCACAGCCAGCCTTTGGCACAATTTCTTGCTAATGCTGTCACAGTAATGGCACTCTCGTAACGACTGTGTTGCCACCAGCTAAAACTGTACTGCAGATTATCTCACCTGGCTCAGAGTCTGCAGCTTTTCTGCGTGGGGGTCAGCTGGGTCAATGGTCCTGCAAGACACGTGGCCCCAGATGAACCTGAACTCCTTGTGGTATGTTCCAGAGGAAGCACTGCATCCCTTTTGCTAGTCACAGAAAAGGGCAAATTCCATCACTAGCTCTGGGGCTCTTCTTCATGGGTCACAACTTGGTAGGAAAGCTTTCATCCCGAGGAACTTTGCCGAGCCGTTCTAGGAGTTCTTATGTATGAGAGAAGACATCTGAGGAAAGAGTTGCTTGGGAGACTTGATGTGGCATTTGGCTAGTGGGAATTCCTCTTTCTGGTGCTAGTGTGTGAGGAGGACAAAAATGAGCCTGAATGTCAGGTCCTGGGAAAAAGCATGCAGCTCAGAAGGAAAAAATGAAAAGATCTGTACTTCCTGATTTGTTGCTAATTTTTTTATATTTTTAAAAGCAAAATCGATCCTAAATTTTCAAGGTTGAATCTTTGGTTTTGTCAGGTTTGCTTCTCAGTACTAGCATTTCAGAGCTTGTGGACAGATCTTTACGCGAAAGGATAGTGTTGAAGTGCAGAGAGAGATGAGACTCTTCCAGCTGGAAGAATTCTCCAACCCGCTTTCCCTGACAGAGGCAATGGGAGATGGCAGATGGTAGGTGGCATCTTGTTTATCAGAACAAAAACTGTGGCATCTCTTGAGGTGCTGGAAAGACTATACAGCTGAAGTGAGAAGTTGTCTGTGTGCACTGACCAGCTATTTCCTCTGAACTAAAAAACTGCTTCTGTTTGGTGCAACTTGCAGAAAAAATGAATTTAGCCAAGGAGAATTAATAGGGAGGACATTGGCCCTGCGCTGGGTTGGGAGACTAGGTCACCAGGCCTGCCATAGCTCTTACCATAGCCAGGAAGCCCAGAGTTTTGACCCCAGAAACCATCACTGAAGGTTGGTATGGGTACCTCCATACCAGGAGGTAACACGAATTCCACTCAGAACCTCCGTTCCACTACACTTTTCCATGTGCTTCCCTTGTGTTCAGGTCTGCAGCATCCAGAAAGTGATTGCTATGCTCTCCTATTCTCTCTTTAATATCTAAAATACTCAAGGCTGTAGCCTCGCGCGTTTTTCCACACATGAATATTGCTGGGTTCTATAAGAAATGCAGGTCTTTCAGCATTTCTAAATGCCTAACGCTATCCCAGTTTTGGCCTAGAAAGGGCAATTAATCCAATTTATTCCTCGTAAGCTCCAAACTCCCAAATAACCAGAGTAGCCGCAGCAGAAGGATGAGCTGCTCAAGATGCAGCACAACTGTAGCATCCTCGTGGGACCTACCCAAAAACCAGAGGTAAATGCCAGAGAATAGTAGGAATTAGCAGGGGCTTCCTCTACAGCTGTGCAGTTTGTGACTGCTTCCCCCAGCGGAAAATCCCGAGATGCTTTGGTAGGTAACAAACTGCTCCACACATCAAAGCAGAGGTGTACCCAAACAGATGTGGTCATTCTGCCACTGGGGCAAAGCCAGAGCAGCTTTACGGATGAGAATGGAGATAAATTGAAATTAAAAAAGGTATGGGAGGAGAATTGGAACCCTAATGTTTTTTTTATTTCAAGCTGATCTGTACACATGTCACACAGTTGGATGTATGAATAGTAAATTATTCTATTCATTTCTTACTCTTGATGAACAGTAAATTAGTCTAATAACATTTACTGTTCAATTCATTGATTGTCAGAGGGAGATTAGAAGCAAATAGCTTTTAAGTCTTTCCAGCTGCAAACATTAGAGTTGTCTAAAGTTATGATTTTTGACTGTAATTAGCTGCAGCTCTCCAGCATCCCCCCGCCCCGTCCCCACCGTGCTGGTGCGCTCCCTGACCCCTGCCCAGGCATCCTTCTGCCAGCCAGTGCTCTTTGGTGGTGGCAGGGATCCCAAAGCACTTCAGCAAGGTAAGTTATTGCAGCTCCCTTGACGAAGTAGGTAACAAAAATAACTATTTTTTTAAAAAAAGACATTTACCCAAATGGCTTAACAGTGCTGCACAGCAAGAACACTGGAGAGTGGAGAATAAACCTGAAAGCTGTGAGGCTGAGGGGGTGTAGGGGGGGGCTTTCGTGATGTCAGGCTCTGCCACGGTGTGAAAAGCTTTTCTATTCTGTGTCTGGAGGGTCTGAAGTGCTCTTACTCAGGAGGGCTTCACTGGAGCTGCTGTACAGACACCAGCAGAATACAAGCGTACGAGCAAGGAGAACAAGGCCCATAAAACTGCAGACGAGTCAAGTGAATTTGAGACAGATGCCTGCCTTGTACCTGGTGTGCCTCCGTTTGTCATCCTCCTGCCCACGGCTTCCGCGCCGCGCTGGGATTCGGTCCTATCAGTGGGAAGGCCCTACTGGCTATTCAACAGCCACAGCATCGCTCAGAGCCAAAAGAAACCACAAACAGCAGAATCGTTTCAAATGCTACCAGAGCTTGGAGTTCTTTATTACCTTTATCTACACCTTCACCCCCCCTTTTCTTTCACTAGACTAAAGAAGTAAATAAAAGTAGCCTTCTCTTGATGTGCTAGTCAGGTTTTATCTCTGCTGGAGACACGCTGTGCTCACGGAGAGCCGCAGCTGGGTTGGACAGCAGGTGCTTTGGGGAAACCAAGCCTCCTACCAGCACCAGAGCCCTGGTATTGTGAGGCCACCCTGTCACAGCCCTGCCGCCGAAGCTGTGTGCCTGCCAGTGCCCGCACGCTGCTGGCAGTGCTGTCACACGATGCCTCTGCGACGGGACGGGAGCAGACACGAGACCCTGCAGGGCTTTGGCCACGGGCTGGCACAGAGCATCGGGATCGTCCGGATGCTGCTGCGGTCTGGAGCTGCGCGAGGAGCTGCTGGGGACTCAGGCGAGGGTCTTGGCAGAGCAGCTGGGCTCCTGGCACAGCCTCGTGCCGGTGGATGAGGGCCGGCAGCGGTGCGGGGACGGGCGGGCGAGCCGGGGGCATGGGCAGCCACTGGCACGGACGGCGCTGGTTCAGATGCTGGAGATGTGGCTTCTGCTTTCTAAGCACGCGGGCTGTATGCAGCAATAAAATGCCATTCACCATATTTCACGGAAATTCTTTTCCCTTGGAAAATGGAAATCTGATAAACTCTCTGTATACAAATAGTAGATTTTTTGGTGGAATTTTCCGCTGGGAAGCCTGAAGTGGTATTTCATTGACCTGGAACGCGCCGGGTTTGGATGATGCTTAGTTTTGCACTCACCTGGGCTGTCAGGATCTTCTGTGCACAGTTCTCCGTTTCCAGGGGCATGTTGTTGGCCTTACCGAGGCTGACTCATCTCCTGGCTTTGCAGCGTGATGGAAAGGGAGCGTGACGTGCCGAAGCTGTGGGGAAGCATGGGACCACAGCTCCTGCAAAGACCAACGACATCTCAGCTGCAGCCAAGGATTAATGCCAAAGCAAGATCAGATTAAGGAAAGGACTTCTCATTTTAACTTCTCTGAATATTTGCTCATTTCAATTTTTTGCTTTGCTTTCTCTCCTTCCCATATAATGACCCACAAGCACGACAAAATATCAAAACTTGGGGGGAGCTGGAGTTGTGATTGTTTGGAGGGGGCTGTTTTTAAAAGCTTTACTGTTCCTGCCTTTCTTATGCTAAGGTTTTCAAATAGAAATATACACACACCTTAACAACAAAAGGCTATAATGACTGCATTGTCACCAGATAAAACTGTACTAAAAATAAATAAATGCTGCAGTTTAACATGATTCAGTAAGCAGGGTCCTTATTATTCTTCCACCACTCAAAAGGCAGATTCAATCTCAGCATAATGCACTCCATATCTCTGTCACATCCCTCATCCGACTGGTGCCTCTTTCGAAGTTTCTACCTGCTCATGAGTGCAGAGGGTTAAGAATAACCACAGGTGCGAGTGTTGTGGTCACTGATGCATATTTTTAAGTGGTAGGACACAGTGAAGAATCTTGGCTTAAGAGTAATAAAAGTGAGGTCCCGATTTGTTAATGAGGAGTATTGTCTGCTGCAGACACTAATTTCACTACAGGGTGCAGTCTTCAAACTTTTCATTCTAATTAGAATGCATTTCCATATTCTTTATCAATTTCTTCTCTTATGAAATCTTCTCAAATGACCTTTTTTTCTTCACTTATGACTCATCCAAAGATTTTTATTTTTCCCAAAACAATCATTCAGATGCAACTGCATTTTTCCAGTAAACACGTTCAAAAATAAATGACCTTGCCAGCTCATGCCTACACAGTGGGAGAAGGGCATTAGCAGTGCAGAGGCAGCTACTAATAATACACAGGAAAATTAAGTATGGGAGAAGACCGTCTTCTTCTAATTCCTTGAGCATTTAATTTCCAAAAGCCCTGCAGTGGAATGTGTCTCGAGCAGCAGCTTAATGGCTACCAATGGAGTTCCAGCAGTGGGGAAACAAGTCCCAACAGAACAAGGGGCATTTTGTGCACAGAGGAAAATAGGTTATCTGCTAAGGAGGCATTTTTTCCTTTCCTTCAGTCCTCCACAGCTGTGTCCAGTTCCAATTTTTATAACAAAGTAAATTATTAACTCAAGTTGACGGATTGGTTGGTGTTGGTAATAGGCTTTCAAAATGATTAGTGATATATACTCATTACCCAAATTAAAAAGCCGTATTAAAAATAAGGAGAGGAAATGTAGCAGCATTATCAAAGTAATAATTTCTACTTAGTGCGTATCTTTCCTGAACTTTGGCAAACGTTGAATTATGCAAGACAAACACTAATCTGAAAGCATTCTAATTAATGACGGTATTTCTTTGCTATCAAATTAAAACCAACACATTCATAGCGCATCTGACTTAAATGTTACTGCAAGTTCTTCACAGATTGAGGAAGATTGTTGATGTGTTTTAAAATATTACACCTATACCCAAGTTACCAGGCTTGAGCCATATTCTTCCCTTGCAGAACAATTATTAATGGGAAAGACTTCTATAACTCAAAGTTCACCCAAATATTTGTTTTGTTATTCAGTACTTCAACCATCTCAGAAAAAAAAAAAAAAAAGAAATCAGAGATGAGTATCTTGACATCAATTAATCACAGTGCTTTTTTATCCAGGGTTTGCTATAGTTTTCACCAACTAACAGAATCAAACAGTTGCTTTCAATTTAAAGATGCTTTAAAGATGAAAACACATTTACAAAACTTCTTTCAGAATAAAACAATAATCAGGCAGCTAATTAAGCACATTGTAAGCACTGAGCTTTTGAGTTAAAGACCTGTCCAGGCCGTAACATCATTTTTACTTTGCTATTATATGCAGAAAGCTAATAAAAGCATGATTTTGAAAAAAATCACATTAGTGATTTGCCAGAGTGAATGTAGATGTCAAAATGCTAATCTAGAGAAGCTGTCAGGAGTTTAAATAGATTTTTCACTGACTTGCTGTTCTTAATTATAGCTCAGCACCCTGTACAGGTTAAAAATGCCAGGTTCCTTCGAAACAAACTAGGAGCTCCTTACCATCTCGTCAAATTCTCCTTCTCTTCCTTTCAAATGGATCAATCAGATGCCAACACATAACATTTTTCATTTACATCTTTTCTTAAGCTTCCTTATCCACCGCAATTATATTTTTACGCAAACCTATCCTGAAGGGGATAGAAGAGATTTCATGGAAGAAGCATAATTGGCAATTGAGCTTGCTCTTTCGTGGGCTTCTTTTATGAGAAAAGATAGTGTTTTGTGTTGTAGAAATTCAGCACTTAAATTAGAGGGTATGCTGGCTACTTAGTTAAATAATCTAGAATAATCAGGTCAGGAGGGAATTGCACATAGCTCTCACTTAATGTTTTGTATTAATTTTTCAGATAATGTAATTCTACATACTATCCAAGTATTCAAGAGCGCATCAAAAAAGAGCTGCAAACTGGAGGATTGACAAGTTGCTAATCCAATCCTCTGACTGTCGCAGGGCGCCATGTAAAAGGGATTCTTTGTTGTTTAAGAGCTGATTGAGTTCCATTACTATCCATATTCAGAGCCCTGGGCACAATATTAATGCTAATACCGTTGTTACGGAGATGGAAAACCGTTAAGAATGAACAATAATCAGCTCACAATATCATTGGACATATTCATGCAGCTTGTAGTGTGGTGAGATCCGATAGCTCTGAACCTTTCTAAAGAGAAAACGAAAATCCAATTAACATCTTCTGCATAAACCTCCTTGGCTACTTTCACTGGAGATGACCTTGGGCAGCTGTGTTGCAATTTTGCCAAAACCTCAATTATGTCTTTAATTCAGCAGTGCTGTTGGGCTTTGCCCAGACAGAAGGGCTGGCTCCGTGGCCCGCCCCTCATGCTGGGCGATAGTTGCTCACACAAGTTGCCTCAGCAGCCATTGGCATGCTCTGTGCCGAGCCGTAACACGGACGGGCAGCGACCGGGCTTCGGGCTTTACCAGTCCACGGGGATGCGCAAGCCAACCAGCAAGAAAACTCCTTTCCTCTCCCTTTCCCACCTCCAGTCAAAATCCCAGCTCTCGGACATGCCCTTCCACCAGCAGTAGGGCACTGCCCCTGTTTCTAAGGCAGATGGCTGGTGCGACCTGGCGAGTGGCTAATTGTTTCCTGCTAATGATGCATGCAGTGAGGGGAGGAGAGGCTCCACACGGTCCCGCGCAGGGGGATGACAGACCCAGGCCATGCAGCCCAGCTCCCTGGACTCAGGGTCATCCAGCCTACGTCCATAGGAAACTCCGCTCCTTTAGAACAGAGGGTCCTTGCAACCTGTTTGAATTGGACCTAGAAAAACTCTAATTATGAGTAAAATTCAGCCTGACGGAGAAATAAAAGAAGTGCTTTTCTTTGCAGCAGGATTTGAATTTACCTGGATTCATTAATTAATTAAAGGTAGGGTAAGGAAGTAACTGCCATGAAAGAACTCCCGAAGAAAGAATTTATTTTTGAAGTATTTTACTGTACTGTCCATTTGATAGTTTTCATTAAGCCAGAAGGTAAACATAAGTTTTCATAGCCTGCCCTCCGTACCTCTTTCTTTGAGAGGCAGCCTGCAACGAGACAAGCAGATACTGCATGACAGTGAGCACTCATCCTGGTGGCCACATGGCCCAAGAGTCTTCCACTAGGCAACATCAACTATAGCAAGGTCTGGTGCTAATCACCATGAGCAGGAGTCTTAAAGGAGTGAGGATCTTGATAGGAGGAAGCGTATTTGTTTCCAGCCAGCATGGACAGCTTCTGGACATAAAGCTTTTCCCTCCTGTGACTGTAGAATTCATGTGAAAAGAGGTGGAGGACTTATTACTGACTGTGCTAATGCCACTGAGATGTTCAACATGAACTGTAAGCTGTGTTCAACCTGAAACTTTGTTACAGCTTCTGTCAACACCACAAGTGAAGGATCCCAAAATACAAAGCATTTTGAACTCTTTCTTTTCATTTCCTTTTCATTATACAAGGACGATACTGTCTTATCTCAAACACACACTTGCATATTTGCACTCTGTAACGGAGAAACAGCACTACATACAGGTCCTTAAAAGTAAACACCAAACTCTGTAAATCTTGCGTATAATTAGGAAGATTCTTCTGGATTTATTATTTTCCCCAAAGCTGTTGCTGCTTGATTTGGCTGTCATCTGTGTCACTTCTGTGGAAAGATTTTCTCTGTGTTAGAAAGGGAAAATCGGAACAGCAAGCTAATAACTTGTTACAACAGTAAGATTTAAGGAAGAAAATAACGAAGCAGAGCTGCTGACAGCAGTGTGGATGTTGTACCTCCTCTTGAAATGAAGCAGGTGAGGACCACTCTTTGCTTTAGAGGGTCTCTCTTGGTAAGGACCAGCACAGAGCTTGCACCTGATGGACACAAACATCTTTTGCTGGCCAGGCGTGCACACTGTGAGCTGAATACTGGCTGTGACATTAGAGTGAAGAGAAAACAGCTTCCCCTTAAATATCCCCAGCCCAACAAAGCAAACTCAGTCTCAACTTTATCCTTTTGATTTAATTTCCTAGTGTATTAATTTTGGCCATTCAATCTCATTGATCTATTGAGTCCATCTCAGCTGTGACCTTGATTTGATTGCTTAATTGGCTTAGCAAAGCCTGGATGCATTAGCTCTGCAACGCGCTTGCTTGATTTCTGTACATGCTTGCTTATCCTTTGTTGTAAGATCTATAAAAAGCAAACAGAACTTATTTTACATAAAATGGCAGCCAAGCTTAGAAATTCCAGGGCAAAGATAATCTCAGCTATATGCATGCCATTTCTGTCCTCCTAGCATAAGGAGAAGAGTTTAATCTTGCCTTGTTCAGGTCTGGAGATGTTTCAACGTTGACATGTGCCCTTCAGTAAAGCTTTCTAGTTTAACAGATCACTGTCCAGCAACAGCTTGGCTGAGGCATGAGCTCTCATTTTCTTCAGATGACTGCTGAGGGGGTCGTTTGCGCTGGCAGAAGCAGAGTAAGGAACAGCCGATGGCAATGTCTTCTGCAGACACAGTAAAACTTTCTCGTATGCTTCACTCAGGATCCTATCGTCATTATACCTGACTGAACCAAATCTCTCCTGCTGCTGTGATTTTAAGCGTGCCGATGCAATGCACTGGCATTTCTGTGTTTGCTTCATTTGCATTTAAACAATCAAGATTTCTAATTAAAATGCATAAATGAATCATCCACTAAAAGCCCTATCTCCTGCGTTATTTATTTTTTATATTAAACCTTCAATTTGATGGATAAGCAGTGTCATTGGTCATTTCTGCTTAAAAGTTCCCATCAGCAGTGAAATATTTGACAAATCTGATGTTAAATTTTTCATCCCTATCTTTCAGCACTTGTGGTTCATTAAGACAAATAGTATGTCTCATACTTTTGATGTATTCTTTGAAGCTCTTTGGGACCGGCACTCTGTTGAAGAGGCAGAGGTAGCGGTCAAATGGATGGTTTGTGATCCCACCAGTACTCTCCTTACAGCTTGCTTTATGCAGCCCAGCACATCCATGGCAGCAAGTGTCCTTTGTTTCTCCAGTGTCTTCTGCCTGTGGCAACTCTCACTCCTTCCTGTATAGTGCCAGAATTTGGGGGTTTGGTACCAACCTGTTAATGGAAGTAATGTGGACTTTCTCCTAAGTGAAACATGTTTTCCTTATGTTTTGGGTTAGGTGTTTTTTTTTCTTTTTACCCTGTGACAGGGGTATCTGCAGTCATCACAAAAGTTCCTATACTTCCAGCAGTACTTTCCAGCCAGGCACTGAAATTTGACTCCAAGGAAAGTATTTTGTCCCAAGAACTACATCCTCATATAGAGAATAAAGCAGAAAACACATTTTGCTGCTAGGTTCTCTCAGAGGATTACTGTAAAACTAAACTAATAACAATGCAGCATTCCTTCAAAAACTGAAATCTTGCTCATATGCTAAGAAGCTGTAAGAGTAACAGCATCATCTGGTGGCTTCTGCCACAAAGCATGGATTAATTGATTTTTTTTGTTCTACTTTCATTTAAATTGCTCATCTCTCAGGTGAGGCCAGGTCCTGAAGGAATGTGCGAGAGGAAAACCAGAAAATGATAAAAAAGAGAGAAGGTAGTAACGAAATCCTCAGCTATAATGAAACATTAAACTGCATCTGAATATCTCAGATCTTTTTAAAAGGATTTTTGAAGAACATTGAAAAACACCATTCTCATTGAAGCCAAGCTTCATTTAAGGCAATGCCAGATGTGGTTGGGATTTTCGAAGCACACATTAAGAACAAGAATGATGCCACTAAAAGCCTTGAACCTTAGATAAAGACTAGTGTAAACCTCAACAGAATCTTAAGGCAATTCCCTTCCACCACCTCTTTTGTAAGTGCAAACCCCAATCTTTCCAACGCCTCCTGCATCTTACTTTTGGAATTTTTATTATTGATCCTCTTAACCTTTGGAGAGGTGCTATGTAAAAATCCAGTATTAGTTTACAGAAGAGCTTCAGCTGTGAACAAGTGCTATTATGATCATGATTGTAACACAAGCTGATCCACCAAAGCTTACACGTACGGTTGGCGTAGCACTAGAGGCTGAATCAGCCTCCTTTAGGTACTAAACCTCCCTGACCCAAACGTGCTGAAGTATTCCCAGAAGTGCCCAAAGTCCCCAGTAAGAAGTTTACCCCAATCCAGGTGAAGCAGAAGGGCCACACTAGCCTATAGAGCTCAAAGTCTTCAAGATTAGTTGTTGCAAAAGCTTATTAATGAGGCAATAAAATGAAAATTATTCCTTCTGGCTTTATTGGTGCACAATGTCTGTTTTACATTCATACAGTTTCTGTCCTATCCTTGGCAGTTGTCTTCTTTGTTGTATTCTTACAAAGAAAGAAATATCAAAACATTAATTTAAACTGTCACAATGCAAAGGGCTGACAGTCATATAAAGAATTATCATTATGGCAGAGAACGGAGACAAGTTAGCGAAGGAAAATTAAAGTGACTAGCTAAACAGAATCAAACTTCTTGAAAAATCTAGGATATTGCCATGACAATTCGAATTGCTCCAACTTTTTCTTTTTGTATTTTTCAGCACTTTCCTACACAGTCTATTATCAATCTGATGAGGAAAAGAAAGAAAAAGAAATCACTTCATATATATGCTACTTTTAGTGAAATATGTATCTCAAAAGAGAAGGTTCATCCTGTACAAGTTTGTGCAATAAGATAAATTGCAACTAACTTCAATCTTTGTAATTTTCCATAATTGTGGAAGTCAGACTGGACGAGATCACAGCCTTTCTAATCTTTCTCACCGATGCACACGATATGGAAATGTTCCTTTGTCCTCTTCAGGGTTTTTTTGGAAAACAAAAATGATTCCTTTCCAGCAAACAAAGAGATTCCTGCAGGTGGTGGGCCAGGGTCTCAAAATGCTTTGTCTAGTCCTATGAACCATTTTAATTATTTTACAAATTAGGTAAGGAAGAGAGCGGTTAAAGGAAGAATAACCACTTCACTCTTGTGTTATGCTTTTCAACAATAGCTCTTGGAACATTTTACTATGGCTATGAAGAAAGTGAGGCCACAAGAGTCTCAAGGTACAAGTCAACGCCGAGCAAGCTAGACCACCG